>NC_092266.1:12503256-12824506 GCF_036320965.1 Panulirus ornatus | reverse complement strand
ACTGAAAAGCTTGTGGTGGTGAGAAAAGTTAACTCCTGAACTGTAAGATTCTCTCGATGGTTAATATCTTGATGTAGAGTTAAACATTTTTCACATTCAACGACACAGAGTTAGCAAGGTGCATTTTTTCATACTAAAATTTGTCACTTTCTTTTGGGCTAGCTTATAATTTTGGTTCAAATAGCATAATCAGACACAATCTATGACAGCACATTGTTCTTAATAAATATAATGTGTCTTAACATTAGCAATCTTACGTTTTACAGATAGTTAGGAACAGCTTCTGGCCATCTGGAGAGACCCCAGACTGCATAGCCTGGATTAACCGCTGTTTTTCTTCTATGCTTCTCTTTGCACGACTTTTAAGCTGCAAACAAAGAAACCCATTTAACTGAGTTCTGTATGAAGAGTTTAACTTCCACTCCAATACTCATTTCAACAACAAATAGATTTCCACAAGAATGAGTTAAAAAAACAAAAACAAAGCTTTACTAAGAAACTTTCAATTCCTTTCATCCTTAACCATAATTAAAGTATACCACAATTAAATGACTATCAGATAAATAGAATATGTACAATACTATGTATATATATTAAGTGATGAATCAATAAGAAATAATCCTAAGAAATAAGCTAATCAATTGTATACACTATTTATGTCTTGATATAACCTAGCTACCACTTGATATCAAATGCATATTCTTTAATGCTATGAAAAAATTTGTCATTCTCACAAACTGAGTAAAAAATCAGTTCTGGCCTTGTCAGAAACGGGTTTTTAACTAGAATCTCCACTTAACTTTCAACCATGTATTTCTTCTATGAAGCCATCAAAGAAACATGGTCGATATCAGCAAGACAGGCAAACATACAATACAAAATGTCAAAGTCACATTCAATGCATGCAAAAAATGCAAGTATAATGTAGTTACCTACTAAAGATGTAACCATCCCCCTGATCTATCTATGATGTCACACTGCTACTTTCATTTTACTTAAGCTGTCTACACTATCAACACTGAAACCTTAAATAGTGTTGTAAGTTAAGCCAACCTCTTTAGGTAATCATGGGCTGGACACACAAGAGATAAAGAGCAAAAAGAGAATTCTTTCTCAAAAGCATACTTTTTAACAAGCTCAGCCTGAATTTTTAAGCAATTTCCTCACTTGTCACTCACTTACATAGTTGTACCACTGTTATCTACAGAGAAGGCTTGACAAGAGAAAAGAAAGAGAGTGGCCCATGATCTTTCTCCTACGATGACCATTTCAACTTCACAAAAATTACTGCACCCCACTCTAAAATTATATATTCATTCATTATACTTTGTTGCTGTAGCACAAAGAAACTGATGAAAGAATGGCCCAACCCAGCCATAACACATGTATATACATACACATCCACACACACATATACATACCTATACATTCCAACGTATTTATATATATATACATACACAGACATATACATAATTCATACCTGCTGCCTTTATTCATTCCTGTCGCCACCCTCCCACACATGACATGACATCCCCCCTCCCCCTGCATGCGCGCATGGTAGCGCTAGGAAAAGACAACAAAGGCCACATTCATTCACACTCAGTCTCTAGCTGTCATGTATAATGCACCAAAACCACAGCTCCCTTTCCACATCCAGGCCCCACAAAACTTTCCATGGTTTACCCCAGATGCTTCACATGCCCTGGATCAATCCACTGACAGCACATTGACTCCAGTATACCACATCGTTCCAATTCACTCTATTCCTTGCATGCCTTTCACCCTCCTGCATGTTCAGGCCCCAGTCACTCAAAATCATTTTCACTCCATCCTTCCACCTCCAATTTGGTCTCCCACTTTTCCATGTTCCCTTCACCTCTGACAAATATATCCCCTTTGTCAATCTTTCCTCACTCATTCTCTCCATGAGACCAAACTATTTCAATACACGCTCTTCTGCTCTCTCAACCACACTCTTTTCATTATCACACATCTCTCTTACCCTTTCATCACTTACTCGATCAAACCACCTCACACCACATATTGTCCTCAAACACCTCATTTCCAACACATCCACCCTCCTCCACACAGCCCTACCTATAGCCCACGCTTTGCATCCATATAACATATACATATACATATATACACATGTACATAATTCATACTTGCTGCCTTTATTCATTCGCATCACCACCCCGCCACACCGGGGTAGATGTGCTGTCAATGGATTGAACCAGGGCATATGAAGCATCTGGGGTAAACCATGGAAAGTTGTAAGGGGCCTGGATGTGGAAAGGGAACTGTGGTTTCGGTTCATTATACATGACAGCATGACAGCTAGAGACTGAGTTGGCGCCAGGAAAAGACAACAAAGGCCACATTCATTCACACTCAGTCTCTAGCTGTCATGTATAATGCACTATAACCACAGCTCCCTTTCCATATCCAGGCCCCACAAAACTTTCCATGGTTTACCCCAGATGCTTCACATGCCCTGGTTCAATCCACTGACAGCACGTCGACCCTGATACACCACATCATTCCAATTCACTCTATTCCTTGCACACCTTTCACTCTCTTGCATATTCAGGCCCAGATCGCTCAAAATCTTTTTCACTCCATCCTTCCACCTCCAATTTGGTCTCCCACTTCTCGTTCCCTCCACCTCTGACACTTATATCCACTTTATCAATCTTTCCTCACTCATTCTCTCAATGTGACAAAACCATTTCAATACACCCTCTTCTGCTCTCTCAACCACACTCTTTTTATTACCACTCATCTATCTTACCCTTTCATTACTTACTTGATCAAACCACCTCATACCACATATTGCACTCAAACATCTCATTTCCAACATATACACCCTCCTCTGCACAATCCTATCTATAGCCCATGCCTCGCAAACCATATAACATTGTTGGAACTACTATTCCTTCAAACATACCCATTTTTGCTTTCTGTGATAATGTTCTCGCCTTCCAAACATTCTTCAATGCTCCCAGAACCTTCGCCCCCTTCCCCACCCTGTGACTCACTTCCACTTCCATGGTTCCATCTGCTGCCCAATCCACTCAGATATCTAAAACGCTTCACTTCCTCCAGCTTTTCTCCATTCAAACTTACCTACTAATTGACTTGCCCTTCAACCCTACGGTACCTTATAACCTTGCTCTTATTCACATCTACTCTCAGCTTTCTTCTTTCACACACACTTTACCAAACTCAGTCACCAGCTTCTGCAGTTTCTCATCTGAATCAGCCACCAGTGCTGTATCATCAGCGAATAACAACTGACACACTTCCCAAGCCCTCTCATCTACAACGAACTGCATACTTGCCCCTCTCTCCAAAACTCTTGCATTCACCTCCCTAATAACTCCATCCATAAACAAATTAAACAACCATGGAGACATCACGCACCCCTGCCGCAAACTGACATTTAATGAGAACCAATCACTTTCCACTCTTTGTACTCATACACATGCCTTGCATCCTTGATAAAATCTTTTCACTGCTTCAAGCAACTTGCCTTCCACACCATATACTCCTAATACCTTCCACAGAGCATCTCTATCAACTCATCATATGCCTTCTTCAGATCCATAAATGCTACATACAAATCCATTTGTTTTTCTAAGTATTTCTCATACATTCTTCAAAGCAAACACCTGATCCATGCATCCTCTACCAATTCTGAAACCATACTGCTCTTCCCCAATCTGATGCTCTGTACATGCTTTCACCCTCTCAATCAATACACTCCCATATAATTTCCCAGGAATACTCAACAAACTTATACCTCTGTAATTTGAACACTCATCTTTATCCCCTCTGCCTTTGTACAGTGGCACTATGCATGCATTCCAACAATCCACAGGCACTTCACTATGAGCCATACATACATTCAATATCCTCATCAACCAGTCAACAAAACAGTCACCCCCTCTTTTAATAAATTCCAAACCTGCCGTCTTGCTGGCTTTTATCTTCCACAAAGCTTTCACTACCTCTTCTCTGTTTACCAAACCATTCTCCCTGACCCTTTCACTTCGCACACCACCTCGACCAAAGCACCCTATATCTGCCACTCTCATCTAACACATTCAACAAACCTTCAAAATACTCACTCCATCTCCTTCCTACATCACCATTACTTGTTATTACCTCCCCATTAGCCCCCTTCACTGACGTTCCCATTCGTTCTTATCTTACGCACTTATTTACCTCCTTCCAAAACATCTTTTCATTCTCCCTAAAATTTAATGATACACTCACCTCACTCTAAAAAATACATTTAATTCATGATAAAGTATTCATCAAGACCACAAAACTAGGATAACTGGATGTAAACAGCTGAATATAACTTAGGAGAGCAATACAGACATTTTCAAAATGTCTGTCTTTCTCCCCTATCTAGGGATAGGGGAGAAAGAATACTTCCCACGCATTCCTCATGTGTCATAGAAGGCGACTAAAGGGGACAGGAGCTGGAAACCCTCCTCTCCTTGTATTTTTTTAACTTTCTAAAAGGGGAAACAGAAGAAGGAGTCACGTGGGGAGTGCTCACCCTCCTCGAAGACTCAGATTGGGGTGTATAAATGTGTGTGGATGTAACTAAGATGAGAAAAAAGGAGACATAGGTAGTATGTTTGAGGAAAGGAACCTGGATGTTTTGGCTCCGAGTGAAACGAAGCTCAAGGGTAGAGGGGAAGAGTGGTTTCGGAATGTCTTGGGAGTAAAGTCAGGGGTTAGTGAGAGGACAAGAGCAAGGGAAGGAGTAGCACTACTCCTGAAACAGGAGTGGTGGGAGTATGTGATAGAGTGTAAGAAAGTAAACTCTAGATTGATATGGGTAAAGAGAGATTGGTGATTATTGGTGCATATGCACCTGGGCATGAGATGAAAGATCATGAGGCAAATGTTTTGGGAGCAGCTGGGTGAGTGTGTTAGTAGTTTTGATGCACAAGACCGGGTTATAGTGATGGGTGATTTGAATGCAAAGGTGAGTAATGTGGCAGTTCAGGGAATAATTGGTGTACATGGGGTGTTCAGTGTTGTAAATGGAAATGGTGAAGAGCCTGTAGATTTATGTGCTGAAAAATGACTGGTGAATGGGAATACCAGGTCTAAAAAGAGAGATAAACATAAGTATACCTATGTAAGTAGGAGAGATAGTCAGAGAGCGTTATTGGATTACATGTTAATAGATAGGTGCGCAAAAGAGACTTTTGGATGTTAATGTGCTGAGAGGTGCAACTGGAGGTATGTCTGATCATTATCTTGTGGAGGCGAAGGTGAAGATTTGTAGAGGTTTTCAGAAAAGAAGAGAGAATGTTGGGGTGAAAAGAGTGGTGAGAGTAAGTGAGCTTGGGAAGGAGACTTGTGTAAGGAAGTACCAGGAGAGACTGAGTACAGAATGGAAAAAGGTGAGAACTAAGGAGGTAAGGGGAGTGGGGGAGGAATGGGATGTATTTAGGGAAGCAGTGATAGCTTGTGCAAAAGATGCTTGTGGCATGAGAAGTGTGGGAGGTGGGCAGATTAGAAAGGGTAGTGAGTGGTGGGATGAAGAAGTAAGATTATTAGTGAAAGAGAAGAGAGAGGCATGTGAAAGATTTCTGCAGGAAAATAATGCATATGAGTGGGAGATGTATAAAAGAAAGAGGCAGGAGGTCAAAAGAAAGGTGCAAGAGGTGAAAAAGAGGGCAAATGAGAGTTGGGGTGAGAGAGTATCATTAAATTTTAGGGAGAATAAAAAGATGTTTTGGAAGGAGGTAAACAAAGTGCGTAAGACAAGGGAGCAAATGGGAACTTCAGTTAAGGGGGCTAAGGGGAGGTGATAACAAGTAATGGTGAAGTGAGAAGGAGATGGAGTGAGTATTTTGAAGGTTTGTTGAATGTGTTTGATGATAAGAGTGGCAGATATAGGGTGTTTTGGTCGAGTTGGTGTGCAAAGTGAGAGGGTTAGGGAAAATTATTTGGTAAACTGAGAAGAGGTAGTAAAAGCTTTGTGGAAGATGAAAGCCGGCAAGGCAGCGGGTTTGGATGATATTGCAGTAGAATTTATTAAAAAAGGGGGTGACTGTATTGTTGACTGGTTGGTAAGGTTATTTAATGTATGTATGATTTATGGTGAGGTGCCTGAGGATTGGCGGAATGCTTGCATAGTGCCATTGTACAAAGGCAAAGGGGATAAAAGTGAGTGCTCAAATTACAGAGGTATAAGCTTGTTGAGTATTCCTGGGATATTAATGTATGGGAGGGTATTGATTGAGAGGGTGAAGGCATGTACAGAGCATCAGATTGGGGAAGAGCAGCGCAGTTTCAGAAGTGGTAGAGGATGTGTGGATCAGGTGTTTGCTTTGAAGAATGTATGTGAGAAATACTTGGAAAAGCAAATGGATTTGTATGTGGCATTTATGGATCTGGAGAAGGCATATGATACGAGTTGGTAGAGATGCTCTGTGGAAGGTATTACGAATACATGGTGTGGGAGGCAAGTTGTTAGAAGCAGTGAAAAGTTTTCATTTAGGATGTAAGGCATGTGTACGTGTAGGAAGAGAGGAAAGTGATTGGTTCTCAGTAAATATAGGTTTGCGGCAGAGGTGTGTGATGTCTCCATGGTTGTTTAATTTGTTTATGGATGGGGTTGTTAGGGAGGTAAATGCAAGAGTTTTGGAAAGAGGGCCAAGTATGCAGTCTGTTGTGGATGAGAGAGCTTGGGAAGTGAGTCAGTTGTTGTTCGCTGATGATACAGCGCTGGTTGATTTGTGTGAGAAACTGCAGAAGCTGGTGACTGAGTTTGGTAAAGTGTGTGAAAGAAGAAAGCTGAGAGTAAATGTGAATAAGTGCAAGGTTATTAGGCAAGGTAATTAGGTACAGTAGGGTTGAGGGACAATTCAACTGGGAGGTAAGTTTGAATGGAGAAAAGCTGGAGGAAGTGAAGTGTTTTAGATATCTGGGACTGGATTTGGCAGCGGATGGAACCATGGAAGCGGAAGTGAATCATAGGGTGGGGGAGGGAGCAAAAGTTCCGGGAGTGTTGAAGAATGTGTGGAAGTCGAGAACATTATCTCGTAAAAGCAAAAATGGGTATGTTTGACGGAACAGTGGTTCCAACAATGTTATATGGTTGTGAGGCGTGGGCTATGGATAGAGTTGTGCGAAGGAGGGTGGATGTACTGGAAACGAGATGTTTGAGGACAATATGTGGTGTGAGATGGTTTGATCAAGTAAGTAATAATAGGGTAAGAGAGATGTGTGGTAATAAAAAAAAGTGTGGTTGAGAGAGCAGAAAAGGGTGTTTTGTAATGGTTTGGTCACATGGAGAGAATGAGTGAGGAAAGATTGACCAAGAGGATATATGTGTCAGAGGTGGAGGGAAGGAGGAGAAGTGGGAGACCAAATTGGAGGTGGAAAGATGGAGTGAAAAAGATTTTGAGTGATCGGGGCTTGAACATGCAGGAGGGTGAAAGGCGTGCAAAGAATAGAGTGAATTGGAACGATGTGGTATACCGGGGTCAATGTGTTGTTAATGGATTGAATCATGGCATGTGAAGTGTCTGGGGCAAACCATGGAAAGTTCTGTGGGGCCTGGATGTGGAAAGGGAGCTGTGGTTTCGGTGCATTATTACATGACAGCTGAAGACTGAGTGTGAACGAATGTGGCCTTTGTTGTCTTTTTCTAGCGATACCTCGCGCACATATGGGGGGAGGGGGTTGTTATTTCATGTGTGGTGGGGTGGCGATGGAATGAATAAGGGCAGACAGTATGAATTTGCGTGTGTGGACATGTATGTGGGTGGGTTGGGCCATTTCTTTCGTCTGTTTCCTTGCGCCTACCTCACTAACACGGGAGACAGCGGCAAGGCAAAATAAATAAAATAAAGAAATAATTTTCAAAATGTACAAATATCTGTGTAAAATCAAACCATTTTCTGACAGTCATTACTAACACTGAATGAGATAACTGGAACTGTTTTCCCATTACCAACTTCTTAATAAGTGGTGATGTTTTGGATACTGCATGACAGACATTACCTCCAGCATAACAATTCTATTCTTAGTTTTGATTTCATATGAAGCAGGAAATGAACAGAATTCTTAAAAAACTTTTATGGGGATGGAATGGGCATGAGGATTTTAAGCATTGTTTCTGACAAATTAGATACCTAAGCACTTGCTTTATCCACAACTGGATGAGTGTGAGCCAGAAGTCATTGTTGATATAATCTATGAATTTTTCTTTACAAATCCAGGAACTTTTCCAACATTTACTGCAAGTAAATTTCAAGTTGTTAGAAGCAGTGAAAAGTTTTTATCGAGGATGTAAGGCATGTGTACGTGTAGGAAGAGAGGAAAGTGATTGGTTCTCAGTGAATGTAGGTTTGCGGCAGGGGTGTGTGATGTCTCCATGGTTGTTTAATTTGTTTATGGATGGGGTTGTTAGGGAGGTGAATGCAAGAGTTTTGGAAAGAGGGGCAAGTATGCAGTCTGTTGGGGATGAGAGAGCTTGGGAAGTGAGTCAGTTGTTGTTCGCTGAGAAAAAAGCGCTGGTGGCTGACTCATGTGAGAAACTGCAGAAGCTGGTGACTGAGTTTGGTAAAGTGTGTGAAAGAAGAAAGTTAAGAGTAAATGTGAATAAGAGCAAGGTTATTAGGTACAGTAGGGTTGAGGGTCAAGTCAATTGGGAGGTAAGTTTGAATGGAGAAAAACTGGAGGAAGTAAAGTGTTTTAGATATCTGGGAGTGGATCTGGCAGCGGATGGAACCATGGAAGCGGAAGTGAATCATACGGTGGGGGAGGGGGCGAAAGTCCTGGGAGCCTTGAAGAGTGTTTGGAAGTCGAGAGCATTATCTCCAAAAGCAAAAATGGGTATGTTTGAAGGAATAGTGGTTCCAACAATGTTGTATGGTTGCGAGGCGTGGGCTATGGATAGAGTTGTGCGCAGGAGGATGGATGTGCTGGAAATGAGATGTTTGAGGACAATGTGTGGTGTGAGGTGGTTTGATCGAGTAAGTAATGTAAGGGTAAGAGAGATGTGTGGAAATAAAAAGAGCGTGGTTGAGAGAGCAGAAGAGGGTGTTTTGAAATGGTTTGGGCACATGGAAAGAATGAGTGAGGAAAGATTGACCAAGAGGATATATGTGTCGGAGGTGGAGGGAACGAGGAGAAGTGGGAGACCAAATTGGAGGAGGAAAGATGGAGTGAAAAAGATTTTGAGTGATTGGGGCCTGAACATGCAGGAGGGTGAAAGGCGGGCAAGGAGTAGAGTGAATGGTATTGATGTGGTATACAGGGGTCGACTTGCTGTCAATGGATTGAATCAGGGCATGCAAAGCATCTAGGGTAAACCATGGAAAGTTGTGTGGGGCCTGGATGTTTAAAGGGAGCTGTGGTTTCGGGCATTATCGCGTGACAGCTGGAGACTGAGTGTGAACGAATGGGGCCTTTGTTGTCTTTTCCTAGTGCTACCTCGCACACATGAGGGGGGAGGAGGATGGTATTCCATGTGTGGCGAGGTGGCAATGGGAATGAATAGGGGCAGACAGTGTGAACTGTGCGCATGGGTATATATGTATGTGTCTGTGTGTGTATATATATGTGTACATTGAGATGTATAGGTATGTATATTTGCACATGTGGGCGTGTGTATGTGTACATTGTGTATGGGGGAGGGTTGGGCCATTTTTTTCGTCTGTTTCCTTGCGCTACCTCGGAAACGCGGGAGACAGCGACAAAGCAAAATAAATATAAATAAATAATAAATTTCAAGTCAAGAAGTAGAGTGTCTGGGGTACATATGGGAAATAAAATGATAATCAATCTTTCAGAGTTTTCAGGTGTTGGGTAAGCAAGTGTTGGACTTCCTTATCAAATGTGAACTCAGTTGCTTTAACATCCATGAATGCATTTCATATGGGAAAACATGTACTGTAAACGTTTTTCTTTTTTGACAAAAGTCTAACTTTGTTTGAAAGGCATTCATTTCTTTTCAGTTAAAATCCAATATGATGGCATTTTCTCCATGCAGTGATAGATTAAGTGAATTCAGAATTATGATGAAATCCACCTAGTACACAATTCTTAAAAGATGATTTTATCACTAAAAATTTCCAAGAGATCTATTTTACACTGCTGGGAAAGGATGTGTTTCAATTCATTTTTCAGATCAAAGATTCTCTGCATGACTTTTGACAGCCATGTTCCTTCTGTATACAACAGAAGAACTTCATATTTGGCATCCATTTCTGGGCAAAGTTTTGCAAACAAATGGCTGCTCAACACATTTGCTTTTGTAAGAAAGTACAAGAGTGCTTTTAAACTTCCAAGTGATGTCTTCGAAGCTAACACCTGGCAATGAAATCATACAATGAACTCCAAAAACTTGTGGAAAAATATTCTTTACCAAGATATATAGTAGCCATCCTCCTTCCTTGAATAAGTGCTTCATAATGTTTTGCAGTGTACTGACTGCTGAGTTTGTGTAGTTTTTCCAAGTACAAATACAACATGACTTTAGCTAATATAATCATGGTTATTCAGGTATTTCAAAATATTTTTTATTGATAACAATTACAGAAAGACAAAGAGAGAAAAATTCATGTCTTATCCCTTCCTCCCATCAAACAGTAAAAAATACTAACCTTAGTAAGATTTAGAGATGGTAGGGACGGTAAAGGGGACCCAGCCGCTTCCCTCAGTACGGTAACTTGTGAAACATAGCTAAGATTCACCATACGTATGTCACATAATGATGGACGTCCACTGCTCGCTGCAGCTTCTGTGGTATGGTGTTAAGGAAACTTTTTTTTTAACTGTGACCTCTTTTTGACTATATACACTGTAGTTTAGTGAGGAGAAATATCGGTGTATCAGAAAAAAAAAAGATTGCTTTAATATGTACACAATGGGTTTAAGAGTCTATTAACTGAGTCTAGCTGCTACAGCAAAAAAGCAAGCACTCAAACCACTTAAATAAAATTTTCTTCAAAACAAATTATAAAAAATAACCCTACAACCTACAACCCTACACTCATGCATATGCATATATCAAAAATTAGCAGTGCAGTTAATATGAAAATTATATAAAAATCTGCAATGCTGCCAGAGCTTACTAACATACAATAACATCCTACCACATACTTTCCCACAATTTGAAAGCAACGAACAACACAGATTACCAAACTCAATGAAATGAAGTTCTGTCCTGATACACATCAACCCTCTACATACAATACCATCCATTGTTTTAACAATATGAAGGGTCAGAGACAGTAGCCATAGCTGGCCTCAGTTATTATAAGTATTTCAGGCAGGGGTATGACAGTGGCTTGTTTTCAAGTCTGGTTATATAACTGAATTTAACAAGTTCACTGTATTTTGAGAAGATCTATTCCTGATGTCAAAAAACAATAAAAGATGTTCCTGCCATTTCAATCAACAGATAAAATTTTTATATTCTGATGACAAAAGAATCTAGGTACATTCTTAAATCTAACCATTTCTGGTCAGCTCAAATATTTCTCTGTCATAATAATCATCAATGCATTTGCTGATTGGCAAAAATAATAAACAAAAAATGTCTTCCTGTTCAGGTCTATCATAATTTCACAAGCAATATTCTACCCTTTCTGAAGTAAAAAGCAACTTCTTTAAAGACTACTTTGATATCTATTAATCACCTATGACGGAGTAATGGAGAAAGGGAATAGTTAAGGAAAAATGCAATCTTGAATATCATAGACTTACTGTTTGAGTTTACTCATCCTGCACTACATATGGCCATGACATTTCCTTCTACATTAAAGTCAAAACTATCTGAACAACTTAATACCACCTCATTCATGTCAGAATAAAAACATGATAATCAAGAAAGAGGTTACGATAATATTCACTAATGTAGAAAAATGGCTGTCATATTTCTTATTCATTATCTATGCAGTAATTTAATCACAAATACATGTCTCCTACATGGAAAAATTAGGTGCAAGAAGAAAGATGAGGACCCTGTCCCTTAGGACCAAACATTATCTAGATTTGGGATTTTAACTGATTTCCAAGATCTGGGCCAATGAGATCTGAATATACTGTAACCTCAAGAGAGTGTCTTTTGTATTAAATGCATGTTCTAAATATTACTTGGTTGTAAAACAGCATAAACACACAATCTATTGCATACAGTCATTCTACCAACATCATAAGACTCAATCAGGTGATGCAACAGTGCATCCCTAACTAATTTTTTGTAAGATTTCTAACAAGTAGGAAAATGGTTATCATATACAATCTTTGATAACCTATACAATAGCATGAATAACTATGTATCTCCTAGAACAATAGGTGTTGTACTAGCATGAGAGATTCCCAGAGAACATACCAGTAAGGACCAAGTTTGTCCTCATATTTAAGTAAGATGTCAAGAGGCTTCACTCACCCTTTGTCACTGATCCAGTGGTGAAGTCACTACTGAGTCAGCAGGAATGCCCTTGGCCAATCTGCAACCACCATCAAACTACTATCACTGACCTGCCCCCTATCAGCTACTCTGAGCTCACATTTTGCAAATCACCACCACCAACCTAAAGCAGTCACAGAAATTCAAGAGAAAAGTTTCTTGAAAAGTTGGGGAAGGCCAGGTAGGGTACCAAAACTGGGAAAAATTACTGCATTTCTCTCCTTCAGTCCATTTTGCAAGCTTGAGAGCATATTCACATGAAAAATATGAGGACTAGATAGAAGCTTTCATAAAAGACTAACCTCAAGGTAATAAAAAAAGCCTTGGAAAATTTATGGATGCCAATTCTGCTGAAGAAAGAATTCATAAAACCAAACAGGACAGATCCACAATGTTTTATCCACAATGTTTTGAGTACCATTTGACAAAGGTGGAGTGAGACCACAAAACACTTTTTCTAATATTAGCCAAGACAACACAGCCAAATGAATGTCCTAATCAAGTCACCTCTTTAATGCTACATATAAAGATATCCTAGTCAAAGCCAGGTACCCAATTTACTGACCAACCCCTAGGGGAAGGATGAACAGTTGGGATGACAGTGGACTGACTGCTGCAACCTGGTAGTTGGAACATGGGCATGAAGGGTCCTTGAATATGCTTAAAAAAAGTTTACACTGTTGTAGTGATGGGTGATATCTACAGTGTAAGTAGGAAAATGTGTCTCATGTTTGTCTGGGGAACATGGTTTCCAGAGGGTTGGAGTTCAAGATTGGGTTGGGAGGTTTGTTATTCAGTGCTTGCTGGCTTATTTCACAGCGTATGTGTTTTTCAATGTTATAATTGTTTAGGGTGGGGACCTGTGAGTAGGGGTTGTTAAAATGAGAGGCAAGGGTAAGCTGTTATCACTACTTCAGAACTGATGATTTCTAATGGAGTGGTTCGGGTGGGAGGGGGTCTTGTGCTATTGCACAGAAGAGTGCTGAGAATGATGAGGTGGAATTGTACTGGGAAGATCTTTGTTTCAATGAGTAGACATTGAGTGTTTGTGGTTGCTAAGCCACTATTTTTGCATTATTTGAAGCTGTTATATTTGCTTTTGAGATGGTGGAAGACCAGGCTTGTTACCATGGTTTTGAGCAGAGTACGTACTCTGTTTACTGAGGATACTATGAGATTCTTTTTCTTGTTCAAATCTTGCACATGTGATACCTAGAATAGCCGGTATTTTGTTCAGTGGGAGTGACTGTCATTTCAAAGTGACGGAAGGGTGTGAATTGTATTCGTGACTGTCTGGAGTTAAAAGAAAGATTGAAAACCTTTATGGAGATGCAGACATTTTGTACTGGGGAGTCACTTTTACAACTGTATAACATCAGGCTGCATGTCTAGTGTCACTACTGAGGTTTCAGGGTATTCTAATATGAAGTCATCTGCACCAGAAAAGAACTTCATGTTGTGGTCTGCTGCAGGTAATGGGAGGGTGTAGGATCAGTGTAAAGAGGGCTCTAGAAATAGCTGCTCCCTAGGGAACTCTACTGTAGACTTTACAGATCTTAGGGGTGAAGCCACTATGAGTGACTCTGTCATGGTACTCAAGTGATGAAATTGGCCAACCACTTTTTGTCATTGTTATGAAGGATGGTATCAAGCATCTTTTGTGTGGAGATGTGTCAGAGTCAAATACTTTGTTGACTTACATACAATTAGGTTGGTTATCAACTGCCTTCTTGTTCTTCCTAGGTCGACCAGACCAAGCTTTTCAGGGAGGGATGATTTTAAAAGTAAGAAAAAATGTCCAGACAGTGAACTTAGCCATGCCAGTGTGTCTTGAAATCTCATTCTGTAGACATATTTTCTTGCTTTGAAGCTTGAATAATACCCTTTTCTTCATACGACAAATTTTGAAGACCCATGATTAGTTATTGGTACAGGAAAAATATCACCCAGAACAAAAATAGCAAAAAAACACCAAACATAAAAATAGAGGGCTAAAGTTGCAGCCTTCCACTCTCAATACAAAGAGATGAATGAGACAGCAAATTAATTCATCTGACTTCTAAGACTGTATCATGCTGCCGGACATACAATTTCCCCACCATAAGCAAGTAAGAGGATCTGTTCCGCAAATAAACCTGATGCATGAAAGCTTTATTTGAGGTAACCATCAGATTTTTCTTGAAGAGACTGTAAGGCTCATGGTGAGGTACCTGAGGATTGGATGTTTGCCTGTATAGTGTCACAGTATAAAGGCAAGATGGACAGGAGTGAACATTTTCATTACAAATGTATAAGTTTGCTGAGAGTGCCAGGCAAGTTGTCAGGAAGAGTGGTGACTGACTAAGAAGGTGGCGCCATGCATGGAGAATCAGACCGGGGAAGAAGAATGATGCTCCAGCAGTGGGAGAGGATGTGTGGATCAAGTGGTTTCCCCACGGAAACATCTGTAGGACTTGGTTGGATAGGGGGCTGTGGACTCAGTGCATCATTAAACAACCTATTAAACAATGTCTTACCATCAATCAACAATAATGATATCAATATCAAATGTCGACCAAAAACATTGGTACAACTTCCGTGTCATTCATGGTACTTATTTGTAGATTTTATATGTACTTTTTAAATCTATATACATATTCACACCGAAAAGATCATCAAACAAGCCATCAGTCTCCACTGCATCACAGCGTCATTCTTAAAATATGGGCGAGCTTGCATGTCTGCCGATTATATATATAAACACCTTTTGTGTCTATGTATGTAATGAGGTTAAATAAATCATCAAACAAGCTATATATCATTGCATTACCATCACTCAACAACAAACGAAGTAATAATGGAGTTAGGTTAGGATTGATGGCACCCCAGTTGCATACAATACCTAAATAAGGTCACATTAACTTTTAGGAGAGAAATGTCATCTGTTTCTGGGATTTTTTTTTTTTCTCTGGGGGGGTCTAGTCATATCAACATCAAGCCTTATTTGAAATACAGAGAGGTTAATGAAAGGGATAAAGAAGAGACACGGGAAAGTATTTACAAATTTTGGAGAAAGTAAAAAACCTGTCTTAAAATCCGCCAGGTCATAGTTATTAGGAATGACATGGGAGGTTAGAGAATTTTAAAGCTTCAAGGTGTTGGGAAAGAAACAGTTATCAAAAAGTTCACCCTTGAGTTGCCAACACCCACAATGTAATCATATGATGTAGTAGCTTGCAGAGTATTGCATAGTCTAGCTAGTAGTGGGAGCATACAAGCAGCCAGCTCTTGGAAGCAAAAACCGAAATAATACCTAGAGAAGAGGGAGAGTGAACCAACATCGCAGCATAGGGCAAATTTAAAAGTCAGACACTTTCAACTCAACTTTTGTCGTGTAAGGATACAGAGCTAAAACCATCCCAGATGCAGGGGTAGTCCTCCATGCAAGAACAGATCAATCCCTTCTATAAACAGAGCAACTTTTAACAAGACAAGAAATTTCAACATCCAAACAAGACTCTCAGTATCTTAGATGCAGACTCAGCTATTTCCGTAAAGTGGGGTTCTCAAAAGAGAGTGGAAGTTACAGAACCATCAGAGGAGATAGGAAAGTTTTGAGGAATTTCTGATAAAAGAGATGGGCAGAAACTAAGTCTTAGACGCATTAAACTCAACCAGATTTCATCTATCCCATTGAGATATCCTGTCCAAGTTCGATTTTACTGAGGACACTGTGTTGAGACGAAATGCAGATCGAGTGAGAGAAGAAAGAGCAGAATTGAAGGATTTGGAAGAATGCAGTGTGGAGTCGGCAGCATATGAGTGTATTTAGTTGTTTGTGAAGAAAGGAAAGCCTTAATAAAAAGGCGAAAAAGCTCAGGAGACAGAACAGAACCTTGAGGGACATTGCTGTTGATGGAGAAAGGGGAGGAATGTCAATAAACATAAGCTTAGAGATGAGACCCCTATGCCAAAACCTGTCAAAAGTTTTGGATATGTCAAGGGCAGTTAAATAAGAGTCCCAAAAATCTTTCAGGGATGATGGCCAGATATCAGCAAGATTGGAAAGAATAACACCAGCTGATCCTGCCTCAAGGAAGCCATACTGGTAATCAGAGAAGATTGTGAGATTCTAGATGTATCAGGATAGAGGATCTGAGGAGGGATTCAAAGACTTTAGAAATGGCAGATGTCAAAACAACAGGATGATAGTTAGAGGGGTTAGAATGGTCACTCCTCTTGGGGATGGGATGAATCAATGCATGTTCTAAGAAGGAAAAGTTCTGGTTATCAAACAGAAATACAACAAATGAGCAAGCACAGGTGCAAGGTCAGAGGCACACTCTTTCAATACATGGGGATGGATGCCATCTGGAGCATAAACCTTGCTTGTTTCTAGAAAGAGAAGTGCTTTTTGAACAGTTCAGGGAGATTACTGGCTGGTGCATATGATAAGCAGGGGGTGAAGGAATGTTAGGAAAAGTGAGGGAAGGTAAAACAATAGTTGTTGTTAGCAATGTCCTTGACTAATGACCAGGAAGACATATCGGTATATAACAAGGAGAGGTTATTGCATTTCCTTTGAATAAAAGAGCACATGGATATTTGCCACATGGATATTCCACTTGCAATCTTTATGGGCAGCAATGAAAGCTGAATAGAAGTCAGAAGGACAGTTTTTCCAACTCCACCAAATCTAATCCCTTGCCTGAATGGCCTTAAAACAGGAACAGTTGAACCATGGATTGGATGAGGCTGTCTTGGAAGAAGAGGGGATAAATGCTTCCATTCCTGTAACAATAACCTCTGCTATGCATCTGGCAGAGACAGAAGCATCACCACATACGAGAAAGTCAGAGAAGAATTTTTGTAGGTGATTCCAATCAGCTTTGCCTAGGTGCCAATATTTAAATTTAGAAGGGGCTATTGGAGATGGAGGTGCCATTACAGTAGATACATTTATGAGAGTGTGGTCAGAAGAACCCATTAGGACAAGACTGTGTAGTCACAGCACAAAGGATTAGACGTGAAATTATATGTATATGTCTTAAATCATTTGTAACTAAAAACACAAACCCTAAGTTACTCAGCAAGCACATGTATGGTGAATACCACATACTGTCTCCCATCAACTGAAATGAAAAAAAAAATCAGAATGCAATATGTAACCTTTTCAACATAGCACTCACTTTTTTTTTTTTTTCAAAATATGATTGATCTAAGAGCAATATTCAAGAACACCATTTGAGGGAGAGGACATAGCCGAATGGAAAAGCTGAGAAATTATGTTAGTGAAATGCGTAATAAATAACGTGGCCTTTCTTTGTCTGTTCCTGGTGCTACCTAGCTAACATGGAAAATGGCAAAAAAAAATGAAAAACCCTTATGGGTGACTCTAACCACATCATGACAGACTATAACAAAATACAGCATACTTACTTTCTGTCCCTGAAATCCCTTTTATCTTTATGGGGTTCCTGCAGCAATCAGAAAGCCACCCATTAAATAAAGAGATGTCCACACTCCCTCACTTCAACTCTACTTTATTATACAAATAGGTTATGAATTTGCTATCTAGGTATAAATATACATGACATAAATATCAGTTACCAGTGCTTTCAATTAACCAGCATGGTGCCAAATATCATGTGCTTTTACCAACAAATGATACCAAAAGGACTTTTCAACCTGGTTTACTTATTTACAACTACCTTAATAAGGCATTCACTCTACACTCAATGGGGATATGACTAGAGTAAGTAAAATCACACGATGATTTCAAAATTCACAGTTGAGGACATTCTAAAACTGCATGCAACAACAAATTCAGTAACCAACCACCAATATCTACTCTAACTTACAATACCTCCATGAAATATTTTTTAGTTACAACAACATACCATGTAGAATTATTCCATCATGTAACAATTACATTCATCTAAATCAAACCTAAATATTAGCACAAATTTAATGACCTTTCATTCTTCCTATGGCATTATTTTCCAAAACATGACTTCATATTACTTGATGCTGATAAAGGATACTCAGAGTAAGAAGTTTCACGTGTGGGTCGAAGGCTACTACCTCCCCTTGCAGCTCTTCGTTGAAGCAGGTTTTGCAACTAACAGTACTACCAATATTGAAACACTCATTAGATTCAGCCATCTTGCCTCATCTGAGCGATTTTCCAAGTGTTTATTTTGGATCATATAGAAATAAACAGAGACAAATCGGATGTGGGTTCAACATGCGTGCTAGAACTCATGTATTAGGGGTTCGAACCCTCAGCCACTCGCATCACACACCAGCTGGTAGAATGTAAACACTGTCCCATCTGCTACAAGGTTCAACTTAAGCTTGTCTGCAACGTTGAAGGTAAGTCCATTATTATCTTCTTTATGAGGAGTGTTAGTACTCTTTATGCTTGACATGTGTTGCGGATACTGGTTTAATGATCTTCAGCCATTGGTAACCATTATATCCATCCGTATACATACATTCACTTCTTTAAGATTATTATATTTCCTTTGTTAAGTGGTTACTAGTTGTGCGAGTCGTGTTGCCCCGGCTCATAACCTTGTATATTTGTACCATGTCTTTACTTCTTTATACATGTACACACACACACACACACACACACACACCTTAGTCTATGCCAGGCAAACATGTGACATTTTCTGTTTTTTACAGTGCTTGTGTTTTGTAATTTTTTTATTTCTCGGTCCACGATAAATGATCTCGGAAATCATAATGCAACAGTGATTTTGGTTCACAACACCAAGCTTTCAAGATATAACGTGTAATGAGAAACTGAAGCGTCTAGATTTGCCAGCGCTCTGGTCCTGAAGATTAAGAGGGTATACGATTGAGATGTGTAAGATTTAAACAAGGAATTATCGCCAGAAAGTATATGACTGTTATTTTAAGTAGAAATGATACAAGAGGATACCAATGTAGGGAACACTTAAAGCTGAACATAAGGTTACATTCACTTGTACATAAAACAGTGAAGTGTTGGATTAGATTTCTTAAAGAGGTTGCAAGTTTACCAGTTGCAAAAGCTTTAGAAAGAAGGCTGCATAAGCTCTTGGATATTGAATTAGGAAAAACAGATCTAGATATTGGAATACCCAACACCCAAAGTCATATGTATACAACCAAATGTAGTAGGGTGAATCCTGTGTTGCTGTTTGGTAGTATTGCCCACAGGAGATGGAATAAGTGTTCACACCAAGAAGAACCCGTGAGTGATTGCCTTGCTGAGCTGTGATTGTATGTATTCCATTTTTCATTACTATACTGTATATTATTATATTGTAACTTTTTAGAAGGGGAAACAGAAGAAGGAGTCACGCGGGGAGTGCTCATCCTCCTCGAAGGCTCAGATTGGGGTGTCTAAATGTGTGTGGATGTAACCAAGATGAGAAAAAAGGAGAGATAGGTAGTATGTTTGAGGAAAGGAACCTGGATGTTTTGGCTCTGAGTGAAATGAAGCTCAAGGGTAAAGGGGAAGAGTGGTTTGGGAATGTCTTGGGTGTAAAGTCAGGGGTTAGTGAGAGGACAAGAGCAAGGGAAGGAGTAGCACTACTCCTGAAACAGGAGTTGTGGGAGTATGTGATAGAGTGTAAGAAAGTAAACTCTAGATTGATATGGGTAAAACCGAAAGTTGATGGAGAGAGAGATGGGTGTTTATTGGTGCATATGCACGTGGGCATGAGAAGAAAGATCATGAGAGGCAAGTGTTTTGGGAGCAGCTGAGTGAGTGTGTTAGTGGTTTTGATGCACAAGATGGGGTTATAGTGATGGGTGATTTGAATGCAAAGGTGAGTAATGTGGCAGGTGAGGGAATGATTGGTATACATGGGGTGTTCAGTGTTGTAAATGGAAATGGTGAAGAGCTTGTAGATTTATGTGCTGAAAAAGGACTGGTGATTGGGAATACCTGGTTTAAAAAGAGAGATATACATAAGTATACATTTGTAAGTAGGAGAGATGGCCAGAGAGCGTTATTGGATTACGAGTTAATTGATAGGCATGTGAAAGAGAGACTTTTGGATGTTAATGTGCTGAGAGGTGCAACTGGAGGGATGTCTGATCATTATCTTGTGGAGGCGAAAGTGAAGATTTGTAGAGGTTTTCAGAAAAGAAGAGAGAATGTTGGGGTGAAGAGAGTGGTGAGAGTATGTGAGCTTGGGAAGGAGACTTGTGTGAGGAAGTACCAGGAGAGGCTGAGTACAGAATGGAAAAAGGTGAGAACAAAGGAGGTAAGGGGAGTGGGGGAGGAATGGGATGTATTTAGGGAAGCAGTGATGGCTTGCGCAAAAGATGCTTGTGGCATGAGAAGCGTGGGAGGTGGGTTGATTAGAAAGGGTAGTGAGTGGTGGGATGAAGAAGTAAGATTATTAGTGAAAGAGAGGAGAGAGGCATTTGGACGATTTTTGCAAGGAAAAAAAATGCAAATGAGTGGGAGATGTATAAAACAAAGAGAAAGGTGCAAGAGGTGAAAAAGAGGGCAAATGAGAGCTGGGGTGAGTATCATTAAATTTTAGGGAGAATAAAAAGATGTTTTGGAAGGAGGTAAATAAAGCGCGTAAGACAAGGGAGCAAATGGGAACTTCAGTGAAGGGGGCTAATGGGGAGGTGATAAGAAGTAGTGGTGATGTGAGAAGGAGATGGAGTGAGTATTTTGAAGGTTTGTTGAATGTGTTTGATGATAGAGTGGCAGATATAGGGTGTTTTGGTCGAGGTGGTGTGCAAAGTGAGAGGGTTAGGGAAAATGATTTGGTAGACAGAGAAGAGGTAGTAAAAGCTTTACGGAAGATGAAAGCCGGCAAGGCAGCGGGTTTGGATGGTATTGCAGTGGAATTTATTAAAAAAGGGGGTGACTGTATTGTTGACTGGTTGGTAAGGTTATTTAATGTATGTATGATTCATGGTGAGGTGCCTGAAGATTGGCGGAATGCTTGCATAGTGCCATTGTACAAAGGCAAAGGGGATAAGAGTGTGGTCAAATTACAGAGGTATAAGTTTGTTGAGTATTCCTGGTAAATTATATGGGAGGGTATTGGTTGAGAGGGTGAAGGCATGTACAGAGCTTCAGATTGGGGAGGAGCAGTGTGGTTTCAGAAGTGGTAGAGGATGTGTGGATCAGGTGTTTGCTTTGAAGAATGAATGTGAGAAATACTTAGAAAAGCAAATGGATTTGTATGTAGCATTTATGGATCTGGAGAAGGCATATGATAGAGTTGATAGAGATGCTCTGTGGAAAGTATCAAGAATATATGGTGTGGGAGGCAAGTTGTTAGAAGCAGTTAGAAGTTTTTATCGAGGATGTAAGGCATGTGTACGTGTAGGAAGAGAGGAAAGTGATTTGTTCTCAGTGAATGTAGGTTTGTGGCAGGGGTGTGTGATGTCTCCATAGTTATTTAATTTGTTTATGGATGGGGTTGTTAGGGAGGTGAATGCAAGAGTTTTGGAAAGAGGGGCAAGTATGAAGTCTGTTGTGGATGAGAGAGCTTGGGAAGTGAGTCAGTTGTTGTTCGCTGATGATACAGCGCTGGTGGCTGATTCGTGTGAGAAACTGCAGAAGCTGGTGACTGAGTTTCGTAAAGTGTGTGTAAGAAGAAACTTGAGAGTAAATGTGAATAAGAGCAAGGTTATTAGGTACAGTAGGATTGAGGGTCAAGTCAATTGGGAGGTAAGTTTAAATGGAGAAAAGCTGGAGGAAGTAAAGTGTTTTAGATATCTGGGAGTGGATCTGGCAGCGGATGGATCCATGGAAGCGGAAGTGAATCATAGGGTGGGGGAGGGGGCAAAAATTCTGGAAGCCTTGAAGAATGTTTGGAAGTCGAGAACATTATCTCGGAAAGCAAAAATGGGTATGTTTAAAGGAATAGTGGTTCAACAATGTTGTATGGTTGCGAGGCGTGGGCTATGGATAGAGTTGTGCGCAGGAGGGTGGATGTGCTGGAAATGAGATGTTTGAGGACAATATGTGGTGTGAGGTGGTTTGATCGAGTAAGTAATGTTAGGGTAAGAGAGATGTGTGGAAATAAAAAGAGTGTGGTTGAGAGGGCAGAAGAGGGTGTTTTGAAATGGTTTGGTCACATGGAGAGAATGAGTGTGGAAAGATTGACTAAGAGGATATATGTGTCGGAGGTGGAGGGAATGAGAAGAAGTGGGAGACCAAATTGGAGGTGGATAGATGGAGTGAAAAAGATTTTGAGTGATCGGGGCCTGAACATGCAGGAGGGTGAAAGGCGTGCAAGGAATAGAGCGAATTGTAACGATGTGGTATACCGGGGTCGACATGCTGTCAGTGGATTGAACCAGGGTATGTGAAGCTTCTGGGGTAAACCATGGAAAGTTCTGTGGGGCCTGGATGTGGAAAGGGAACTGTGGTTTCAGTGCAGTATTACATGACAGCTAGAGACTGAATGTGAATGAATGGGGCCTTTGTTGTCTTTTCCTAGCGCTGGCTCGCACACAGGAGTTGGGAGGGGGTTGTTATTCCATGGGTGGCGAGGTGGAGATGGGAATGAATAAAGGCAGATATTATGAATTATGTACATGTGTATATGTGTATATGTCTCTGTATGTCTATATATATGTATACATTGAGATGTATAGGTATGTATGTTTGCGTGTGTGGACGTGTATGTGTATACATGTGTATGTGGGTGGGTTGGGCCATTCTTTCGTCTGTTTCCTTGCGCTGCCTTGCTAACGCAGGAGACAGCGACAAAGCAAAATAAATAAATATAAATAAATACGTACGTGTAGGAAGAGAGGAAAGTGATTGGTTCTCAGTGAATGTAGGTTTGCGGCAAGGGTGTGTGATGTCTCCATGGTTGTTTAATTTGTTTATGGATGGGGTTGTTAGGGAGGTGAATGCAAGAGTTTTGGAAAGAGGGGCAAGTATGAAGTCTGTTGGGATGAGAGAGCTTGGGAAGTGAGTCAGTTGTTGTTTGCTGATGATACAGCGCTGGTGGCTGATTCATGTGAGAAACTGCAGAAGCTGGTGACTGAGTTTGGTAAAGTGTGTGAAAGAAGAAAGTTAAGAGTAAATGTGAATAAGAGCAAGGTTATTAGGTACAGTAGGGTTGAGGGTCAATTCAATTGGGAGGTGAGTTTGAATGGAGAAAAACTGGAGGAAGTGAAGTGTTTTAGATATCTGGGAGTGGATCTGGCAGCGGATGGAACCATGGAAGCGGAAGTGGATCATAGGGTGGGGAAGGGGGCGAAAATTCTGGGAGCCTTGAAGAATGTTTGGAAGTCGAGAACATTATCTCGGAAAACAAAAATAGGTATGTTTGAAGGAATAGTGGTTCCAACAATGTTGTATGGTTGCGAGGCGTGGACTATGGATAGAGTTGTGCGCAGGAGGATGGATGTGCTGGAAATGAGATGTTTGAGGACAATGTGTGGTGTGAGGTGGTTTGATCGAGTAAGTAACGTAAGGGTAAGAGAGATGTGTGGAAATAAAAAGAGCGTGGTTGAGAGAGCAGAAGAGGGTGTTTTGAAATGGTTTGGTCACATGGAGAGAATGAGTGAGGAAAGATTGACCAAGAGGATATATGTGTCAGAGGTGGAGGGAACGAGGAGAAGAGGGAGACCAAATTGGAGGTGGAAAGATGGAGTGAAAAAGATTTTGTGTGATCGGGGCCTGAACATGCAGGAGGGTGAAAGGAGGGCAAAGAATAGAGTGAATTGGAGTGATGTGGTATACCGGGGCTTGACGTGCTGTCAGTGGAGTGAATCAAGGCATGTGTATGGGGGTGGGTTGGGCCATTTCTTTCGTCTGTTTCCTTGCGCTACCTCGCAAACGCGGGAGACAGCGACAAAAAAAAAAATAAATAAATAAATACTGTATATTATTTTGATAAAGCTTTGAGTTAAGCTCTTGAGTTGTTATTCATTGGTGTAGGACCCAGATTCAGGCTGCTCATATTGATATCTGTTCACATGTAATAAAGTTAAAAAAAAATCAACAGCCTAAAATGAAAAAGAGCATAGTAACTATGACCCTTTTTGCCATTGAAGTTTTGGTCCCATCTTAGTGAAAATGTTGGAAACATATTTACTAACTGGAGTTATATGCATTTGTGTCGTATGTCATAATGTCATTTGTATAATTGTTGTAGCTACCTATGTTGTGTATATTCACCCATGCTCTCTATTAATATTAGATTTAAAATTTTAGTCATCTTGTTTTTTACATGGAAATTTTTGAAAGTTTCAGAAAAATCATTGAGATGGACTCTGAGATGTCAACAGATGAAAATAGTGACCTTGAAACAGACATGCATAATGATTCAGTTCCTTGTTTTGGAAGTAGGAATAGCCATGATGTGGGACAGGCTTTCAAGGTATGATTAAAAACGTCTTTAGCAATAAGGATTACATTCCAATAATGTTATAAACACACAGGTTGCATTCTATGATTTAACATCTTGTGCTGAATGTCATATTCTTGGAAATTTAAAGATATTTTTGAAAGTTTTTGTGCTTCTTGGACTGAATGCAAAATGCATGATAATTTTATGCTTTGTTTTGTTTCTTCAGCCAGTGTGTCAATTTCTTGTAGCGGCTTGCTAGTGCATGCCTTTCAGGTGTGTCCTTTCTTTTTTTTTACAATTTACAAACATGCTGGAGAGGCATACCCTCAGATTCTTCATTGATTATGAATATAAGAGATTTCCCATTTTACCTTCTTGGTGCTATGGATGTTATTCTGCCATTACAGAGCAGGTTGTTGCTGTAGATAACAATCTACAAACTTAATTTCAGGCTACAGTTTGAACTCAAAGCACATTGTAGGCTTTGTTGACAACAATCTACAAACTTAATTTCAGGCTACAGTTTGAACTCAAAGCACATTGTAGGCTTTGTTGACGCCATAGATAGCAAACCTAACAAAGGAGGAGTCATCTGAGCTGTACAGAGGCCTGTTTCAGGTTTCTTTTCCAGGGACTCACTGCACATGGTGCAACAACTGCTACCAGTCATTCCCACAGCTGTACCCCCACTGATCATACTTTGGATTGGCCAGTCCAGGAAATGATTTGTTTTCTTAAACAAGTAATGCTTAATACATAAGGAAAAAGGATTTTGCCAGTTATGTTACCCTGAATGATTTTTTCTTCATTCTTATTCACCTTTTTCCGTATTCATGAGGTAGCCCTAGGAACAGACAAAGAATGGCCTCATTTGGTCACATCCACAGCCAAGCCCCACAGACCATTCCATGGTTCCCCCTGCTTGCTTCGTATGCCTTGGTTCAGCCTATGAACAGTGTATTACTTTCTGTGTACCACTGTGTTCAGTTTTGCTCTATCCCATGCATACTTCACAACCTACTGGAGGTTTAGGTCCCTTATCTCTATCCTTTCGTCTCATCCTTGGCCTCACCTTTCTCTTTGTCCCTTCCGCCATTGATATATATTCCTTCTTAATCAGTTGGTCCTCTTTCTTTCTCTACATTTGTTCAGTCCAAAAGCAACTTTCACTTCATCTTTTCATCTCATTTATTGTCTTCTTGATCCCCACCCCTTACATTTATACCCTCATTCATGCTTTCCTTATATCTAAACCATGTAAGCTTTCTCAGCCATACTCTTCTCACTACCACACCTCTCTCTTACCCTATCATTCCCTACATTACATGTTGTCCACCAAACTACATGTGGTTGGCTTGTAAACAAGAACACATTGCATTGAACCAGTGCCCCTGCTTGCTTCGTATGCCTTGGTTCAGCCTATGAACAGTGTATTACTTTCTGTGTACCACTGTGTTCAGTTTTGCTCTATCCCATGCATACTTCACAACCTACTGGAGGTTTAGGTCCCTTATCTCTATCCTTTCGTCTCATCCTTGGCCTCACCTTTCTCTTTGTCCCTTCCGCCATTGATATATATTCCTTCTTAATCAGTTGGTCCTCTTTCTTTCTCTACATTTGTTCAGTCCAAAAGCAACTTTCACTTCATCTTTTCATCTCATTTATTGTCTTCTTGATCCCCACCCCTTACATTTATACCCTCATTCATGCTTTCCTTATATCTAAACCATGTAAGCTTTCTCAGCCATACTCTTCTCACTACCACACCTCTCTCTTACCCTATCATTCCCTACATTACATGTTGTCCACCAAACTACATGTGGTTGGCTTGTAAACAAGAACACATTGCATTGAACCAGTGCCCTCATCTCGATTTGTCACAGTTTGTCCTGCCTCCAAAGTGTGGCCATTTCTGTATTTCATAAGTAGTGTTAAAGTTACTCAGGAGTTCTGGACATAATGCTGTTACTCTGGAGGTTCAATGATGGTCAACAACTCATGGCTGTAGCCAAGCACACGGGTCTTACTCACCCAGCTATGGCCACTTTAGAGAAATATAAAGATAGAGTAAGATCTAGCTCTTTGTCTGGCTCTACATTTACCCTTTCAGTGCTGCTGTCCTCAGTCAAGGTGAGCTTAGTTGGATGCAATTATCCTCAATTAAGCTGTGTGTTTTCATGGTATAAGGTGAATTCTGTTTGCTTTGTATACTCTGTTGGCTGCCAGAGATAGCAACCCAAACAAAGGATGAGTTATTGGAGCAGCCTGGAAGCCACAGTTACTCCCTAGTGACTAAGATGGGTGGTTGCATGCTGTTTCCAAGGACTCTCCATTTCCTTGATGCCAACCCTCACCCATTGCACCCACCACTGCACTCACATTACCCTCAACTAGGATTAGCCAATTCATTAGATGATATGGTAATCCTATACTAGGAATGATAAACTCATAATTCATATGTAAAGATATTGGTTTTGATTGTGTTTGTGCACTGAATCATATGATTAAAAAGAAGATAGACATTTTTTGGTGAATCCGAAATATCTTAATTTTGTTAAACAGGAAGGGTAAGATCTTAACACATAAGAAGAATCATACTGGGTTTTATTTTTTGTGCAAATTTTCATGTTAAAAAGAATTCACTATTTTGGAGGCTGAAAAAAATCAGTTGCACACTGAAATTGCAAACAGTTAAACGAGTATGCAGAAGGAGCAATGTGATGGAAAAAGTTTTAAATGTGTGTAGCAGTAGGACTGAAGCTCAGAATTAAAGAATCATGCATGTGACAGTGTTGATTAAGAATTTAGCTGATTGTAGTCTAATCAAAGTATATTTGATTACGATGGAGGAAGAAAAGATATACTTGCCCTAAAGAACTAATTTTTCTAAGGCTATGAAATTACTATTTTGGATGCAATGAGTGAATCACAGTAGATTTTCATTACAGAGGAAGTATGTGAGAAATTGAGAGACATGGTTATAAATTAACATGATGGTGATCACTGAATCTGAAAGATTATTGAATGTGAGGTTGAAAAAATACTTATGTAGCAGAGAACAGTAAGATGAAAATGCTGTAAGGTAATTATAGTATATTTAGAAACCATTTCAGTGTAGGTTTTATATGTGTTTTTTGCCCAACTGATGTTTTGTTAATTGTTTGTGCAGTCGTCAAGAATGAACATGGAATCCTTAGTAAGTGCAGAGTATTCTGATCAACATGTGAATAATCGTCTGGAGGAACTTGCTGAGGAAATAAAATGGTTCGACCTAAAGGAAGATGGTAATGTGTTTAATTTGTTGATTCACTTAGATAAGTTGTAGATATGCAAAGTTCAGTAATACTTAATGAAATAGCTTTTGAAAATACAGTACGTAGAAAAATGTTTAGGGTGCACCACTTATCCTATTTTGCTGCTGTATTGAGTAGAGTATGTTAAAACTGTATGTAGTTTATGGGTGAATATCTGAGCCTCTCTCTTGAAAGCAAGAAAGCACAATATTATCTGAAATTCAGAGAAGGAATTCTTGTTTCTGTAATTTTACATATGATTAGTAACAAACATAAAAGACTTACTATTGTGGATAAGAGAGGAAGACAATTATTACTGTATTTCCTACATCTAATAGTGACTGGAACATGGGGCTAGAAATCCTCCCTTTAATATTTTCAGTTTGGTCAGAAGCAGGAGAAGGAGCTGAATAAGGATTTTTTGTGGAAGGCTCTATTTGTGCAATATGCTACCTCATTGAGGTAAGAAAATGTAGCAGATGTACAAGAATAGATATTGATAGACTCTGTCCCTTCCCACCTGTTTTCACATTTAATTCAGACTCTAAGGGAAAGTATCTGGGTAAAGAACATGAATATGCTAGAAAGATTTGAAATTTTCTGGTAAATGTTCAATGGACTGTTCTGTTTTTCAGTACTTTCTGATGTTGAGATAATCATGATTCATGTGTTTATAGAAAAAAAAAATTACATGCTCACCATGCTTCAAAGAGAGCAGATAGCAGATTAGGTAAGCAGATAGCAGATTAGGTAATGTAGATATTGTTCTCTTTCAGAAACATTGTCTGACTTACCACATCCACTGCTTCAAGGTGGTCAGAATAGAGATGTTGTATTACAGCCCCCAGGAATTCCCTTTTTCACTAACAAGTGCCACTCTTTGTATACAGAAGGTAATGTTTATATCACTTTTTAAGTGGGGGTAAATGAAAAAACGTAACATTTGATAGTTATCTGATGCTTCTTTTAGGAAACATATGGTATATGAGCATAAGCATCTTTTTCTGTAAATATGCACTTTGCCACTAAACTAGTACTTCTCAACATTCATTCTAACTAATTTTTTTCTGAGCTTCTTGTCATTGCCTCTCATTACTCTGGTGCTGCATCTGTTGAAGAACTGTTCATTATCGGTATTAACCAGCTGATATAAACTTGAATATTGTTACCAGATCCTCCAACCTCTCTCCACTTCTTGGTTGACTGCTTTGTATCCCTCAGCTTCTCATTATAGCTCAGTCCTCTTACTTTAGGTAATACCTTAGTTGCTCTTATTTGAACCTTCTCAATCAAGCCTTTGTGCCATTTTAGTTAAGATAAACAGATTCTGCAAGGCATGATCTGCTTTGGTCTGATACATGTGGTGAATGATTTACCATATATGTCCTTATCCATATACTAGAATGTGATTTTTATATATGCCAGTAGACCGTTTACCTGTTCCTAATGTGTAGTCTGTTGATAGATGAGGCACATTGTTGACCCATACAGCTCTCTCACATACAGATTACTGTAATTTATTTTCTGCTAGGTCACAGTTACACTAAGGGCTTCTTTCATTCTCTCCCATCTTCATTACCTTGCACTTGCTTGGACTGAGTCTCATCTTCTATTTATCTGACCATGTTTGGAGTTGTCAGTGTCCCATTTTAGGCTGATTCGGTCATCATTATGTAACTTTTATATTTGATATATTTCTATCTTTTAGTTTTTCAAATCTCTCCAGTGAATTCCTTTAGATTCTCCTCTGCCCATTCATTTATTAAGTATAGGTTTTCGTACAATTTCTCCCTTCCTTGTCACTACTTATCAGATCTACAGAATATCATTTTTTGCTTCTTTTTATATTGTTTTCCTTTGACAGATATCATAATGATGAAGGGTATTGAGGCTAATACTGATATTTAAAGTACCCTAGATAAGGTGTCTTCTTCATACACCATGGTTCCATTTAATACTATCTTGAATTTCCTGTGTGATAGAAGCTCCTTGATACATTTTCCTCATTAATCTCATATGCTCTGTATTGCTACCTTTTCTGGGAAAATGTTACGTTCACTTTGTTGTCAAGTGCTTTAGCAAAGTCAAGAGAGATGTCTTTTTTCTCTCTCCATGCACTCATGTTTCATATATGTTTTTGTTGTGCATTAAAAGCTGAGTTTGTGTACTTTGCCAGGTATATATCCATATTGACTTCATTGATGTGGTTTTTGTTCATTATGTGATTCATAGTGGGATTCTTTATCACTCTTTTAAAGACTTCTACCTTCTGTGAAGTCATACTTACAGGTTTATGTTGTTTCAGTAGAAGCATAGATCTTCCCCTGAGTGTCAGTGACATGTGCCATTTCTTGTATTTTATGAAGTTCTGTCTTCAAGGCATGAGATGGCTTGATATATGAGAGGGAACATTAGATGAGCAACATTGGAAGAGTGTGAGTTTACTCAATTTCAGTGTTTTAAGAAATTCATGGGTCACCTAGTTTTATAAGGAAAAACACCATTTTGGATATATTATGCAAGCTATATATTTTTACTTAAATTGAGGATATACAGAAGGATTTTATAATTTAGGGGAATTATCACATCATGGAAAGAGTTCCAAGGATGTTTTTGAGAAGAGTTAGGTTTGCCTCAGCAAGTATGCACTAATATTAAGGTTAAGGGAGAGAAACCAGAAAAGGTTGAAATAATAAAAGCAAAGGGAACTCTTAATTACAGAATGGAATATTGCAATAACAAGAATAATTTAGAGTTCAGGAATATATAACAAACCCCCAGGTGTTGCTGCAGTAAAGATTGACCTTATCTTTTATATAATGCATTAGTAAAATGATGGAAGGAGAGAACAGGAAAGATGAAGTAAAAGAAGAGTATAAGATTGATCACTGGCAGTCTTTTTGAGGATAGTTTGTAATTTGGGGATGCATGGTAGAGCATGTTGTGCTTCAATGTGAATATGACATATAATAAGAAGGAGTCACGCGGGGAGTGCTCATCCTCCTCGAAGGCTCAGAGTGGGGTGCCTAAATGTGTGTGGATGTAACCAAGATGTGAAAAAAGGAGAGATAGGTAGTATGTTTGAGGAAAGGAACCTGGATGTTTTGGCTCTAAGTGAAACGAAGCTCAAGGGTAAAGGGGAAGAGTGGTTTGGGAATGTCTGGGGAGTAAAGTCAGGGGTTAGTGAGAGGACAAGAGCAAGGGAAGGAGTAGCAATACTCCTGAAACAGGAGTTGTGGGAGTATGTGATAGAGTGTAAGAAAGTAAATTCTCGATTAATATGGGTAAAACTGAAAGTTGATGGAGAGAGGTGGGTGATTATTGGTGCATATGCACCTGGGCATGAGAAGAAAGATCATGAGAGGCAAGTGTTTTGGGAGCAGCTGAATGAGTGTGTTAGTGGTTTTGATGCACGAGACCGGGTTATAGTGATGGGTGATTTGAATGCAAAGGTGAGTAATGTGGCAGTTGAGGGAATAATTGGTATACATGGGGTGTTCAGTGTTGTAAATGGAAATGGTGAAGAGCTTGTAGATTTATGTGCTGAAAAAGGACTGATGATTGAGAATACCTGGTTTAAAAAGCGAGATATACATAAGTATACTTATGTAAGTAGGAGAGATGGCCAGAGAGCGTTATTGGATTACGTGTTAATTGACAGGCGTGCGAAAGAGAGACTTTTGGATGTTAATGTGCTGAGAGGTGCAACTGGAGGGATGTCTGATCATTATCTTGTGGAGGCTAAGGTGAAGATTTGTATGGGTTTTCAGAAAAGAAGAGTGAATGTTGGGGTGAAGAGGGTGGTGAGAGTAAGTGAGCTTGGGAAGGAGACCTGTGTGAGGAAGTACCAGGAGAGACTGAGTACAGAATGGAAAAAGGTGAGAACAATGGAAGTAAGGGGAGTGGGGGAGGAATGGGATGTATTTAGGGAATCAGTGATGGCTTGCGCAAAAGATGCTTGTGGCATGAGAAGAGTGGGAGGTGGGTTGATTAGAAAGGGTAGTGAGTGGTGGGATGAAGAAGTAAGAGTACTAGTGAAAGAGAAGAGAGAGGCATTTGGACGATTTTTGCAGGGAAAAAATGCAATTGAGTGGGAGATGTATAAAAGAAAGAGACAGGAGGTCAAGAGAAAGGTGCAAGAGGTGAAAAAAAGGGCAAATGAGAGTTGGGGTGAGAGAGTATCATTAAATTTTAGGGAGAATAAAAAGATGTTCTGGAAGGAGGTAAATAAAGTGCGTAAGACAAGGGAGCAAATGGGAACTTCAGTGAAGGGCGCAAATGGGGAGGTGATAACAAGTAGTGGTGATGTGAGAAGGAGATAGAGTGAGTATTTTGAAGGTTTGTTGAATGTGTTTGATGATAGAGTGGCAGATATAGGGTGTTTTGGTCGAGGTGGTGTGCAAAGTGAGAGGGTTAGGGAAAATGATTTGGTAAACAGAGAAGAGGTAGTGAAAGCTTTGCGGAAGATGAAAGCCGGCAAGGCAGCAGGTTTGGATGGTATTGCAGTGGAATTTATTAAAAAAGGGGGTGACTGTATTGTTGACTGGTTGGTAAGGTTATTTAATGTATGTATGACTCATGGTGAGGTGCCTGAGGATTGGCGGAATGCGTGCATAGTGCCATTGTACAAATGCAAAGGGGATAAGAGTGAGTGCTCAAATTACAGAGGTATAAGTTTGTTGAGTATTCCTGGTAAATTATATGGGAGGGTATTGATTGAGAGGGTGAGGGCATGCACAGAGCATCAGATTGGGGAAGAGCAGTGTGGTTTCAGAAGTGGTAGAGGATGTGTGGATCAGGTGTTTGCTTTGAAGAATGTATGTGAGAAATACTTAGAAAAGCAAATGGATTTGTATGTAGCATTTATGGATCTGGAGAAGGCATATGATAGAGTTGATAGAGATGCTCTGTGGAAGGTATTAAGAATATATGGTGTGGGAGGAAAGTTGTTAGAAGCAGTGAAAAGTTTTTATCGAGGATGTAAGGCATGTGTACGTGTAGGAAGAGAGGAAAGTGATTGGTTCTCAGTGAATGTAGGTTTGTGGCAGGGGTGTGTGATGTCTCCATGGTTGTTTAATTTGTTTATGGATGGGGTTGTTAGGGAGGTGAATGCAAGAGTTTTGGAAAGAGGGGCAAGTATGAAGTCTGTTGGGGATGAGAGAGCTTGGGAAGTGAGTCAGTTGTTGTTCGCAGATGATACAGCGCTGGTGGCTGATTCATGTGAGAAACTGCAGAAGCTGGTGACTGAGTTTGGTAAAGTGTGTGAAAGAAGAAAGTTAAGAGTAAATGTGAATAATAGCAAGGTTATTAGGTACAGTAGGGTTGAGGGTCAAGTCAATTAGGAGGTAAGTTTGAATGGAGAAAAACTGGAGGAAGTAAAGTGTTTTAGATATCTGGGAGTGGATCTGGCAGCGGATGGAACCATGGAAGCGGAAGTGGATCATAGGGTGGGGGAGGAGGCGAAAATTCTGGGAGCCTTGAAGAATGTGTGGAAGTCGAGAACATTATCTCGGAAAGCAAAAATGGGTATGTTTGAAGGAATAGTGGTTCCAACAATGTTGTATGGTTGCGAGGCGTGGGCTATGGATAGAGTTGTGCGCAGGAGGATGGATGTGCTGGAAATGAGATGTTTGAGGACAATGTGTGGTGTGAGGTGGTTTGATCGAGTAAGTAACGTAAGGGTAAGAGAGATGTATGGAAATAAAAAGAGTGTGGTTGAGAGAGCAGAAGAGGGTGTTTTGAAATGGTTTGGGCACATGGAGAGAATGAGTGAGGAAAGATTGACCAAGAGGATATATGTGTCGGAGGTGGAGGGAACGAGAAGTGGGAGACCAAATTGGAGGTGGAAAGATGGAGTGAAAAAGATTTTTGTGTGATCGGGGCCTGAACATGCAGGAGGGTGAAAGGAGGGCAAGGAATAGAGTGAATTGGATCGATGTGGTATACCGGGGTTGACGTGCTGTCGGTGGATTGAATCAGGGCATGTGAAGCATCTGGGGTAAACCGTGGAAAGCTGTGTAGGTATGTATATTTGCGTGTGTGGACGTATGTATATACATGTCTATGGGGGTGGATCGGGCCATTTCTTTCGTCTGTTTCCTTGCGCTACCTCGCAAACGCGGGAGACAGCGACAAAGCAAAAAAAAAAAAAAAGATGTTTGAAGGAATAGTGGTTCCAACAATGTTGTATGGTTGTGAGGCGTGGGCTATGGATAGAGTTGTGCGCAGGAGGGTGGATGTGCTGAAAATGAGATGTTTGAGGACAATATGTGGTGTGAGGTGGTTTGATCGAGTAAGTAATGTAAGGGTAAGAGAGATGTGTGGAAATAAAAAGAGCGTGGTTGAGAGAGCAGAAGAGGGTGTTTTGAAATTGTTTGGGTGCATGGAGAGAATGAGTGAGGAAAGATTGACCAAGAGGATATATGTGTCGGAGGTGGAGGGAACGAGGAGAAGTGGGAGACCAAATTGGAGGTGGAAGGAATAGAGTGAATTGGATCGATGTGGTATACTGGGGTCGATGTGCTGTCAATGGATTGAATCAGGGCATGTGAAGCATCTGTGGTAAACCATGGAAAGTTCTGTGGGGCCTGGATGTGGAAAGGGAGCTGTGGTGTCGTGCATTATTGCATGACAGCTAGAGACTGAGTGTGAACGAATGGGGCCTTTATTGTCTTTTCCTAGCAATACCTTGCACACATGAGGGGGGAGGGGATGTTATTCCATGTGTGGCGAGGTGGCAATGGGAATGAATAAAGGCAGACAGTGTGAATTGTGTGCATGTGTATATATGTATGTGTCTGTGTGTGTATGTATATGTGTACATTGAGATGTATGGGTATGTATATTTGCGTGTGTGGACGTGTATGTATATACATGTGTATGGGGATGGGTTAGGCCATTTATTTCGTCTGTTTCCTTGCGCTACCTCGCAAACGCGGGAGACAGCGACAAAGCAAAATGAAAATAAATAGAATAAGATGTTTGTCTTCTTTTTCTTTTATGCATCTTATGAGTAAATTGCATTGAAAATTACCATAGATAAATTACTTAGTACTATAAAAGAAGAGTATAAGAATGATCACCGGCAGTCTCTTTAGGGATGCATGGTAGATCATGTTATGCTTCAGTGTGAATATGACATATAACAATATATTTGTTTTCTTTTTCTTTTAAGCATCTTATGAATGAATTGCATTGAAAGTTACCATAGATAAATTTCATCCCTGGGGATAGGGGAGAAAGAATACTTCCCACGCATTCCTCACGTGTCGTAGAAGGCGACTAAAGGGGATGGAAGCGGGGGGCTGGAACCCCTCCCCTCCTTGTATTTTAACTTTCTAAAAGGGGAAACAAGAAGGAGTCATTCGGGGAGTGCTCATCCTCCTCGAAGGCTCAGATTGGGGTGTCTAAATGTGTGTGGATGTAACCAAAATGAGAAAAAAGGAGAGATAGTTAGTATGTATGAGGAAAGGAACCTGGATGTTTTGGCTCTGAGTAAAATGAAGCTCAAGGGTAAAGGGGAAGTGTGGTTTGGGAATGTCTTGGGAGTAAAGTCAGGGGTTAGAGAGAGGACAAGAGCAAGGGAAGGAGTAGCACTAGTCCTGAAACAGGAGTGGTAGGGGTATGTGATAGAGTGTAAGAAAGTAAACTCTAGATTGATATGGGTAAAACTGAAAGTGGATGGAGAGAGATGGGTGATTATTGGTGCATATGCACCTGGGCATGAGAAGAAAGATCATGAGAGGCAAGTGTTTTGGGAGCAGCTGAATGAGTGTGTTAGTAGTTTTGATGCACAAGACCGAGTTATAGTGATTGATGATTTGAATGCAAAGGTGAGTAATGTGGAAGTTGAGGGAATAATTGGTGTACATGGCGTGTTCAGTGTTATAAATGGAAATGGTGAAGAGCTTGTAGATTTATGTGCTGAAAAAGGACTGGTGATTGGGAATACCTGGTTTAAAAAGAGAGATATGCATAAGTATACATATGTAAGTAGGAGAGATGGCCATAGAGCGTTATTGGATTACGTGTTAATTGATAGGCGCGTGAAAGAGAGACTTTTGGATGTTAATGTGCTGAGAGGTGCAACTGGAGGGATGTCTGATCATTATCTTGTGGAGGCGAAGGTGAAGATCAGTAGAGGTTTTCAGAAAAGAAGAGAGAATGTTGGGGTGAAGAGGGTGGTGAGAGTAAGTGAGCTTGGGAAGGAGACTTGTGTGAGGAAGTACCAGGAGAGAATGAGTACAGAATGGAAAAATGAGATCAAAGGATATAAGAGGAGTGGGGGAGGAATGGGATGTATTTAGGGAAGCTGTGATGGGTTGTGCAAAATATGCTTGTGGCATGAAAAGCGTGGGAGGTGGGCAGATTAGAAAGGGTAGTGAGTGGTGGGATAAAGAATAAGATTGTTAGTGAAAGAGAAGAGAGAGGCATTTGGACAAATTCTGTAGGTGAAAAAGAGGGCAAATGAGAGTTGGGGTGAGAGAGTATCATTAAATTTTAGGGAGAATAAAAAGATCTTTTGGAAGGAGGTAGATAATGTGCGTAAGACAAGGGAATCAATGGGAACTTCAGTGAAGGGGGCTAATGGGGAGGTGATAACAAGTAGTGGTGATGTGAGATGGAGATGGAGTGAGTACTTTGAAGGTTTGTTGAATGTGTTTGATGATAGAGTGGCAGATATAGGGTGTTTTGGTCGAGGTGGTGTGCAAAGTGAAAGGGTTAAGGAGAATGATTTGGTAAACAGAGAGGAGGTAGTAAAAGCTTTGCGGAAGATGAAAGCTGGCAAGGCAGCAGGTTTGGATGGTATTGCAGTGGAATTTCTTAAAAAAGGGGGTGACTGTATTGTTGACTGGTTGGTAAGGTTATTTAATGTATGTATGACTCATGGTGAGGTGCCTGAGGATTGGCAGAATGCTTGCATAGTGCCATTGTACAAAGGCAAATGGGATAAAAGTGAGTGCTCAAATTACAGAGGTATAAGTTTGTTGAGTATTCCTGGTAAATTATATGGGAGGGTATTGATTGAGAGGGTGAAGGCATGTACAGAGCATCAGATTAGGGAAGAGCAGTGTGGTTTCAGAAGTGGTAAAGGATGTGTGGATCAGGTAATTGCTTTGAAGAATGTATGTGAGAAATACTTAGAAAAGCAAATGGATTTGTATGTAGCATTTATGGATCTGGAGAAGGCATATGATAGAGTTTATAGAGATGCTCTGTGGAAGGTATTAAGAATATATGGTGTGGGAGGCAAGTTGTTAGAAGCGGTGAAAAGTTTTTATCAAGGATGTAAGGCATGTGTATGTGTAGGAAGAGAGGAAAGTGATTGGTTCTCAGTGAATGTAGGTTTGTGGCAGGGGTGTGTGATGTCTCCATGGTTGTTTAATTTGTTTATGGATGGGGTTGTTAGGGAGGTGAATGCAAAAGTTTTGGAAAGAGGGGCAAGTATGCAGTCTGTTGTGGATGAGAGAGCTTGGGAAGTGAGTCAGTTGTTGTTCGCTGATGATACAGCGCTGGTGGCTGATTCGTGTGAGAAACTGCAGAAGCTGGTGACTGAGTTTCGTAAATTGTGTGAAAGAAGAAAGCTGAGAGTAAATTTGAATAAGAGCAAGGTTATTAGGTACAGTAGGGTTGAGGGACAAGTCAATTGGGAGGTAAGTTTGAATGGAGAAAAACTGGAGGAAGTGAAGTGCTTTAGATATCTGGGAGTGGATTTGGCAGCAGATGGAACCATGGAAGCGGAAGTGAATCATAGGGTAGGGGAGGGGGTGAAAGTTCTGGAAGCGTTGAAGAATGTGTGGAAGTCAAGAACATTATCTTGGAAAGCAAAAATGGGTATGTTTGAAGGAATAGTGGTTCCAACAATGTTATATGGTTGTGAGGCATGGGCTATAGATAGAGCTGTGTGGAGAAGGATGGATGTGCTGGAAATGAGATGTTTGAGGACAATATGTGGTGTGAGGTGGTTTGATTGAGTAAGTAATAATGGGGTAAGAGAGATGTGTGGTAATAAAAAGAGTGTGGTTGAGAGAGCAGAAGAGGGTGTTTTGAAATTGTATGGTCACATGGAGAGAATGAGTGAGGAAAGATTGACCAAGAGGATATATGTGTCAGAGGTGGAGGGAATGAGGAGAAGTGGGAGACAAATTGGAGGTGGAAAGATGGAGTGAAAAAAATTTTGAGTGATCGGGGCCTGAACAAACAGGAGGGTGAAAGGCGTGCAAGGAATAGAGTGAATTGGAACGATGTGGTATACCGGGGTCGATGTGCTGTCAATGGATTGATCCAGGGCATGTGAAGCATCTGGGGTAAACCATGGAAAGTTGTGTGGGACCTGGATGTGGAAAGGGAGCTGTGGTTTCGGTGCATTATTACATGACAGCTAGAGACTGAGTGTGAACGAATGTGGCCTTTGTTGTCTTTCCTAGGGCTACCTCGTCCACATGAGGGGGGAGGGGGTTTTTATTTCATGTGTGGTGGGATGGCGATGGAAATGAATAAAGGCAGACAGTGTGAACTGTGTGCATGGGTATATATTTATGTGTCTGTGTGTGTATATATATGTGTACATTGAGATGTATAGGTATGTATATTTGCGTGTGTGGACGTGTATGTATACACATGTGTATGTGGGTGGGTTGGGCCGTTCTTTTGTCTGTTTCCTTGCGATACCTCGCTAACGCAGGGCGACAGCGACAAAGCAAAATAGAATGAATAATAAATTACTTAGCACTATAACAGATGCTAACAAGTAGATTAATTGTTTGATAGTTTAACATTCATACCGCTAAACTGATAGATAATTATTTGTGAAAGACTTTGATCCCACTATAACATTCATACGGCTAAACTGATTGATAATTATATTGTGAAAGATCCTAAAACTTATTGATAATTATATTGTGAAAGTTATTTTGATCCTTTTCATTGTGAAAGACTTTGATCCTAAAACTGATAATGATTATAATGTGAAAGACTTTGATCTTAGTATATTGTAAACTTTGATCTTAGTATATTGTAAAAGACTTTGATCCTCGTAAAAAAATCCTAGCTTAACATTCTTTAAGCTAAACTGATAGATATTTATATTGTGAAACACTTTGATCCTAAAACTGATAGATGATTGTATTGTGAAAGACTTTGATCCTAGTAAAAAGATCATTATTAGTTGTAGGCAGCCAGTGAACAGGGAGGTACATTACCAGTATAACCTGCCTGGGTATCGGGAGAGTTACTGATGGCTGCATAGTGAGCCAGCACTTCAGTGGTTGTCAAGTTGTGCTCCTCCAACCCAGGTATTTGTTTGCTTTCTGCCTCACTCTCACATGTACTACTGGCATTCTGTCCACAAACATTCATTCTCTCCTTGTCATGCATCACACTTGCCAACACTTGATTTACGCTGCTCAAGCTTCGTAACTCTAGATTTCCCTGTGGGAGCACTCTTTGCTTGCCCTGCCTTTTGGCAAAATGGTAGGAACAAATAGATGTCGTAGGTAGAAACATTTAGTAGAAGTAGTCGGTAGAACATTAGGTAAGAGCCTCCGCAAACACTGCTTCAGACTTGTCCACTGTCAGTAGCCTGTTAAGGGTGAGGCACTAAAGGCTAAGAAGTGGCACCAGAGTTCACTAGTTATGAAGACTATTGCCATGGCCATCCTCTCGAGGAAGTTCCAGAAGGGAACAGGCATCAGAGATATAGTTAGATAGATAGATAGATTAGATAGATAGATAGACTTTGATCCTAGTAAAACCTTCTTATTGCCTGCAAAAATCTTTTCATATAGGTTTGCAGTATTTACATGCAACTTGAAATTGCACTATCATACACTTTCCTTGTAGACTTCCAGTCGTGCATTTTTTCCACATGCCCAAACTACCTCAAAGTATTATGTTTCACCCATTCTACCACTCCACAATTTATTCCTTTGCATTTACCTACCATACCACATTTCTCATACACTCCTTCAGTTCTTCATTCCATCTAGTCACATCACATGCTCTTCTCAAAAAGCTCGTTTCCATAGCCTGGATTCTTGACCGCTGTGACTCATTCCATGTTCATTATTTTGGCTGCATAGATCAGGGTTGGGAGGACTATGCTGTCCCTTAATCTTCTCGTCATTTCCAAACTTAAACATCTATCCTTCATTATTCTATTAAGGGATCCAGTGACTTTTCCACCCTGTGCTGCTCTTTCCCTTATGTCTCCTTCCATATCACCAAACCTACCGAAGGCAACACCTAAATACATAAAATTATTTCACTTCCTCCAGTCTTTCCCCCCCCCCCTCCCCCCATATCCAAAGCACAATTTAGTGCACTTTCTTCTTTCACTCTGTATACATACTGCACACATACTGGCTGCCCTTATTCATGCCCATCGCCACCCCGCCACTCATGAAATAAAAACCCCCTCCCCCCTCATGTGTGCGAGGTAGCGCTAAAAAAAGACAACAAAGACCACATTCGTTCACACTCAGTCTCTAGCTGTCATGTAATAATGCACCGAAACCACAGCTCCCTCTCAACATCCAGGCCCCACAGAACTTTCCATTGTTTACCCCAGACGCTTCACATACCATGGTTCAATCCATTGACAGCACATCGACCCCTGTATTCCACATCGTTCCAATTCACTCTATTCCTTGCACGCCTTTCACCCTCCTGTATGTTCTGGCCCCGATCACTCAAAATCTTTTTCACTCCATCTTTCCACCTCCAATACGGTCTCCCACTTCTCCTCATTCCCTCCACCTCTGACACAGATATCCTGTTGGTCAATCTTTCCTGACTCATTCTCTCCATGTGACCAAACCATGTCAAAACACCCTCTTCTGCTTTCTCAACCACACTCTTTTTATTACCACACATCTCTCTTGCCCTATTATTGCTTACTTGATCAAACCACCTTACACCACATATTGTCCTCAAACATCTCATTTCCAGCACATCCACCCTCCTCCGTGCAACTCTATCTATAGCCCACGCCTTGCAACCATATGACATTGTTGGAACCACTATTTCTTCAGACATACCCATTTTTGCTCTCCGAGATAATGTTCTCGACTTCCACACATTCATCAATGCTCCCAGAACTTTCGCCCCCTCCCCCACCCTATGATTCACTTCCGCTTCCATGGTTCCATCCGCTGCCAAATCCGCACCCAGATATCTAAAACACTTCACTTCCTCCAGTTTTTTCCATTCAAACTTACCTCCTAATTGACTTGTCCCTCAACCCTACTGTACCTAATAACCTTGCTCTTATTCACATTTGCTCTCAGCTTTCTTCTTTCACACAATTTACGAAACTCATCACCAGCTTCTGCAGTTTCTCACACGAATCAGCCACCAGCGCTGTATCGTCAGCGAACAACAACTGACTCACTTCCCAAGCTCTCTCATCCACAACAGACTGCATACTTGCCCCTCTTTCCAAAACTCTTGCATTCACCTCCCTAACAACCCCATCCATAAACAAATTAAACAACCATGGAGACATCACACACCCCTGCCACAAACCTACATTCACTGAGAACCAATCATTTTCCTCTCTTTCTACATGTACACATGCTTTACATCCTCGATAAAAACTTTTCACTGCATCTAACAACTTGCCTCCCACACCATATATTCTTAATACCTTCCACAGAGCATCTCTATCAACTCTATCATATGCCTTCTCCAGATCCATAAATGCTACATACAAATCCATTTGCTTTTCTAAGTATTTCTCACATACATTCTTCAAAGCAAACACCTGATCCACACATCCTCTACCACTTCTGAAACCACTCTGCTCATCCCCAATCTGATGCTCTGTACATGCCTTCACCCTCTCAATCAATACCCTCCCATATTATTTCCCAGGAATACTCAACAAACTTATACCTCTGTAATTTGAGCACTCACTTTTATCCCCTTTGCCTTTGTACAATGGCACTATGCAAGCATTCTGCCAATCCTCAGGCACCTCACCATGAGTCATACATACATTGAATAACCTTACCAACCAGTCAACAATACAGTCACCCCCTTTTTTAAGGAATTCCACTGCAATACCATCCAAACCCGCTGCCTTGCCGGCTTTTATCTTCCGCAAAGCTTTTACTACCTCTTCTCTGTTTACCAAGTCATTCTCCCTAACCCTTTCACTTTGCACAACACCTCCACCAAAACACCCTATATCTGCCACTCTGTCATCAAACACATTCAACAAACCTTCAAAATACTCACTCCATCTCCTTCTCACATCACCACTACTTGTTATCACCTCCCCATTCACCCCCTTCACTGAAGTTCCCATTGATTCCCTTGTCTTACGCACTTTATTTACCTCATTCTAAAACATCTTTTTATCCTCCCTAAATGTTAATGGTACTCTCTCTCACCCCAACTCTCCTTTGCCCTCTTTTTCACCTCTGGCACTTTTCTCTTGACCCTCTGCCTCTTTTTTTTATACAACTCCCAGTCATTTGTATTATTTCCCTGCAAAAATCGTCCAAATGCCTCTCTCTTCTCTTTCACTAACAATCTTACTTCTTCATCCCACCCTTTCTAATCTGCCCACCTCCCATGCTTCTCATGCCACAAGCATCTTTTGTCCAAGCCATCACAGCTTCCCTAAATACATCCCATTCCTCCCCCACCCCCCTTATGTCCTTTGTTCTCACCCTTTTCCACTCTGTATTCAGTCTTGTCTGGTACTTCCTCACACAGGTCTCCTTCCCAAGCTCACTTACTCTCACCACTCTCTTCACCCCAACATTCTCTCTTCTTTTCTGAAAACCTCTACAAATCTTCACCTTCGCTTCCAGAAGATAGTGATCAGACATACCTCCAGTTGCACCTCTCAGCACATTAACATCCAAAAGTCTCTCTTTCCCGCCCCAATCAATTAACACGTAATGCAATAACGCTCTCTGGCCATCTCTCCTACTTACATATGCATACTTTTGTATATCTCTCTTTTTAAACCAGGTATTCCCAATCACCAGTCCTTTTTCAGCACATAAATCTACAAGCTCTTCACCATTTCCATTACAACACTGAACACCCCATGAACACCAATTATTCCCTCAACTTCCACATTACTCACTTTTGCATTCAAATCACCCATCACTATAACCTGGTCTCGTGCATCAAAACTACTAACACACTCACTCAGCTGCTCCCAAAACACTTGCCTCTCATGATCTTTCTTCTCATGCCCAGTTGCATATGCACCAATAATCAACCATCTCTCTCCACCCACTTTCAGTTTTACCCATATCAATCTAGAGTTTACTTTCTTACACTCTATCACATACTCCCACCACTCCTGTTTCAGGAGTAGTTCTACTCCTTCCCTTGCTCTTGTCCTCTCACCAACCCCTGACTTTACCCAGACAATCCCAAACCACTCTTCCCCTTTACCCTTGAGCTTTGTTTCACTCAGAGCCAAAACATCCAGGTTCCTTTCCTCAAACATACTACCTATCTCTCCTTTTTTCTCATCTTGGTTACATCCCACAAGGTAGCACAAGGAAACAGATGAAAGAATGGCCCAACCCACCCACATATACATGTATATACATACACGTCCACAGATGCACATATACAAACCTATACATTACAATGTATACATATATATATATATACATACACAGACATATACATATACACATGTACATTATTCATACTTGCTGCCTTTATTCATTTCCGTTGCCACCCCTGCCACACATGAAATGACAACCACCTCCCCCCGCATACGTGCGAGGTAGCGCTAGGAAAAGACAACAAAGGCCACATTTGTTCACACTCAGTCTGTAGCTGTCATGTATAATACACCAAAACCGCATCTCCCTTTCCACATCTAGGCCCCACAAAGCTTTCCATGGTTTACCCCAAATGCTTCACATGCCCTGGTTCAATCCATTGACAGCCCTGCCTTACACCTACATGTATAACAAAACTTTCGCTTAACTCATCTTCCACTCTTACACATGTATTTGCTCCTATATAGAAGGCTTTCTTGCCAGTAGTTGTTCCCCTACCTCGCATATCCTTAACACATCCCGTAAAGCATTCCACTCAAGGCTGTTGTATGCTTTCTCCAGATCCATAGAAGCTATATACAACTTCTTATCTTTTGCCATAACTTTTCCACGGTCATCTTTTCCACAAAAAATCTGATCCATTCATCCCCTACCTTGGGTGGAACCCCCTTGCTCTTCACTTATTCTGCATTCAGTCACTTCCATCACTCTATCAATCAACACTCTTGCAAACACTTTTCCTGTTATACTTGGCAGACTTGTTGCCTTATAATTGCTACATACATCCTTAACACATTTTCCTCTTGATAAAGGAATGGTAATAACTTTTGCCCACTCCTCAGGCACAATATTCTGTTTCCATGTTAAATTACATATCAGATGCATCCAATCTATCACATTTTCTCCAGATGCATCCAATCTATCACATTTTCTCCATACCTCAGCATTTCATCTGTAATCCCATCCACTCCAGGTGCCTTTCCTACCTTATCCTCATTTTTGCCCTGCTTACCTACCTTTTTGCTGTAGGCCCTTACTCTTGTATCCTCTTTCTTTTATCATCCATACCCCTGCATGTAACAACTAATGCCTTCCCTTCTCCCACACTCATCAGTTCTTCAAAATACTCTTTCCATCTTCCTTTCACAGCCTCCTTTTGATTCAGCAATTCCCCTTCCCTACTCTTATTAACGTTTCCACTCTTATGTCCACCTCTTCCTTTTTTACGTACTTGCAGTATACTTTCTATTATCACAAAACTTTTCACTTACTTTCTTTCAATATCTTCATCTTCTCTTTCTTTGCTTTCCTCTATCAACTTCTTAACACTTCACTTACATATATTTTATATTCTTCCCTCCTCCTTTGCTGAACTTCCACTGGTACATTCCTATTGAGGAATCTACCACGTGCCTTTTTCTTCTCTTCCATAGCATTTCTGATCTCTTCCATCCATTGTTCATTACCCTTGATATTTCTATATCTTACGACCTTTTATCCAATTACTAATTCCACACCATTTAACAGTTGTTCTCTAAACATTTTGAACACTTCATTCACATGAATGCATTCCTACAATCATTGCACTTCCATCTAAGCTTTCAGTTACCTTCCTTTCATACTTCTTCCTGCATTTTTCCGATTCATCTTTTCACTTGCCATAACTTTACTTCTCCACTTTTCCTTACACCATACCTACACTTCTCCCTGATCCCCTTCCCCAGAAGAACTGCAAAATGGTCACAACTCTGACATCTAGTAGGATCTTTCTCAGTCATTCATTGTTCCATCGTTCCTCATCCATATATATTTGTGGATGATCTTGTGCTGAAAAAAGGTGTTTGTAAGGAAAAAACCCCTTCTCAACACAAATATCCATAAGATAACTTCCATTCTTATTTCTTCCAGGCACTCTCCATTTACCAATTATCTCACCAATTTCATCACATTCCACTTTTGCATATGTATCACCCATAACGACCATTTTTCTCTCATTCTCAAAACTGTTTATACAGTCAGTCAAATATCTCCATAAAAGCTTCATTTCATCCTTACCTTTTACAGTCTTTATATTTACAGGTGCATAACCATGCAGACTTCACAATCCCAGTCTTTCCTCTCACCCACACTATTCTTGATCCATTCCATCCATGTTCTACAACACCTTCCCACAATTTTGGTGATAGCAGAATTGCACACCCTTCTTTCCCTCTTCTCCCATAATTTTTACTCATTCCTGTCCATACCACTCCATATCCTTCCATGCCTTCCTGTAATTTGCATTCATCATTTCCATTTTCACTCTACACACCCTGCCCATAGATGTGTGTTTCCCCATTGCGCAGCACATCCAAGCTGCAGCATTTAAACTTCTCCACAAGCTCCTCCTTTTACTCTGACCAGTCATCCCATTAACATTGAGTGCCATCACCCTCAGTCACTGGTCTCTTTCACTCCTCGGCATAACTGGTAGACTCCAGTGCTGCTTTTTGCCTTCTGTTCCTCACCCTTGACAGGTTACTGGGTGAGGGCAACTCCAGTGCAGTGTTTCCAGAGGCAGCGAAGCTCCAAAATTGTTCAAAAACTAAAAAGTCACAGCACACCTCAGGTGTTTGTCTAATGCAGTTGGGCAATGTCCCATCTTTAGTTCCACCTCCAAGGGGTGTATTGACGAGGTCATCATGAGAAAGCGGGATGAGGATGAGAGTTGGTTACTCTACAAAAACTAGTTTCCCCTTGAGGTACTGAAATTTGACAACTTTTTCCAATTTTGAGCTTTTCACTTTTCACAGTAGCAGCACATCATTACCTCACTGCTTCCAACACTGCCACTATGTAAAGCAGACGCCATCATGTAGCAAAGGTGAAACTTGTCTGTGGATGGTAAATCTGGTTTCAGTACCTGATAGTGATGTATGCAGTTGAGGTTAGTGCTCATTTATTTTTGGTTCTGCTTCATGAAGGTAAGAGAGGCATGAAGCAATGAAAAAAATATTCGATGTGTAAAGTTCTTACTCTTTGTTTCAGAAACACTTGTGTGGCCTTTCCAAAAGAGTGCAGTTTATGGCTGGCTAAAGCTTCATCCCTCAAAAGTGAAAAAATATATTAAAGAGGGAATTTTTCAAGTAAGGTCTCTCTCATTTCCATATTACTCATGCAGTTTTCTTATATTTGTATTATTAACTTGTTTAACTTAACCCGTACTGTTCTTCCATTTCTTTATTTTGGCAGTTACCAGACTTTTTTTTTTGCTATGTGGAATATATTCATATTCTAGGATCTTTTGAAAATTTTTCATCTGGCACCAAGAGTACTAATTCTTAATGCTATTTTGTAATGCAGTGGTTATTAGTGTGTGTGCATTGAATGGATGAGTACCTATTAAACCTAACTGTATTGATTGACCCAATGCTACACAAGTAAGGTTAAAGTCTTAAAGAAGCAGTAATTATCCTCAACTCTTTCATTGCTCTAGACATCATATGACGCATGTCATATGACATGTTATCAGTTTCTGCTATCCTTTGAAATCCTGATTGATAATTGCATCCCCCAGTTACCCATAGATGTCGATGTCACTATCAACCTATTGCCATAACTGGGAAAAATATCGCACATCTCAGTCACCCATTCATCATTACGACAGGTGCATTTACATTGACATAACATGGTGCCTTACATATTTGACCAATACATAGGATGATCAGTGCATGAAAAAGAAAATTTTTATATATTTATAATTTATTTATGTGGTGTGAGGTAGTTTGATCGAGTAAGTAATGAAAGGGTAAGAGAGAGGTGTGGTAATAAAAAGAGTGTGGTTGAAAGAGCAGAAGAGGATGTTTTGAAATGGTTTGGTCACATGGAGAGAATGAGTGAGGAAAGATTGACAAATAGGATATATGTGTCAGAGGTGGAGGGAATGAGAAGTGGGAGACCAAATTAGAGGTGGAAAGACTGAATGAAAAAGATTTTGAGTGATCGGGGCCTGAACATGCATGAGGATGAAAGGCTTGCAAGGAATAGAGTGAATTAGAACAGTGTGGTATACCGGCGTCGACGTGCTGTCAATGGATTGAACCAGGGCATGTGAAGTGTCTGGGGTAAACTATGGAAAGTTTTGTGGGGCCTGGAAGTGGAAAGGGAGCTGTGGTTTCAGTGCATTATACATGACAGCTAGAGACTGAGTGTGAACAAATGTGGCCTTTGTTGTCTCTTCCTAGTGCTACCTCGCGCACATGCGGGGGGAGGGGGTTTTCATTTCATGTGTGGCGGGGTGGCGACGGGAATGAATAAAGGCAGCAAGTATGAATTATGTGCATATGTATATATGTATATGTCTGTGTGTGTATATATATATGTATAGGTTGAGATGTATAGGTATGTGTAAGTGCGTGTGTGGATGTGTATGTATATACATGTGTATGTGGGTGGGTTGGACCATTCTTTCGTCTGTTTCCTTGCGCTACCTCGCTAATGCGGGAGACAGCGACAAAGTATAATCAATATATAAGTAAATAAATAAATATAATTTTCTATTGAAGTAGGATGAGAAATAGGTGTTTGTAGAAGGCAAAAGTAGAATTGGAATAGAACCAGGATGATTCAAAGCATTTTTCTTAGATATTTCATTGATATTTTTCATGGTTAGATATTTATACATTATAGTATTATTCAGAAAAGAAGAGAGAATGTTGGGGTGAAGAGAGTGGTGAGAGTAAGTGAGCTTGGGAAGGAGACGTGTGAGGAAGTACCAGGAGAGACTGAGTACAGAATGGAAAAAGGTGAGAACAAAGGAGGTAAGGGGAGTGGGGGAGGAATGGGATGTATTTAGGGAAGCAGTGATGGCTTGTGCAAAAGATGCTTGTGGCATGAGAAGCGTGGGAGGTGGGTCGATTAGAAAAGGTAGTGAGTGGTGGAATGAAGAAGTAAGATTATTAGTGAAAGAGAAGAGAGAGGCATTTGAACGATTTTTGCAGGGAAAAAATGCAAATGAGTGGGAGAGGTATAAAAGAAAGAGGCAGGAGGTCAAGAGAAAGGTGCAAGAGGTGAAAAAGAGGGCAAATGAGAGTTGGGGTGAGAGAGTATCATTAAATTTCAGGGAGAGTAAAAAGATGTTTTGGAAGGAGGTAAATAAAGTGCGTAAGACAAGGGAGCAAATGGGAACTTCAGTGAAGGGGGCTAATGGGGAGGTGATAACAAGTAGTGGCGATGTGAGAAGGAGATGGAGTGAGTATTTTGAAGGTTTGTTGAATGTGTTTGATGATAGAGTGGCAGATGTGGGGTGTCTTGGTCGAGGTGGTGTGCAAAGTGAGAGGGTTAGGGAAAATGATTTGGTAAATAGAGAAGAGGTAGTAAAAGCTTTACGGAAGATGAAAGCTGGCAAAGCAGCAGGTTTGGATGGCATTGCATTGGAATTTATTAAAAAAGGGGGTGACTGTATTGTTGACTGGTTGGTAAGGTTATTTAATGTATGTATGATTCATGGTGAGGTGCCTGAGGATTGGCGGAATGCTTGCATAGTGCCATTGTACAGAGGCAAAGGGGATAAGAGTGAGTGCTCAAATTACAGAGGTATAAGTTTGTTGAGTATTCCAGGTAAATTATATGGGAGGGTATTGATTGAGAGGTTGAAGGCACGTACAGAGCATCAGAATGGGGAAGAGCAGTGTGGTTTCAGAAGTGGTAGAGGATGTGTGGATCAGGTGTTTGCTTTGAAGAATATATGCGAGAAATACTTAGAAAAACAAATGGATTTGTATGTAGCATTTATGGATCTGGAGAAGGCATATAATAGAGTTGATAGAGATGCTCTGTGGAAGGTATTAAGAATATATGGTGTGGGAGGCAAGTTGTTAGAAGCAGTGAAAAGTTTTTATCGAGGATGTAAGGCATGTGTACGTGTAGGAAGAGAGGAAAGTGATTGGTTCTCAGTGAATGTAGGTTTGCGGCAGGGGTGTGTGATGTCTCCATGGTTGTCTAATTTGTTTATGGATGGGGTTGTTAGGGAGGTGAATGCAAGAGTTTTGGAAAGAGGGGCAAGTATGCAGTCTGTTGTGGATGAGAGAGCTTGGGAAGTGAGTCAGTTGTTGTTCGCTGATGATACAGCACTGGTGGCTGATTCATGTAAGAAACTGCAGAAGCTGGTGACTGAGTTTGGTAAAGTGTGTGAAAGAAGAAAGTTAAGAGTAAATGTGAATAAGAGCAAGGTTATTAGGTACAGTAGGGTTGAGGGTCAAGTCAATTGGGAGGTAAGTTTGAATGGAGAAAAGCTGGAGAAAGTGAAGTGTTTTAGATATCTGGGAGTGGATCTGACAGCGGATGGAACCATGGAAGTGGAAGTGAATCATAGGGTGGGGGAGGGGGCGAAAATTCTGGGAGCCTTGAAGAATGTTTGGAAGTCGAGAACATTATCTCCAAAAGCAAAAATGGGTATGTTTGAAGGAATAGTGGTTCCAACAATGTTGTATGGTTGTGAGGCGTGGGCTATGGATAGAGTTGTGCGCAGGAGGGTGGATGTGCTGGAAATGAGATGTTTGAGGACAGTATGTGGTGTGAGGTGGTTTGATCGAGTAAGTAATGTAAGGGTGAGAGAGATGTGTGGAAATAAAAAGAGTGTGGTTGAGAGAGCAGAAGAGGGTGTTTTGAAATTGTTTGGTCACATGGAGAGAATGAGTGAGGAAAGATTGACCAAGAGGATATATGCATCAGAGGTGGAGGGAACGAGGAGAAGTGGGAGACCAAATTGGAGGTGGAAAGATGGAGTGAAAAAGATTTTGAGTGATCGGGGCCTGAACATGCAGGAGGGTGAAAGGCGTGCAAGGATAGAGTGAATTGGAACGATGTGGTATACCGGGGTCGACTTGCTGTCAATGGATTGAACCAGGGCATGTGAAGCGTCTGGGGTAAACCATGCAAAGTGTGTGGGGCCTGGATGTGGAAAGGGAGCTGTGGTTTCGGTGCATTATTACATGACAGCTAGAGACTGAGTGTGAACGAATGGGGCCTTTGGTGTTTTTCCTAGCGCTACCTCGCACACATGAGGGGGGAGGGGGTTGTTATTCCATGTGTGGCGAGGTGGCGATGGGAACAAATAAAGGCAGACAGTATGAATTATGTACATGTGTATATATGTATATGTCTGTGTGTGTATATATATGTGTACATTGAGATGTATAGGTATGTATATTGTGTGTGTGTGGACATGTATGTATATACATGTGTATGTGGGCGGGTTGGGCCATTCTTTCGTCTGTTTCCTTGCGCTACGTCGCTAACGCGGGAGACAGCGACAAAGCAAAATAAATGAAATAAATAAATAAAATAGTATGTGCATTCATAGATTATGTAATGCACATAATGTGTGAAAAGAATGTACATATATACGGATGGAGAGAAAGAAATCTACCTTCGTATTTCCTGTGTGTTGTAGAAGGCGACTAAAGTGGGCTGGAGTGGGGGGGCAGGAAACTCTCCCTTTCTTGTGCTTCAATTTCTAAAAGAGGAAACAGAAGAAGGAGCCAAGCAGGGAGTGCTCATCCTCCTCAAAGGCTAAGATTGCAGTGTCTGAATGTGAGTGGATGAAAAGATAGGAGAGATAGGTGGTATGTTTGATGAAAGAAAGTGGGTTTTCAGGCTCTGAGTGAAACAAAGGTCAAGGGCAAAGGGGAAAATGCTTAAGAGATGTCTTCAGAGTAAAGTCAGGGATTGTTTTGAAGACAAAAGCAAAGAAGGGAGTAGCGCTACTCCTGAAGCAGGAGTTGTTGGAGTGTGTGATAAGAGTGTAAGAAAGTAAATTCTAGACTGATGTGGGTGAAATTGAAGGTGGATGGTGAGAGATGGATGATTATTTGTGCCATGAGAAGAAAGATAATGAAAGGCAAGTGTCCTGGGAGCAGTTGAGTGAGTGTGTCAGCAGTTATGGTGTGCGAGACTAGGTATTAGTGATAGGTGATTTAATTGCTAAGTAACATGGCAGCTGAGGGTATAATTGGTGTATATGGGGTATTCAGTGTTATGAATGGAAGTGATGAAGAGCTTGTGGAGTTGTGTGATGAAAAAAGACTGGTGATTGGGAAAACCTGGTTTAAAAAGAGAGATGTACATAAGTATGTGTATGTGAGTAGGAAAGATGGTCAACGAGCATTATTAGATTATGTATTATTTGATAGGCATGTAATAGAGAGACTTGTAGAAGTAGATGTGCTGAGATGGACAGCTGGTGGGATGTCTGATGACTATCCTGTGGAAGTGAGGGTGAAGATTTGTAGAGGTTTTCAAAAAAGATGAGAAAATGTCAGGGAGAAGAGAGTGGTTAGAGTAAGTTAGTTTGGAATGGAGACATGTGGAGAAATACCAAGATAGATTGAGTGTAGAATGGCAAAAGGTGAGAGCAGATGAAATAAGCCTAGTGGGTGAGGAATGGGAGGTATGTAGGGAAGCAGTGATGGCATGTGCAAGAGATGCATGTGGCATGTTAAAGGTGGGAGGTGGACCGATTGAAAAGGGTAATAAGTGGTGGGATGAAGAAGGAAAGTTGCTAGGGAAAGAGGAAAGAGAGGCATTTGGGTGGTACTTACAAGGAAGCAGTGCAAATGATTGGGAGATGTATAAGAGAAAGTGGCAGGAGTTGGAGAGGAAGGTGCAGGTGTTGAAAAGGAGGGCAAATGAGAGTTGGGATGAGAGTATCATTAAACTTTAGGGAGAATAAAAAGATGATTTGGAAGGAGGTAAATAATAGAAGTATGGAAGAAGAAGTCAGTCATATAGTGGGGAAGAGGCAAAGGTTCTGGGAGTAATGAAGAATGTGTGGAAATAGAGAACATTATCTCAGAAAGCAAAAGTGGGTATGTTTGAAGGAATAGTAGTTCCAACAACAGTATTTGATTATGGTTCATGGACTGTAAATAGGGTTGTGCAGAGGAGGGGTGGATGTGTTGGAAATGAAACATTTGAGGACAGTATGTGGTGTGAGGTGGTTTGATGATGGCTGTTGATGGATCAGCCTCTCCCCTTTTATCCATCAACAGCAGTGTCCTGCAAGATTCTTTCCTGTCCCCTGCACTTTTTCTTCTTTTTTTTCAACAATTTCCTCTTCTCCAAAAATAATCCGATACACTCATATATTGACAACTCAACGCTGCATTCATCCATATCCTTTAATTCTGCTCGATTTGTTTCTCATCTTGACACAACTTCCTCAGTAAACTCATATCTGGAGAGGATATCTCACTGGGATACACAAAATCTTGTTAAGTTTAATGCTTCCAGGACACAGTTTCTACCCATCTCTTTATTGAAAACTCCTCACAACTCTCGTCTTTCCTTTGATGGTTCAGTAATTCCACCTCTTGACTCAGCGAACATACTTTGCATTACTGTAACATTCACTATTTCTTGGGAGCCACACATTACAGGAATAACTAGATCTGCCTCTAAGAAACTGGATGTCCTGTTTAGATGTCAAAACTTCTCTTCTGAATAGTTGCTCTGCTTATACAAGAGATTGACTCGTCCTTGTATGGAGTACTGCTCTCACATTTAAGGTGGTTTTAGCTCTGCATCCTTACTTGACAGAGTTAAGTTGAAAGTAATGTGCCTTATAAACTGTCTCAGGCTAACTTTCAAACTTAACCCTCTCACCCTATGCCTCATGTCTGGTTCACTTTCCCCCTTCTATAGGTATCACAGTAAACCCTCAATTTAATGAACCCCGATTTAATGGATTTCAGATTCAATGGACCGGGCAAATAATGATACATTGATTCTTGATAATTCAAAAAGTAAAGCAAATTAAAAAAAATCTCAAATACTACCCTGTGTTCATTTCATATCGCACTTGTTTTTTGTAGTGTGGGGGTATACTTGATTTGTTTCGGTCTCAGTCTGCCACAAACTGCCATGCGGTCAGGTTGTATACAGAGAAATTTGACTTTAAGTAATTTTGCAATCCTTACAATTCAAAATGGCATCAAGTGATAGAGGAGTTAAAAGAAAGCATATGAAATGTATCTTGTTTATATATTTATTTATTTTGCTTTGTCGCTGTCTCCTGCATTAGCAAGGTGGCGCAAGGAAACAGGTGAAAGAATTGCCCAACCCACCCATATACACATGTATATACATACACATCTACTCATGCCAATATACATACCTATACATCTCAATGTATACATATATATATATATACACACTTAGACATATACATATATAGACATGTACATAATTCACACTGTCTGCCTTTATTTATTCCCATTGCCACCTCGCCACACATGAAATAACAACCCCCTCCCCCCAGATGTGCGCAAGGTAGCGTTAGGAAAAGACAACAAAGGCCACTTTCATTCACACTCAGTCTCTAGCTGTCATGTAATAATGCACCGAAACCACAGCTCCCTTTCCATATCCAGGCCCCATAGAACTTTTCATGGTTTACCCCAGACGCTTCACATGCCCTGGTTCAATCCATTGGCAGCACGTCGACCCTGGTATACCATATCGTTCCACTTCACTCTATTCCTTGCACGCTTTTCACCCTCCTGCATGTTCAGGCCCCGATCACTCAAAATCTTTTTCACTCCATCTTTCCACCTCCAATTTGGTCTCCCACTTCTCATTCCCTCCACCTCTGACACATATATCCTTTTGGTCAATCTTTCCTCACCCATTCTCTCCATGTGACCAAACCATTTCAAAACACCCTCTTCTGCTCTCTCAACCACACCCTTTTTATTATGACACATCTCTCTTACCCTATTATTACTTACTCGATCAAACCTCCTCACACCACATATTGTCCCTCACACATCTCATTTCCAGCACATCCACCCTCCTCTGCAAAACTCTGTCTATAGCCCATGCCTCGCAACCATGTATCATTGTTGGAACCACTATTCCTTCAAACATACCCATTTTTGCGCTTTCCGAGATAATGTTCTCGACTTCCACACTTTTTTCAAGGCTCCCAGAACTTTCGCCCCCTCCCCCACCCTATGATTCACTTCCGCTTCCATGGTTCCATCCGCTGCCAAATCCACTCACAGATATCTAAAACACTTCACTTCCTCCAGTTTTTCTCCATTCAAACGTACCTCCCAATTTACTCTCAGCTTTCTTCTTTCACACACTTTAGCAAACTCAGTCACCAGCTTCTGCAGTTTCTCACACGAATGAGCCACCAGCACTGTATCATCAGCGAACAACAACTGACTCACTTCCCAAGCTCTCTCATCCACAACAGACTGCATACTTGCCCCTCTTTCCAAAACTCTTACATTCACCTCCCTAACAACCCCATCCATAAACAAATTAAACAACCATGGAGACATCACACACCCCTGCCACAAACCTACATTCACTAAGAACCAGTCACTTTCCTCTCTTCCTACACATACACATGCCTTACATCCTCGATAAAAACTTTTCACTGCTTTTAACAACTTGCCTCCCACACCATATATTCTTAACACTTTCCACAGAGCATCTCTATCAACTCTATCATATGCCTTCTCCAGATCCATAAATGCTACATACAAATCCATTTGCTTTTCTAAGTATTTCTCACATAGATTCTTCAAAGCAAACACCTGATCCATACATCCTCTACCACTTCTGAAACCACACTGCTCTTCCCCAATCTGATGCTCTGTACATGCCTTCACCCTCTCAATCAATACCCTCCCATATTATTGCCCAGGAATACTCAACAAACTTATACCTCTGTAATTTGAGCACTCACTTTTATCCCCTTTGCCTTTGTACAATGGCAGTATGTAAGCATTCTGCCAATCCTCAGGCACCTCACCATGAATCATATATACATTAAATAACCTTACCAACCAGTCAACAATACAGTCACCCCCTTTTTTGATAAATTCCTCTGCAATACCATCCAAACCTGCTGCCTTGCTGGCTTTCATCTTCTGCAAAGCTTTTGCTACCTCTTCTCTGTTTACCAAATCATTTTCCCTAACCCTCTCACTTTGCACACCACCTCGACCAAAACACCCTATATCTACCACTCTATCATCAAACACATTCAATGAACCTTCAAAATACTCACTCCATCTCCTTCTCACATCACCACTACTTGTTATCACCTCCCCATCAGCCCCCTTCACTGAAGTTCCCATTTGTTCCCTTGTCTTATGCACTTTATTTACCTCCTGCCAAAACATCTTTTTATTCTCCCTAAGATTTAATGATACTCTTTCACCCCAACTCTCATTTGCCCTCTTTTTCACCTCTTGCACCTTTCTCTTGACCTCCTGCCTCTTTCTTTTATACATCTCCCACTCATTTGCATTATTTCCCTGCAGAAATCGTCCAAATGCCTCTCTCGTCTCTTTCACTAATAATCATACTTCTTCATCCCACCGCTCACTACCCTTTCTAATCTGCCCACCTCCCATGCTTCTCAAGCCACAAGCATATTTTGCGCAAGCCATCACTGCTTCCCTAAATACATCCCATTCCTCCCCCACTCCCCTTACCTCCTTTGTTCTCACCTTTTTCCATTCTGTACTCCGTCTCTCCTGGTACTTCCTCACACAAGTCTCCTTCCCAAGCTCACTTACTCTCACCACTCTCTTTACCCTAACATTCTCTTCTTTTCTGAAAACCTCTACAAATCTTCACCTTCGCCTCCACAAGATAATGATCAGACATCCCTCCAGTTGCACCTCTCAGCACATTATCATCCAAAAGTCTCTTATGTGCGCCTATCAATTAACACATAATCCATTAATGCTCTCTGGCCATCTCCTACTTACATATGTATACTTATGTATATCTCTCTTTTTAAACCAGGTATTCCCAATCACCAGTTCTTTTTCAGCACATAAATCTACAAGGTCCGTGATGGGAGTATGTGATAGAGTGTAAGAAAGTAAACTCTAGGTTGATATGGATAAAAGTGAAAGTGGATGGAGTGAGATGGCTGATTATTGGTGCTTATGCACCTGGGCATGAGAAGAAAGATCATGAGAGGCAAGTGTTTTGGGAGCAGCTGAGTGAGTGTGTTAGTAGTTTTAATGGACGAGAACGGGTTATAGTGATGGGTGATTTGAATGCAAAGGAGAGTAATATGGCAGTTGAGGGAATAATTAGTGTACATGGGGTGTTCAGTGTTGTAAATGGAAATGGTGAAGAGCTTGTAGATTTATGTGCTGAAAAAGGACTGGTGATTGGGAATACCTGGTTAAAAAGAGAGATATACATATGTATACATATGTAAGCCCCCCTCCCCCCATATATGAAGAATATATGGTGTGGGAAGCAAGTTGTTAGAAGCAGTGAAAAGTTTTTATCGAGGATATAAGGCTTGTGTACGTGTAGGAAGAGAGGAAAGTGATTGGTTCTCAGTGAATGTAGGTTTGCGGCAGGGGTGAGTGATGTCTCCATGGTTGTATAATTTGTTTATGGATGGGGTTGTTAGGGAGGTGAATGCAAGAGTTTTGGAAAGGGGCAAGTATGCCGTCTGTTGTGGATGAGAGAGCTTGGGAAGTGAGTCAGTTGTTGTTAGCTGATGATACAGCACTGGTGGCTGATTCATGTGAGAAACTGCAGAAGCTGGTGACTGAGTTTGGTAAAGTGTGTGAAAGAAGAAAGCTGAGAGTAAATTTGAATAAGAGCAAGGTTGAGGGTCAAGTCAATAGGGAGGTAAGTTTGAATGGAGAAAAACTGGAGGAAGTGAAGTGTTTTAGATATCTGGGAGTGGATTTGGCAGCGGATGGAACCATGGAAGCGGAAGTGAATCACAGGGTGGGGGAGGGGGCGAAAATTCTGGGAGCCTCGAAGAATATGTGGAAGTCAAGAACATTATCTCGGAAGGCAAAAATGGGTATTTTTGAAGGAATAGTGGTTCCAACAATGTTGTATGGTTGCGAGGTGTGGGCTATGGATAGAGTTGTGTGCAGGAGGGTGGATGTGCTGGAAATGAGATGTTTGAGGACAATATGTGGTGTGAGGTGGTTTGATCGAGCAAGTAATTATAGGATAAGGGAGATGTGTGGTAATAAAAAGAGTGTGGTTGAGAGAGCAGAAGAGGGTGTTTTGAAATGGTTTGGTCACATGGAGAGAATGAGTGAGGAAAGATTGACCAAGAGGATATATGTGTCAGAAGTGGAGGGAACGAGGAGAAGTGGGAGACCAAATTGGAGGTGGAAAGATGGAGTGAAAAAGATTCTAAGTGATCGGGGTGAAAGGCGTGCAAGGAATAGAGTGAATTGGAGCGATGTCGTATGCTGGGATCGACGTGCTGTCAATGGATTGAACCAGGGCATGTGAAGCATGTATAAGCTTGGAAAGTTCTGTGGGGCCTGGATGTGGAAAGGGAGCTGTGGTTTCGGTGCATTATTACATGACAGCTAGAGACTGAGTGTGAATGAATGGGGCCTTTGTTGTCTTTTCCTAGCGCTACCTCGCACACATGAGGGGGAAGGGGGTTGTTATTTCACATGTGGCGAGGTGGCGATGGGAATGAATGAAGGCAGACAGTATGAATTATGTACATGTGTATATATGTCTGTGTGTGTATATATATATGTATACGTTGAGATGTATAGGTATGTATATCTGCGTGTGTGGATGTGTATGTATATACATGTGTATGTGGGTGGGTTGGGCCAGTGTTTCATCTGTTTTCTTGCGCTACCTCGCTAACGCGGGAGACAGCGACAAAGCAAAATAAATAAAATAAAATAAAATAAAATAAATAACATATGTAAGCAGGAGAGATGGCCTGAGAGCGTTCTTGGATTATGTGTTGATTGATAGGCGCGTGAAAGAGAGACTTTTGGATGTTAATATGCTGAGAGGTGCAACTGGAGGGATGTCTGATCAATATCTTGTGGGGCGAAGGTGAAGATTTGTCGAGGTTTTCAGAAAAGAAGAGAGAATATTGGGGTAAAAAGAGTGGTGAGAGTAAGTGAGCTTGGGAAGGAGCCTTGTTTGAGGAAGTACCAGGAGAGACTTGAGCACAGAATGGAAAAAGGTGAGAACAAAAGATGTAAGGGGAGTGGGGGAGGCATGGGATGTATTTAGGGAAGCAGTGATGGGTTGCGCAAAAGATGCTTGCGGCATGAAAAGCGTGGGAGGTGGGCAGATTAGGTAAGGGTAGTGAGTGGTGGGATGAAGAAGTAAGATTATTAGTGAAAGAGAAGAGAGAGGTATTTGGACAATTTTTGCAGGAAAATAATGCAAATAAGTAGGAGATGTATAAAAGAAAGAGGCAAGAGGTCAAGAGAAAGGTGCAAGAGGTGAAAAAGAGGGCAAATGAGAGATGGGGTGAGAGAGTATCATTGAATTTTAGGGAGAATTAAAAGATGTTTTGGAAGGAGGTAAATAGATTGCGTAAAACGGGGAACAAATGGGAACTTCGGTGAAGGGGGCTAATGGGGAGGTGATAACAAGTAGTGGTGATGTGAGAAGGAGATGGAGTGAGTATTTTGAAGGTTCATTGAATGTGTTTGCTGGTAGAGTGGCAGATATAGGGTGTTTTGGTCAAGGTGGTGTGCAAAGTGAGAGGGTTAGGGAGAATGATTTGGTAAACAGAGAAGAGGTAGTAAAAGCTTTGCGGAAGATGAAAGCTGGCAAGGCAGCGGCTTTGGATTGTATTGCAGTGGAATTTATTAAGAAAGGGGGTGACTGATTGTTGACTGGTTGTTAAGGTTATTCAATGTATATATGACTCATGGTGAGGTGCCTGAGGATTAGCGGAATGCTTACATACTGCCATTGTACAAAGGCAAAGGGGATAAGAGTGAGTGCACAAGTTACAGAGGTATAAGTTTGTTGAGTATTCCTGGTAAATTATATGGGAGGGTATTGATTGAGAGGGTGAAGGCATGTACAGAGCATCAGATTGGGGAAGAGCAGTGTGGTTTCAGAAGTGTTAGAGGATGTGTGGATCAGGTGTTTGCTTTGAAGAATCTATGTGAGAAATACTTCTTAGAACAGCAAATGGATTTGTATGTAGCATTTATGGATCTGGAGAAGGCATATGATAGAGTTATTAGAGATGCTCTTTGGAAGGTATTAAGAATATATGGTGTGAGAGGCAAGTTGTTAGAAGCAGTGAAAAGTTTTTAACGAGGATGTAAGGCATGTGTACGTGTAAGAAGAGGAAAGTGATTGGTTGTCATTGAATGTAGGTTTGCGGCAGGGGTGTGTGATGTCTCTATGGTTGTTCAATTTGTTTATGGATGGGGTTGTTAGGGAGGTGAATGCAAGGGGTTTGGAAAGAGGGGCAACTATGCAGTCTGTTGTGGATGAGAGAGCTTGGGAAGTGGGTCAGTTGTTGTTCGCTGATGATACAGCACTGGTGGCGGATTTGTGTGAGAATGCAGAAGCTGGTGACTGAGTCTGGTAAAGTGTGTGAAAGAAGAAAGTTGAGAGTAAATGTGAATAAGAGTAAGGTTATTAGGTACAGTAAGGTTGAAGGACAAGTCAATTGGAAGGTAAGTTTGAATGGAGAAAAACTGGAGGGAGTGAAGTGTTTTAGATATCTGGGAGTGGATTTGGCAGCGGATGGAACCATGGAAGCAGAAGTGAATCATAGGGTGGGGGAGAGGGCAAAAGTTCTGGGAGCGTTGAAGAATGTGTGGAAGGTGAGAACGTCATCTCGGAAAGCAAAAATGGGTATGCTTGAAGGAATAGTGGTTCCAACAATGTTACATAGTTCCGAGGCATGGGCTATAGATAGAGTTGTGCACAGGAGGGTATATGTGCTGGGTTTGATTGGGTAAGTAATAATGGGGTAAGAGAGATGTGTGGTAATTAAAAGAGTGTGTTTGAGAGAGCAGAAGAGGGTGTTTTGAAATGGTTTGGTTACTTGGAGAGAATGAGTGTGGAAAGATTGACCAAGAGGATATATGTGTCAGAGGTGGAGGGAACGAGGAGAAGTGCGAGATGAAATTGGAGATGGAAAGATGGAGTGAAAAAGATTTTGAGTGATCGGGGCCTGAACTTGCAGGAGAGTGAAAGGCGTGCAAGGAATAGAGTGAATTGGAATGATGTGGTATACTGGGGTTGACGTGCTGTCAATGGATTGAACCAGGGCATGTGAAGCGTCTGGGGTAAACCATGGAAAGTTCTGTGGGGCCTGGATGTGGAAAGGGAACTGTGGTTTCGGTGCATTATTACATGACAGCTAGAGACTGAGTGTGAAGGAATGTGACCTTTGTTGTCTATTCCTAGCACTACCTCATGCACCTGTGGGGGGAAGGGGCTGTTTTTCCATGTGTGGTGGGGTGGCGATGGGAATGAATAAAGGAGACAGTATGAATTATGTACATGTGTATGTATGTATACGTCTGTGTGTGTATATATATGTATACGTTGAGATGTATAGGTATGTATATTTGCATGGGTGGACGTGTATGTATAGACATGTGTATGTGGGTGGGTTGGGCCATTCTTTCGTCTGTTTCCTTGCACTGCCTCGCTAACATGGGAGACAACGACAAAGCAAAATGATAATTGAATAGATAATAAAAATATATGTCTGTGTATATGTATGTATATATGTAAATGTTGATATGTATATGTACATGTGCATGTATGTATATATATGTGTATATGAGTGGATGGGTCCTTCTTCATCTTTTTCCTAGCACTACCTCACTGATGTGGGAAAAGGCTATTAAGTATATTAATAATGATAATAATAATGATAAAAATGATAATATGTACACACTGTATACCTTGCTAATAGATATGAAGATGGTCGGTAAGCAAAATGTTTTGAAGAGGTTTTAAATGACTGATATTACTAGGAATGTTGAAATTTGTATTTATGGCACAGTCCTTTTTTCCAGAGAGAATACTATTCACAAACTTTGGTTAAACGTATGATGAAGTACCTTTTCCATTTGATGTGCTGTACCACAGATGCAGAGTTGCTATACTCTACTTATAATACCTTATGTTACTTGATAGAAACCAACCAGCTGAAAATCAACATATGTCAAGATCTTTATATTGCCTTAGCTAATTTAGGTAAGTTGTATTTTGATGTACTTATACTCATGACCTTTTCTTCCTGCAAAAGCCCAAATGGCCTTTGCAGAATATCTTGGCATATGTCCTATTAATGAAGGTCTTCCCTGTTTTAGAACATGGACTTGTTTCTAGGTGTACTTATTGATTTGAGATCTTTTAAATCATATTTATTAGCTTATGGAAACAGTTACAATAGTTTTCTTGTAAACAAAATACAGATTGAATAGGTTCTCATTTAGCAAGACAGCAGAAACCTAGAACATGAGAAATCAAACTGTCTAAAAGCTTAATCATCCCCTCAGTAAAAGTGCTCAACAGTCACATAGCGATCCCCCATCCCCCTGAAAATAGCATATCCAGTTCTTGTCATGTACAGGCAAGAAATCGGCTCAATCAGTCCAACTGTTATAGGATGAAGTTCCACACATTAGTGAAGAATGTAGAGTTTTATCTGTTATTTTTAAAATTGCCTTTTAAACACTTTTGTAACTGTTAGATTTGTTTGGAAAAGTATTTTTTTAACCTTTTTATCTAAACTAGACTCTCTTATTTGTTATCTTTTTAGTAGACTTAAGGCCTCCCCTTTCAACCTCTGGCTGTAGAATAGAGAATTTCTTACTTAAAAATTCTTCTTTATACCTCTTCCATCCTTTTTTGATGATAAGATATATAGATGTATTAATGATAATAAGCCACATTAAAGATGATGCTTTTATCCATGGTTGTAAGCCCTATTTAGAGAGGGAATAGATTTGATAACGGGGATTTGATATAAGAAGACCTATTAGAAATTCTTGAATATGCATGGGGACTGAGAATCACAGTGACAAGCTTTTTTGATGTGTTTAGGAAAACTTTTTTTACTGGCATGGCCCTTAGACCAGTTATAAAGAAATTTCAGCTCCAGGACCAGATTGAATACCAGCCATATTTCTCAGACATTTTTTTCTAATCCTTTTATCTCCAGTTTTAAAGCCCTCAGAATTCCTTTCAACCATCATATTTGTCTGATCTTGTTACAGTTTTATATTTAAGTTAATTTTTCTTGTCTAATCCATGTACTGTAATTTTACATTGGTCAATGTAGGCTTAATGAAAATAATCTCTGAAGTTACAGCAGTAAAGAGATAAAAATCTTTACATAGTATCTCAATCCAATGCTGTCTTCTCATAGTATCTCAATCCAATGCTGTCTTCTCATAGTATCTTCAAAATGCTCACAGTAAAGCTCAAGTACCATACATAGTGAGATTTAATTATAGAATTTTGAATGTAATGTGGCTAACCATTTGTGTACATGTGACTCAGTTGCTTATTAGCAATAAGTAATGATCTTTTCTATCCTTGAATTAGGGAAGAAAGAATTCTATCTCCTTATTCCCCACATGCCATATAAGGCAACTAAAGGGGGCAGGAGCAGGGGGCTGGAAACCCTCCCCTTCTTGTATTTCAATTTCTAAAAGAGGGAACAGAAGAATAAGTCAAGCAGCGAGTGCTCATCCTCCTCAAAAGCTCAGATTGTGGTGTCTGAATGTGTGTGAATTTAACCAAGATAAGAGAGGAGAGGTAGGTATTATTTTTGATGAAAGAAATCTGAATGTTCTGGCTCTGAGTGAAAAGAAGCTCAAGGGTAAAGGGGAAGAATGGCTTGGAAATGTCATGGGACTAAGGTCAGGAGTTGACGAGAGGATAAGGGCTGAGGAAGAAGTAGCAGTACTCCTGAAGCAGGAGTTGTGGGAGTGTGTGATGTAGTGTAAAAAAAAGTAAATTCTCTACTGATGTAGATAAAACTGAAAGTGGATGGTGGGAGATGGGTGATTATTGGTGCTTATGCACCTGGTCACGAAAAGAAAGATCATGAGAGGCATGTGCTTTGGGAGCAGTTGAGTGAATGTGTCAGTAGTTTTGGTGCATGAGACTAGGTATTAGTGATGGTCGATTTAAATGCAAAGACGAGTAATGTAGTAGTTGAAAGTATGATTGGTGCATATGTGGTATTCAGTGTTATGAGCAGAAATGATGAAGAGCTTGTGGAGTTGTGTGCTGAAAAAAGACTGGTGATTGGGGATACCTGGTTTGAAAGGAGAGATATACACAAGTATATGTATATGAGTAGGAGAGATGGTCAGTGGGCATTATTAGATTATGTGTTGATTGACAGGCATGTAAAAGAGAGACTTTTGGATGTAAATGTGCTGAGAGGGGCAGCTGCTGTGATGTCTGATCACTATCTTGTGGAGGCGAGAGTGAAGCTTTGTAGAGGTTTTTGAAAAATAGGAGAAAATGTTGGGGAGAAGAGAGTGGAGGGAGTAAGTAGCTTAAAAAGGAGGCTTGTGGGAAGAAATACCAGGATAGATTGAATGTATGTAGAATGACAAAAGGTGAAGGTAAATGAAGTGAAGTGGTTGGGTAAGAAATGAGAGGTATTTAGGGAAGCAGTGGTGGAATGTGCAAGAGATACATGTGTCATGCAAAAGGTGAGAGGTGGGAAGATTAAAATGGATAGTGAATGGTGGGATGAAGAAGTTGCTAGGGAAAGAGACAAGAGAGGCATTTGGGCGATGCTTACAAGGAAGTGGTGCAAATAATTGGGAGATCTATAAGAGAAAGTGGCAGGAGGTCAGAAGGAAGGTGCAAGGGTTGAAGAAGAGGGCAGATGAGAGTTGGGAGAATGAAAAGATATCTTTTTCATTTATTATACTTTGTTGCTGTCTCATGCGTTAGTGAGGTAGCGCAAGGAAACAGATGAAAGAATGACCTAACCCACCCTCATACACATGCATATACATACACGTCCACACACACACATATACATACCTATACATCTCCCGCTCAGGCAGGAAATGGCAAATAGTATGAAAGAAAAAGATATATTATATATATATATATATTCAAACTTATATATATATATATATATATATATATATATATATATATATATATATATATATATATTTTCTTTTTTTTTATACTTTGTTGCTGTCTCCCGCGTTTGCGAGGTAGCGCAAGGAAACAGACGAAAGAAATGGCCCAACCGCCCCCCATACACATATATATGCATACGTCCACACACGCAAATATACATACCTATACATCTCATACAGCTTTCCATGGTTTACCCCAGACGCTTCACATGCCTTGATTCAATCCACTGACAGCACGTCAACCCCGGTATACCACATCGCTCCAATTCACTCTATTCCTTGCCCTCCTTTCACCCTCCTGCATGTTCAGGCCCCGATCACACAAAATCTTTTTCACTCCATCTTTCCACCTCCAATTTGGTCTCCCTCTTCTCCTCGTTCCCTCCACCTCCGACACATATATCCTCTTGGTCAATCTTTCCTCACTCATCCTCTCCATGTGCCCAAACCACTTCAAAACACCCTCTTCTGCTCTCTCAACCACGCTCTTTTTATTTCCACACATCTCTCTTACCCTTACATTACTTACTCGATCAAACCACCTCACACCACACATTGTCCTCAAACATCTCATTTCCAGCACATCCATCCTCCTGCGCACAACTCTATCCATAGCCCACGCCTCGCAACCATACAACATTGTTGGAACCACTCTTCCTTCAAACATATATATACATATATTTTTTTTTTTCATACTATTCGCCATTTCCCGCATTAGCGAGGTAGCGTTAAGAACAGAGGACTGGGCCTTTGAGGGAATATCCTCACCTGGCCCCCTTCTCTATTCTTTCTTTTGGAAAATAAAATAAAAAGAAAGAGAGGGGAGGATTTCCAGCCCCCACTCCCTTCCCTTTTAGTCGCCTTCTACAACATGCAGGGAATACGTGGAAAGTATTCTTTCTCAGACGAACATTGTCTGATATTTTGTGCAAAGAAGTTCAGGAATTTGCCAGATTTTCTGCAGATTATCACCTCCTTGCACAAGCTATTTATTGTCAACTAGAACTGAAGAATTTAGTTAAAGAAAACTGTCACAAAGTCCCTAAACTCTTCATTTTGTACATACCATATATATATATATATATATATATATATATATATATATATATATATATATATATATATATATATATATTTTTTTTTTTTTTTTTTTTTTTTTTGCTTTGTCGCTGTCTCCCGCGTTTGCGAGGTAGCGCAAGGAAACAGACGAAAGAAATGGCCCAACCCACCCCCATACACATGTATATACATACGTCCACACACGCAAATATACATACCTACACAGCTTTCCATGGTTTACCCCAGACGCTTCACATGCCCTGGTTCAATTCACTGACAGCACGTCAACCCCGGTATACCACATCGATTCATTTCACTCTATTCCTTGCCCGCCTTTCACCCTCCTGCATGTTCAGGCCCCGATCACAAAAAATCATTTTCACTCCATCTTTCCATATCCAATTTGGTCTCCCACTTCTCCTCGTTCCCTCCACCTCCGACACATATATCCTCTTGGTCAATCTTTCCTCACTCATTCTCTCAATGTGCCCAAACCATTTCAAAACACCCTCTTCTGCTCTCTCAACCACGCTCTTTTTATTTCCACATATCTCTCTTACCCTTACGTTACTTACTCGATCAAACCACCTCACACCACACATTGTCCTCAAACATCTCATTTCCAGCACATCCATCCTCCTGCGCACAACTCTATCCATAGCCCACGCCTCGCAACCATACAACATTGTTGGAACCACTATTCCTTCAAACATACCCATTTTTGCTTTCCGAGATAATGTTCTCGACTTCCACACATTCTTCAAGGCTCCCAGAATTTTCGCCCCCTCCCCCACCCTATGATCCACTTCCACTTCCATGGTTCCATCCGCTGCCAGATCCACTCCCAGATATCTAAAACACTTTACTTCCTCCAGTTTTTCTCCATTCAAACTTACCTCCCAATTAACTTCACCCTCAACCCTACTGTACCTAATAACCTTGCTCTTATTCACATTTACTCTTAACTTTCTTCTTTCACACACTTTACCAAACTCAGTCACCAGCTTCTGCAGTTTCTCACATGAATCAGCCACCAGCGCTGTATCATCAGCGAACAACAACTGACTCACTTCCCAAGCTCTCTCATCCCCAACAGACTTCATACTTGCCCCTCTTTCCAAAACTCTTGCATTCACCTCCCTAACAACCCCATCCATAAACAAATTAAGCAACCATGGAGACATCACACACCTATGCCGCAATCCTACATTCACTGAGAACCAATCACTTTCCTCTCTTACTACACGTACACATGCCTTACATCCTCTATAAAAACTTTTCACTGCTTCTAACAACTTGCCTCCCACACCATATATTCTTAATACCTTCCACAGAGCATCTCTATCAACTCTATAATATGCCTTCTCCAGATCCATAAATACTACATACAACTCCATTTGCTTTTCTAAGTATTTCTCACATACATTCTTCAAAGCAAACACCTGATCCACACACACACACACACACATATATATATGTATATATATATATATATATATATATATATATATTTTTTTTTTTTTTTTTTTTTTTTTATACTTTGTCGCTGTCTCCCGCGTTTGCGAGGTAGCGCAAGGAAACAGACGAAAGAAATGGCCCAACCCCCCCCCCCCCCATACACATGTACATACACACGTCCACACACGCAAATATACATACCTACACAGCTTTCCATGGTTTACCCCAGACGCTTCACATGCCTTGCTTCAATCCACTGACAGCACGTCAACCCCTGTATACCACATGACTCCAATTCACTCTATTTCTTGCCCTCCTTTCACCCTCCTGCATGTTCAGGCCCCGATCACACAAAATCTTTTTCACTCCATCTTTCCACCTCCAATTTGGTCTCCCTCTTCTCCTCGTTCCCACCACCTCCGACACATATATCCTCTTGGTCAATCTCTCCTCACTCATTCTCTCCATGTGCCCAAACCATTTCAAAACACCCTCTTCTGCTCTCTCAACCACGCTCTTTTTATTTCCACACATCTCTCTTACCCTTACGTTACTTACTCGATCAAACCACCTCACACCACACATTGTCCTCAAACATCTCATTTCCAGCACATCCATCCTCCTGCGCACATCTCTATCCATAGCCCACGCCTCGCAACCATACAACATTGTTGGAACCACTATTCCCTCAAACATACCCATTTTTGCTTTCCGAGATAGTGTTCTCGACTTCCACACATTTTTCAAGGCTCCCAAAATTTTCGCCCCCTCCCCCACCCTATGATCCACTTCCGCTTCCATGGTTCCATCCGCTGACAGATCCACTCCCAGATATCTAAAACACTTCACTTCCTCCAGTTTTTCTCCATTCAAACTCACCTCCCAATTGACTTGACCCTCACCCCTACTGTACCTAATAACCTTGCTCTTATTCACATTTACTCTCAACTTTCTTCTTCCACACACTTTACCAAACTCAGTCACCAGCTTCTGCAGTTTCTCACATGAATCAGCCACCAGCGCTGTATCATCAGCGAACAACAACTGACTCACTTCCCAAGCTCTCTCATCCCCAACAGACTTCATACTTGCCCCTCTTTCCAGGACTCTTGCATTTACCTCCCTAACAACCCCATCCATAAACAAATTAAACAACCATGGAGACATCACACACCCCTGCCGCAAACCTACATTCACTGAGAACCAATCACTTTCCTCTCTTCCTACACGTACACATGCCTTACATCCTCGATAAAAACTTTTCACTGCTTCTAACAACTTTCCTCCCACACCATATATTCTTAATACCTTCCACAGAGCATCTCTATCAACTCTATCATATGCCTTCTCCAGATCCATAAATGCTACATACAAATCCATTTGCTTTTCTAAGTATTTCTCACATACATTCTTCAAAGCAAACACCTGATCCACACATCCTCTACCACTTCTAAAACCGCACTGCTCTTCCCCAATCTGATGCTCTGTACATGCCTTCACCCTCTCAATCAATACCCTCCCATATAATTTACCAGGAATACTCAACAAACTTATACCTCTGTAATTTGAGCACTCACTCTTATCCCCTTTGCCTTTGTACAATGGCACTATGCACGCATTCCGCCAATCCTCAGGCACCTCACCATGAGTCATACATACATTAAATAACCTTACCAACCAGTCAACAATACAGTCACCCCCTTTCTTAATATATATATATATATATATATATATATATATTTTTTTTTTTTTTTTTTTTTTTTTTATACTTTGTCGCTGTCTCCCGCGTTTGCGAGGTAGCGCAAGGAAACAGACGAAAGAAATGGCCCAACCCCCCCATACACATGTACATACACACGTCCACACACGCAAATATACATACCTACACAGCTTTCCATGGTTTACCCCAGACGCTTCACATGCCTTGATTCAATCCACTGACAGCCCGTCAACCCCTGTATACCACATCGCTCCAATTCACTCTATTCCTTGCCCTCCTTTCACCCTCCTGCATGTTCAGGCCCCGATCACACAAAATCCTTTTCACTCCATCTTTCCACCTCCAATTTGGTCTCCCTCTTCTCCTCGTTCCCTCCACCTCCGACACATATATCCTCTTGGTCAATCTTTCCTCACTCATTCTCTCCATGTGCCCAAACCATTTCAAAACACCCTCTTCTGCTCTCTCAACCACGCTCTTTTTATTTCCACACATCTCTCTTACCCTTACGTTACTTACTCGATCAAACCACCTCACACCACACATTGTCCTCAAACATCTCATTTCCAGCACATCCATCCTCCTACGCACAACTCTATCCATAGCCCACGCCTCGCAACCATACAACATTGTTGGAACTACTATTCCTTCAAACATACCCATTTTTGCTTTCCGGGATAATGTTCTCGACTTCCACACATTTTTCAAGGCTCCCAAAATTTTCGCCCCCTCCCCCACCCTATGATCCACTTCCGCTTCCATGGTTCCATCCGCTGACAGATCCACTCCCAGATATCTAAAACACTTCACTTCCTCCAGCCTCTCACCATTCAAACTCACCTCCCAATTGACTTGACCCTCAACCCTACTGTACCTAATAACCTTGCTCTTATTGACATTTACTCTTAACTTTCTTCTTCCACACACTTTACCAAACTCCGTCACCAGCTTCTGCAGTTTCTCACATGAATCCGCCACCAGCGCTGTATCATCAGCGAACAACAACTGACTCACTTCCCAAGCTCTCTCATCCCCAACAGACTTCATACTTGCCCCTCTTTCCAAAACTCTTGCATTTACCTCCCTAACAACCCCATCCATAAACAAATTAAACAACCATGGAGACATCACACACCCCTGCCGCAAACCTACATTCACTGAGAACCAATCACTTTCCTCTCTTCCTACACGTACACATGCCTTACATCCTCGATAAAAACTTTTCACTGCTTCTAACAACTTGCCTCCCACACCATATATTCTTAATACCTTCCACAGAGCATCTCTATCAACTCTATCATATGCCTTATATATATATATATATATATATATATATATATATATATATATATATATACATACACATACACAGACATATACACATACATACTTGCTTGCCTTCATCTATTCCTGGTGCCATCCTGCCCCACAGGAAACAGCATTGCTACCTCATTTTATCATCCAGTGATAATGAAGAGCAGAGCTAACTGCGAACAGGCAAACCTAACCTAAGGAGACTCAACCCTGTGAATGCATCACAGTCATCAATGCTAACCACTATGCCATGGAGGCCCATGAAAACCATTCTCTCTTAGTACCTCTGCACACAAGCATTTTTCCAAGCTCACACATTTCATTATCCCATTCCCACCCATGTCATTTTCCCTTTCTACAGTCAGTATAGACATTTACACTTTCATCAAACAAAAAGTAATTAAACATCCTATCAGCGACCCCCTTCATCACATTCACATCTAAAAGTCACTCCCTTGTATGCCTATCAAATAGTACATAATCCAAAAATAATGTACAAATAATTCTCTCTCATCAAATCTACAAGCAAGTTATTGTGCAAGGAAGGATTTTGTTCTAACCAATTCTTATGTCTAGTAACAGGCACTGTAGTTCACTTGTGTTCTCCAAGAGTTTTTCACACTTGTTTGCCAATTCCCATGTTAGCAAGGAAATGCTAGAAATAGACAAAGAAAAGCCCTCATTCACTTACACCCATTTTCTAGCTGTCAAGTGTAACTATTACCATTGAAAAAAAAATCTTATTCAAATGTTTTGTTACTTCAAATCACTACAAATGATATGGTCCATGTAACTGACCCTACAACTGGTCAGGCTGATGAGCCAGAAACAGATAAAACTGGACCCAAAGACCAGGGAAGCATCAACAAAATAATCATTATCTGAGTTAGACTGCTTTCATATTAAGTAACAAGATGTTAGCACTGCTGCCTAAAATCAGGAGATGGCACTGGCACATGTTCCTGGGGCATAACCAAATACAGCCATAAATTCATGGGAGAAATGGCAGTGAGGAGGCAGGATTCACTTTTCCAAATCAATTTGGCAAGGAAAATGAGATATGGCAATTAAAAAATCATTTGTTTAAAGTTTAAATCAAATAAAGTTAAACTAAGACTAACTTTGGTATATGCAATATGTAAAGATTTTAGCGACAGTGTGACAGTCACCTGTGGTGCTGAAGAAGGTGCAGTGTTGCTAGCATATCAGCAAATTTTGATCCCATAAATCATTTTATTTTAATTTCGTTGCAGTGTAATTAATAAGTACTGATGTCGTAGAGTTGAGGTAAATGCTCCTGGTAAATGAATGATTAAATGGAAACTGGCATAAACAAATCAGTGAGGAAGAAAGGTCCTATTATAATTATGGCATTTTGATTCCCAGTATAACTTTTGAGCTGTAGTTGAGTGATAGTAACTAGCTGTATCATGTTTTTACATAACTCGTACCAATTCCCAGGGTGGATCAGGTACATATACAACCCTTCAAATCCCTCATGTACATCCTCAGCCCATATCTAATATGTTTAGGTAAAATCTGATTTCCACACAATTGTAACTGCCTATTTCTTTTTCGTTCTACACGGTCAGTTGCTATGTCAAGTGTGATTGCAGTCTCTGTTCCCCAGTATCCATGCAAAATTTGTTTCCATTTCATTTTATTGCAAATTATTCCTCCGGCTTCCATTTTTGAAATATCTTTGGCTGCAATCAATCTTCCAAGTGCTAATTTCCATTTCTTCTGTGGTTTGTTTTTCCTCCTTGTATTTTCAGTTGTACTTCTGTTCATTATAACGTCATGACAGACCTGTAAATCACATATTTGTTTGTTGTATCTTACATTTTGTAAGTAGTACTAGGAACAGATAAAGGTTGGCTTCATTTACTCACAACTGCTGTATATCTGTCATGCACACTGAACCAAAACTGGCGCCCCCTATTCACAGCCAAGCCACACAGACCTTTCTAATGGTTATCATATACCCTTTCTAAATCTGTATATGTTGCATACACCAAAGCATATATATATATATATATATATATATATATATATATTTTTTTTTTTTTTTTTTTTTCATACTATTCGCCATTTCCCGCGTTAGCAAGGTAGCGTTAAGAACAGAGGACTGGGCCTCTGAGGGAATATCCTCACCTGGCCTCGTTCTCTGTTCCTTCTTTTGGAAAATCAAAAAAATTTTACCTACAGTTTCATTATGAATTAAACATTTGTGTAACTTCATCTTTAGATTTTTACATAATTTGTCTTTCTGAATAACTGCATGAAATGGAGTTTAGCTCTCTCTCTCTCTCTCTCTCTCTCTCTCTCTCTATATATATATATATATATATATTTCATACTATTCGCCATTTCCCGCATTAGCGAGGTAGTATATAGATTAGAGGGCTGAACCTTAGAGGGAATATCCTCACTAGGCCCCCTTCTCTGTTCCTTCCTTTGGAACATTAAAAATGAGAGAGGAGGACTTCCAACTCCCGCTCCCTCCCCTTATAGTCACCTTCTACGGCACACAGGGAATACATGGGAAGATTCTTTCTCCCCTATCCCCAGGGATATATATATATATATTCATACTATTCGCCATTTCCCGCAATAGCGAGGTAGCGTTAAGAACAGAGGACTGGGCCTTTGAGGGAATATCCTCACCTGGCCCCCTTCTCTGTTCCTTCTTTTGGAAAATTAAAAAAAACCCAGAGGGGAGGATTTCCAGCCCCCCGCTCCCTTCCCTTTTAGTCGCCTTCTACGACACGCAGGGAATACGTGGGAAGTATTCTTTCTCCCCTATCCCCAGGGATATATATATATATATGTATATATATATATATATTTTTTTTTTTTTTTTTTTTTCTTTTTTTTTTTTTGCTTTGTCGCTGTCTCCCGCGTTTGCAAGGTAGCGCAAGGAAACAGACAAAGGAAATGGCCCAACCCACCCCCATACACATGTATATACATACCTCCACACACGCAAATATACATACCTACACAGCTTTCCATGGTTTACCCCAGACGCTTCACATGCCCTGATTCAATCCACTGACAGCACGTCAACCCCGGTATACCACATCAATCCAGTTCACTCTATTCCTTGCCCTCCTTTCACCCTCCTGCATGTTCAGGCCCCGATCACACAAAATCTTTTTCACTCCATCTTTCCACCTCCAATTTGGTCTCCCACTTCTCCTCGTTCCCTCCACCTCCGACACATATATCCTATTGATCAATCTTTCCTCACTCATTCTCTGCATGTGCCCAGACCATTTCAAAACACCCTCTTCTGCTCTCTCAACCACGCTCTTTTTATTTCCACACATCTCTCTTACCCTTACGTTACTTACTCGATCAAACCACCTCACACCACACATTGTCCTCAAACATCTCATTTCCAGCACATCCATCCTCCTGCGCACAACTCTATCCATAGCCCACGCCTCGCAACCACACAACATTCTTGGAACCACTATTCCTTCAAACATACCCATTTTTGCTTTCCGAGATAATGTTCTCGACTTCCACACATTCTTCAAGGCTCCCAGAATTTTCGCCCCCTCCTCCACCCTATGATCCACTTCCGCTTCCATGGTTCCATCCGCTGCCAGATCCACTCCCAGATATCTAAAACACTTTACTTCCTCCAGTTTTTCTCCATTCAAACTTACCTCCCAATTGACTTGACCCTCACCCCTACTGTACCTAATTACCTTGCTCTTATTCACATTTACTCCTAACTTTCTTCTTTCACACACTTTACCAAACTCAGTCACCAGCTTCTGCAGTTTCTCACATGAATCAGCCACCAGCGCTGTATCATCAGTGAACAACAACTGACTCACTTCCCAAGCTCTCTCATCCCCAACAGACTGCATACTTGCCCCTCTTTCCAAAACTCTTGCATTCACCTCCCTAACAACCCCATCCATAAACAAATTAAACAACCATGGAGACATCACACACCCCTGCTGCAAAATATATATATATATATATATATATATTTTCACTCCATCTTTCCACCTCCAATTTGGTCTCCCTCTTCTCCTCGTTCCCTCCACCTCCGACACATATATCCTCTTGGTCAATCTTTCCTCACTCATTCTCTCCATGTGCCCAAACCATTTCAAAACACCCTCTTCTGCTCTCTCAACCACGCTCTTTTTATTTCCACACATCTCTCTTACCCTTACGTTACTCACTCGATCAAACCACCTCACACCACACATTGTCCTCAAACATCTCATTTCCAGCACATCCATCCTCCTGCGCACATCTCTATCCATAGCCCACGCCTCGCAACCATACAACATTGTTGGAACCACTATTCCTTCAAACATACCCATTTTTGCTTTCCGAGATAATGTTCTCGACTTCCACACATTTTTCAAGGCTCCCAAAATTTTCGCCCCCTCCCCCACCCTATGATCCACTTCCGCTTCCATGGTTCCATCCGCTGACAGATCCACTCCCAGATATCTAAAACACTTCACTTCCTCCAGTTTTTCTCCATTCAAACTCACCTCCCAATTGACTTGACCCTCACCCCTACTGTACCTAATAACCTTGCTCTTATTCACATTTACTCTTAACTTTCTTCTTCCACACACTTTACCAAACTCAGTCACCAGCTTCTGCAGTTTCTCACATGAATCAGCCACCAGCGCTGTATCATCAGCGAACAACAACTGACTCACTTCCCAAGCTCTCTCATCCCCAACAGACTTCATACTTGCCCCTCTTTCCAGGACTCTTGCATTTACCTCCCTAACAACCCCATCCATAAACAAATTAAACAACCATGGATTTTGTGTGATCGGGGCCTGAACATGCAGGAGGGTGAAAGGAGGGCAAGGAATAGAGTGAATTGGAGCGATGTGGTATACAGGGGTTGACGTGCTGTCAGTGGATTGAATCAAGGCATGTGAAGCGTCTGGGGTAAACCATGGAAAGCTGTGTAGGTATGTATATTTGCGTGTGTGGACGTATGTACATGTGTATGGGGGGGGGGGTTGGGCCATTTCTTTCGTCTGTTTCCTTGCGCTACCTCGCAAACGCGGGAGACAGCGACAAAGTATAAAAAAAAAAAAAAAAAAAAAAAATATATATATATATATATATATATATATATATATATATATATATATATATATATATATATATATATGGATGGGGTTGTAAGGGAGGTAAATGCAAGAGTCTGGAAAGAGGGGCAAGTATGAAGTCTGTTGGGGATGAGAGAGCTTGGGAAGTGAGTCAGTTGTTGTTCGCTGATGATACAGCGCTGGTGGCTGATTCATGTGAGAAACTGCAGAAGCTGGTGACTGAGTTTGGTAAAGTGTGTGGAAGAAGAAAGTTGAGAGTAAATGTGAATAAGAGCAAGGTTATTAGGTACAGTAGGGGTGAGGGTCAAGTCAATTGGGAGGTGAGTTTGAATGGAGAAAAACTGGAGGAAGTGAAGTGTTTTAGATATCTGGGAGTGGATCTGTCAGCGGATGGAACCATGGAAGCGGAAGTGGATCATAGGGTGGGGGAGGGGGCGAAAATTTTGGGAGCCTTGAAGAATGTGTGGAAGTCGAGAACATTATCTCGGAAAGCAAAAATGGGTATGTTTGAAGGAATAGTGGTTCCAACAATGTTGTATGGTTGCGAGGCGTGGGCTATGGATAGAGATGTGCGCAGGAGGATGGATGTGCTGGAAATGAGATGTTTGAGGACAATGTGTGGTGTGAGGTGGTTTGATCGAGTAAGTAACGTAAGGGTAAGAGAGATGTGTGGAAATAAAAAGAGCGTGGTTGAGAGAGCAGAAGATGGTGTTTTGAAATGGTTTGGGCACATGGAGAGAATGAGTGAGGAGAGATTGACCAAGAGGATATATGTGTCGGAGGTGGAGGGAACGAGGAGAAGAGGGAGACCAAATTGGAGGTGGAAAGATGGAGTGAAAAAGATTTTGTGTGATCGGGGCCTGAACATGCAGGAGGGTGAAAGGAGGGCAAGAATAGAGTGAATTGGAGTCATGTGGTATACAGGGGTTGACGTGCTGTCAGTGGATTGAAGCAAGGCATGTGAAGTGTCTGGGGTAAACCATGGAAAGCTGTGTAGGTATGTATATTTGCGTGTGTGGACGTGTGTATGTACATGTGTATGGGGGGGGGGGTTGGGCCATTTCTTTCGTCTGTTTCCTTGCGCTACCTCGCAGACGCGGGAGACAGCGACAAAGTATAAAAAAAAAAAAAAAAAAAAAAATATATATATATATATATATATATATTTAATGTATGTATATTTGCGTGTGTGGACGTATGTATATACATGTGTATGGGGGGGGGGTTGGGCCATTTCTTTCGTCTGTTTCCTTGCGCTACCTCGCAAACGCGGGAGACAGCGACAAAGTATAATAAAAAAATATAATATAAATAAATATATATATATTTTCTTTGATATATTTCTCCCTGATATTTTTCTCTCATAAACTTTAGATTACTCGCACTCTTAGATATGCTCTTTATTTTTTAATTAATGATTGCTTTAGAATGGCCAAGAAAAAGTCTTTGTCCTTAATAAAGATTGCTAATCATCGTATAAACTAAACTATTGGTATCACATACAGACAAATCCCTCAACCCACATTTAGTGCAAATTTACTTTAATCTACCATAGTCAATTGTTACATCTAAGAAATATTGTCACATGGGACCTTCATGCTTTTTCCACCCTCTTCTTGCTAGAAATGGGCTTGTTGATGCTTTGGTCTATATGTGTCTTATTCCAAGACAAGAACTGGTCCTGATGTCTCCTAACCCCTTTGAAAATATGTGTATGTATATATACCTTAGGCATTCCCCTCTTACTTCCATGAGATATTTTCTCAGGGGCTGATGTTAGCAAGTTGGGAAAGGATATTTCAGGCTTCAAGTCACCTTTGATACCTCATCCCACTGGTGAACCATCCGATGCTGCAAAGCCCTTTGGCCTTTTCAAAGAAACCATTACATTGGTAAGTAAAACACTTAGGAATTCTATCAGAATGATCAAGTTGTAATTTTCATGAATGATAGGACATTATGTAAATAATTAATTTATAGTAAAGGACTAATTTTTGCTACATGTTTCTTGCTGAAAAATTTAATAGAATTTGTTTTTCACAAACAGAAAATAGTTGTACATTACCACCAATGTGTTAGATAATGGGTTTGACTGTGTGGCAGAGGGCATGGAAAATTTACATATTTGTATTGTTAGGAAGGGAATTTTATGCTTTGTCTGTCTATCTATCTTTTTTATTTATTCTTTATGTTAGGTGAGAAGACAAGGTAAAGTGAGAGAGTCAAGTAGAGTGGTTTGATAAAGAGAGAAGAGGTGAAAGCCTTGCAGATGAAATTCAGCAAGGTGGCAGGGTTGGATGGTATTGCAGTTGAATTTATTAAGAAATGGGATGACTGTGTTGTTGATTGGTTGCTAAAGATATTCATTGTATGCATGGATCATGGTGAAGTGCCTGAGGATTGGTGGAATTTATGTATAGTGCCATTGTACAAAAGCAGAGGGGATAAAGTTGAGTGTTCAGACTAACACAGAGGCATAAGTTTGTTGAGTATTCCCAGAAAATTGTATGGGAGGGTATTGATTGAGAGGTGAAGGAATTAGATTGGGGAGGAGCAGTGTGGTTTCAGAAGTGGTAGATGATGTGTGGATCAAGTGTTTGCTTTGAAGGATGTGTGTGTGAAATACTTAGAAAAACAGATGGATTTGTATGTAGCATTTATGGATCTGGAGAAGGCATATGATAAGAGTTGACAGAGATGCTTTGTCTGGAGAGTATATGGTGTGGGAGTAAGCTGCTAGAAGCAGTTAGAAGTTTGTATCAAGGGTGTAAGGCATATGTAGAGGTAGGAAGAGAGGAGAGTGATTGGTTTCCATTGAAGGTCAGTCCGTGGCAGGGGTGTATGATGTCCCCATGGTTGTTTTATTTGTTTATGGATGGGGTTGTTAGGGAGGTAAATGTAAGAGTTTTGGAGAGAGGGGTGAGTATGCAGTCTGTTGGGGATGAGAGGGGTCTGGGAAGTGAGTCAGTTGTTGCCCGCCGATGATACAGTACTGGTGGCTGATTTGAGTGAGAACCTGCTGAAGTTGGTGACTGAGTTTGGAAAAGTGTGTGAAAGGAGAAAGTTGAGAGTAAATGTGAATAAGAGCAAGGTTTATCACAGACATTCATATTCCCTAGTTCATTCCATTGATAGCATGTTGACCCCAGTGTACCACATCATTCCAATTCACTCTATTCCTTGCATGCCTCTCACCCTCCTGCATGTTCAGGACCTGATCACTCAAAATTGTTTTTCACTCCATCCTTCCACCTTCAGTTTGGTCTCCCACTTCTTGTTTCCTCCATCTCTGGCACGTATATCCTCTTTATCAGCCTTTGCTCACTTATTCTATCCATATGTCCAGACCATTTCAGCACACCCTCTTCTGCTCTCTCAACCACACTCTTTTTATTACCACACATCTCTCTTACCCTTTCATTACTTGCTCAATCAACCCTCACACCACATATTGTCCTCAAACATTTCATTTCCAACACATCCACCCTCCTCTGTACAATCTTATCTATAGCCCATGCCTCACAACCATATGATTTTGTTAGAACTTCTGTTCCTTCAAACATACACATTTTTGCTCTCCGAGATAACGTTCTCCCTTTCCACAAATTTTTCATTGCTCCCAGAACTTCACCCCCTCCCCCACCTTATAACTCACGTGCACATGGTTCCATTCGCTGCTAAGTCCACTCCCAAATATCTGAAACACTTCACTTCTAATTTTTCTCCATTCAGACTTACATCCCAACTAATTTGTCCCTCAATTCTGCCGAACCTAATAACCTGCTCTTATTCACATTTGTTCTCATCTTTCTCCTTTTACACACCTTTCCAAACTCAGTCACCAACTTCTGCAGTTTCTCACTCAATTCAGCCACCGATGCTTTATCATCGGCAAATAACAACTGACTCATTTCCCAGGCTCTCTCATCCCCAATAGACTGCATACTCACCTCTCCAAAACTCTTGCATTTACCTCCCTAACCACCCCATCCGTAAAAAAAATTGAACAACCATGGGGACATCACACACCCCTGTTGCAGACTGACCTTCACTGGGAACCAATCACTCTCTTCTCTTCCTACTCATACACATGCTTTACACTCTTAGTAAAACCTTTTCACTGCTTCTAGCAGCTTACCTCCCTCACCATATACTCTGAAGACCTCTCACAACGCATCTCTATCAACCCTATCATATACCTTCTTCAGAACCATAAATGCTCCATACAGATCTATCTGTTTTTCAGAGTATTTCTCACACACATTCTTCAAAGCCTGTAAAAGGTGAACAGGCAGTGGAGTTTGTTGCTGAAAAAGGAATGGTGATTGAAACTACCTGGCTTAAAAAGAGAGGCTTGCATAGCTTTGTGTTGCTCACTTGAGCTTCCAAGGTTCCCTCCCCTGCCATTTTTAATCTTAGATATTTAAAACATTCTGCCTCCTTCAGATTCTCTCCATTCAGATTCATGCTCCCCCCCCCCCTTGCTAGACTTGATAACTATTTTTTATTCAATTCTCTCCTTTCTCACACTTCCTGACTCAGAAACCAACTTTTCAGTTTCCCAGTTGAATCTACCACCTAATTTGTGTCATCAACAACAGTGAATTACTCACCTCTCAGGCCCCCCTCCCTCAACAGTCTCTCTTTCAGACTTTCTCACTCACATTCCAAACCACCCCATCCATAATCAGATTAAACACCCATGATGGCATCACAGACCCTTGTCATAGACCCATCATCACCTAAAACCACTCACTATTCTCTCCATCTTACACACATGCTTTATACCCTTGATGAAAACCACATTGCTTTAAGTAACTTCCTTCCACTCTTTATTTTCATAACACATTCTGCAAAGCATCTCTGTCAACCCTATCATACACTTTCTCCATATCCTGAAATGCTACTTACAAATCTATATGTTTCTCTCAGTATTTCTCATACATAATCTTCAAAGGAAACACCTTACCCACACTAGATCTTCCACTTGTAAAGCTGTACTGTTCCTCTTCAGTCTCATGCTTTGTATATGCTATCACCCTTTCAATCACCACTCTCCCATACAGCTTATCAGGTACGCTCAACAAATATATACCTCTGCAATTCAAACATTTACTTTTGTTACCCTTGTGGTGATATACAGACATTCTGCCAATACTGGGGCACCTTACTTAGAGTTATTCTTACATTATAGATCTCGTCTAACCATATAACAACACTGTCACCTCCTATCTTGAGAAATTTTAATGCAGTTCTCTCCTCTCCAGCTATTTTGCTGCACTTCATCTTACACATGGCTTTCATCATCCCTTCCCTTTTCACCAGACCACTTGCTATAACTTGCACATTTTGTGTACCTCCATAACCCATACACCCAATGTCTTCCACTTTAATGAGTCACATTCAGCAGTCCCTCATACTACATGGTCTGTAGGGATGATGACAGTGGGCTAAACCATGGTATATGAAATGGTCTGAGTAAACCCTGTAGTAGGCCTATTTGTGAGTGATAGACACTGGTTTTGATACATTTTGAATGACAGATAAAGAGTTCATGTATGGAAGTGAAGCAAATGTTCTTATGTTTCTGATGGTGCCTATCTAAACTGGGAGAAGCAATTAGATACATTTTAAAAGAAAATAAGGAGGAACACAAGAGGGACTTAATAGATTTTTTTCTAACTCCTCTGTAACAGATTCTGCAGCTTCAAAGCATTGTCTTGGCCAAGAACAATATGTACAAGGAAGATGATGTCGATGAACTGATGAATATTTATCTTGCCATTGGCTGTGATCCAAAGATGATTGACTGTGGCTTAGACTCACATATCTCTTCATGTATTCAGTACAGTCTCAGCCTGTACTCTTCTGACAAAATTTTCTACCAGGTATAGTATATCATGGCAACTGTTAATAGTATGAGAAAGAATTGTACTAGAACTGTATGAGAGATTTGGTTTGGCAGGGAATGAATTGTGGAGTGGTAAAGTGGGTGAAACATTATACTTTGAAGTGGTTTGGGGATGTGGAAAGAATGCAAGATGATGAGTTTACAAGGAGAGTGTATGATAGTACAATTAAAGAGGTTGGTGTGAGAGGAAGACCATATGTGACATGGGGAAATAGAATGGAATAATACTGAAGGAAGAGAAATGTGGGAAGAATATGTTGAATGGCATATGCAAGGGGCATGCAAGGACAGGGATAGGTTGAGACATTTATTGTTGCCACCCCTTGATGGGAGTTCCCAGAGGGAATGAGCATCAGAGACATAGATGGACAGAACTGTATCAGTGTGGCATGACACGCTGTTTCCAAAAAATGTGATTGCTCTTGGTTATACTAGAATCCAGCATGTTATGTAGAAGCTTGTGACAAGAAATTGTTAGTTAAAATGTATACAATATTTTATATGAGCTAAGGAACTTTGATGGTTGGTAATCTTAAGTTTGTTAATGAGTCAATTTATGATCATTAACCTAAGTTTATGATGCTTGTTTGGTTTTCCTCAAAGATGCTCAATTCATTGCAATTTCATTATCACTTATGGGCTGAGTCTCATGAGCTTCTGAAAGTGTACTTGCTCCAAGAGAATTAAAACATTGGCTTCACCTGAATTAGGAATGAATCTATGAGAATTCACCACCTTTGATCTCTGCAAAATGTATGAGATCATAAGATGCTCAAACTTGGGTTTAAAGGATCATGTATCAACTGTGTGATATTGCAAATCACATAGCTAGGCACTCCAACCTCCAACCCATTCATTTCACTTGGATGGGACTTCATCTCAAAAACTTTGATGCTTATGTGTGTCTTTGTGAAGAGAGTACAGGGATTTTGAGGAGTATGTGTTTTTTTTGTCCTCAGTGTGGAAGTTGTATTGTGGACACAAGGGTCTTGTTATATGTAGAACAATGTTTTGTGAGGTTGTAGAGATGACTAGTGTCCAGAATGCAGAGAAGAAAGTGTAATTTGTAGATGCCTTGGGAGTGTCATTTCTGATGAGTATATGCCTGATGGAGTGGGGGTCAAGGTTTGGTTGGGAGAGTGATTGTTTGATGCTTGTCAAGTCACTGCTGTTTGTTGTGTTTGTTAGGGAAAGGGGGATCTGTAGATGAAGTTAGAGGGATGGTTAGAGTGGAAGGGGTCTATTGCTTTTGTAAAGAATTGAGTATTGCACTTAGTGAGAGATATATTTATTTATTTATTATACTTTGTCGCTGTCTCCTGCGTTTGCGAGGTAGCGCAAGGAAACAGACGAAAGAAATGGCCCAACCCCCCCCCATACACATGTATATACATACGTCCACACACGCAAAATATTAGAAATATTAGAAATATTTTCCTTTTGTTATGCAGTTGTTGATTATTTTTGGTTGTTATGCAGACTGGCATTTTTTCTAGGTGCCTTATTTTTGCGGTTTACAGCTTTGTTATGTTTGCTTGTGAATGAGTGAATAGCCAGGCAAATGAAGCATAGTTTAAGTTGGAGCAGTTTTTTATTTGTATAGGATACTGAGATTTTTTCATGGTCCAGACTTGATACCAGGAAGTGTTATGAGCTTATTTTGTGCGTATATGGCCTGTATATTTATGTCTTTGGGGTTAGTGTTTTTTCTTTGCAAGGATGGATTTCTGACTGGTGGAAGTGGTTGTCCATTCAGGGATATAGAAGGATGCTGGTTGGATTCATATCTTTCTAGGGTTACTAGGATAACAGCATATTTCTGTAGGAAGGCAGACATTCTGTTTTGGATTAGCATTAGTTCTGATTGTGTAATGTTACATGTTTGATGTTTCTTAAGCTATGTTATTGTATTGTGATGTGATTTTCAGATCATTTACATGTGAAGGAACTTTCAAACTGTGGATGATAGGAGTTGATAGAAAGAGAATCAGTAGAGTTAGAGAAACAAGTACACCCTTGGCCATTCCATTTTCAGTGCATTACACATGACAGCTAGAGATTGAGCGTGAACGAATGTGGCCTTTATTGTCTGTTTTCTTGGCACTACTTCGCAGAAGCAGGGGGTAGCGATGCTATTTCCTGTGTGGTGGGTTAGTGACAGGAATAGATGAAGGTAAGCAAGTATGAATATGTACATGTGTATATATGTATATGTCTGTGTATGTGTTTGTATATGTATGTATATGTGCAGGAGACAGCAACAAAGTATAATGATAATGATAATGATAACAATGATTTTTATTTGTTTATTATACTTTGTTGCTGTCTCCCGCATTAGCGAGGTAGCGCAAGGAAACAGGCAAAAGAATGGCCCAACTCACCCACGTACACATATATATATATATTTTTATTTTTTTTATTATACTTTGTCGCTGTCTCCCGCGTTTGCGAGGTAGCGCAAGGAAACAGACGAAAGAAATGGCCCAACCCCCCCCCCCATACACATGTATATACATACGTCCACACACGCAAATATACATACCTACACAGCTTTTCATGGTTTACCCCAGACGCTTCACATGCCTTGATTCAATCCACTGACAGCACATCAACCCCGGTATACCACATCGCTCCAATTCACTCTATTCCTTGCCCTCCTTTCACCCTCCTGCATGTTCAGGCCCCGATCACACAAAATCTTTTTCACTCCATCTTTCCACCTCCAATTTGGTCTCCCTCTTCTCCTTGCTCCCTCCACCTCCGACACATATATCCTCTTGGTCAATCTTTCCTCACTCATTCTCTCCATGTGCCCAAACCTCTTCAAAACACCCTCTTCTGCTCTCTCAACCACGCTCTTTTTATTTCCACACATCTCTCTTACCCTTACGTTACTCACTCGATCAAACCACCTCACACCACACATTGTCCTCAAACATCTCATTTCCAGCACATCCATCCTCCTGCGCACAACTCTATCCATAGCCCACGCCTCGCAACCATACAACATTGTTGGAACCACTATTCCTTCAAACATACCCATTTTTGCTTTCCGAGATAATGTTCTCGACTTCCACACATTCTTCAACACTCCCAGAACTTTCGCTCCCTCCCCCACCCTATGTTCCACTTCCGCTTCCATGGTTCCATCCGCTGCCAGATCCACTCCCAGATATCTAAAACACTTCACTTCCTCCAGTTTTTCTCCATTCAAACTCACCTCCCAGTTGACTTGACCCTCAACCCTACTGTACCTAATAACCTTGCTCTTATTCACATTTACTCTTAACTTTCTTCTTCCAAATTACAGAGGTATAAGTTTGTTGAGTATTCCTGGTAAATTATATGGGAGGGTATTGACTGAGAGGGTGAAGGCATGTACAGAGCATCAGATTGGGGAAGAGCAGTGTGGTTTCAGAAGTGGAAGAGGATGTGTGGATCAGGTGTTTGCTTTGAAGAATGTATGTGAGAAATACTTAGAAAAGCAAATGGATTTGTATGTAGCATTTATGGATCTGGAGAAGGCATATGATAGAGTTGATAGAGATGCTCTGTGGAAGGTATTAAGAATATATGGTGTGGGAGGAAAGTTGTTAGAAGCAGTGAAAAGTTTTTATCGAGGATGTAAGGCATGTGTACGTGTAGGAAGAGAGGAAAGTGATTGGTTCTCAGTGAATGTAGGTTTGCGGCAGGGGTGTGTGATGTCTCCATGGTTGTTTAATTTGTTTATGGATGGGGTTGTTAGGGAGGTAAATGCAAGAGTTTTGGAAAGAGGGGCGAGTATGAAGTCTGTTGGGGATGAGAGAGCTTGGGAAGTGAGTCAGTTGTTGTTCGCTGATGATACAGCGCTGGTGGCTGATTCATGTGAGAAACTGCAGAAGCTGGTGACTGAGTTTGGTAAAGTGTGTGGAAGAAGATATATATATATATATATATATATATATATATATATATATATATATATATATATATATATATATATATATATATATGTATATATATATATATATATATGCTCTGTGGATGCTCTGTGGAAGGTATTAAGAATATATGGTGTGGGAGGCAAGTTGTTAGAAGCAGTGAAAAGTTTTTATCGAGGATGTAAGGCAGGTGTACGTGTAGGAAGAGAGGAAAGTGATTGGTTCTCAGTGAATGTAGGTTTACGGCAGGGGTGTGTGATGTCTCCATGGTTGTTTAATTTGTTTATGGATGGGGTTGTTAGGGAGGTGAATGCAAGAGTTTTGGAAAGAGGGGCAAGTATGAAGTCTGTTGGGGATGAGAGAGCTTGGGAAGTGAGTCAGTTGTTGTTCGCTGATGATACAGCGCTGGTGGCTGATTCATGTGAGAAACTGCAGAAGCTGGTGACTGAGTTTGGTAAAGTGTGTGAAAGAAGAAAGTTAAGAGTAAATGTGAATAAGAGCAAGGTTATTAGGTACAGTAGGGTTGAGGGTCAAGTCAATTGGGAGGTGAGTTTGAATGGAGAAAAACTGGAGGAAGTGAAGTGTTTTAGATATCTGGGAGTGGATCTGGCAGCGGATGGAACCATGGAAGCGGAAGTGGATCATTGGGTGGGGGAGGGGGCGAAAATTCTAGGGGCCTTGAAGAATGTGTGGAAGTCGAGAACATTATCTCGGAAAGCAAAAATGGGTATGTTTGAAGGAATAGTGGTTCCAACAATGTTGTATGGTTGCGAGGCGTGGGCTATGGATAGAGTTGTGCGCAGGAGGATGGATGTGCTGGAAATGAGATGTTTGAGGACAATGTGTGGTGTGAGGTGGTTTGATCGAGTGAGTAACGTAAGGGTAAGAGAGATGTGTGGAAATAAAAAGAGCGTGGTTGAGAGAGCAGAAGAGGGTGTTTTGAAGTGGTTTGGGCACATGGAGAGGATGAGTGAGGAAAGATTGACCAAGAGGATATATGTGCCGGAGGTGGAGGGAGCAAGGAGAAGAGGGAGACCAAATTGGAGGTGGAAAGATGGAGTGAAAAAGATTTTGTGTGATCGGGGCCTGAACATGCAGGAGGGTGAAAGGAGGGCAAGGAATAGAGTGAATTGGAGCGATGTGGTATACCGGGGTTGACGTGCTGTCAGTGGATTGAATCAAGGCATGTGAAGCGTCTGGGGTAAACCATGGAAAGCTGTGTAGGTATGTATATTTGCGTGTGTGGACGTATGTATATACATGTGTATGGGGGGGGGTTGGGCCATTTCTTTCGTCTGTTTCCTTGCGCTACCTCGCAAACGCGGGAGACAGCGACAAAGTATAAAAAAAAAAACATAAACGCCCACACACACACATATACATACCCATACATTTCAATGTATACTTACATATACATACACAGACATATACATATATACACATGTACATATTCATACATGCTGCTTTCATCCATTCCCTTCGCCACCCCGCCACACATAAAATGGCACCCCCCCCCCCCAATGTGCAGGCAGGGTAGCGCTAGGAAAAGACAACAAAGGCCACATTCGTTCACACTCAGTCTCTATCTGTCATGTGTAATGCACCAAAACCACTGCTTCCTTTCCACATCCAGGCCCCTCAAAACTTTCCATGGTTTACCCCAGAGGCTTCACATGCCCTGGTTCAAATCCATTGGCAGCACGTCGACCCCGGTATACCATATTTGTTCCATTTCACTCTATTCCTTGCATGCCTTTCACAATCTTGTATGTTCAGGCCCCACTCACTCAAAATCTTTTTCATTCCATCCCTCCGCCTCCAGTTTGGTCTCCCACCTCTCCTCGTTCCCTCCACCTCTGACACATATATCCTCTTCTTTTTTTGTCAATCTTTCCTCACTCATTCTCTCCATGTGACCCAACCATTTCAATGCACCCTCTTCTGCTCTCTCAACCACACTCTTTTTATTACCACACATCTCTTTTACCCTTTCATTACTTACTTGATCAAACCACCTCACACCACATATTGTCCTCAAACATCTCATTTCCAACACATCTGCCTTCCTCTGCACAACCTATCTATAGCCCATGCCTCACAACCATATAACATTGTTGGAACCACTATTCCTTCAAACATACCCATGTTTGCTCACCGAGATGACATTCTTGCCTTCCACACATTTTTCAACGCTCCCAGAACCTTTGCCCCCTCCCCCACCCTGTGACTCACTTCTACTTCCATGGTTCCATCCGCTGCTAAATCCACTCCCAGATATCTAAAACAGTTCACTTCCTCCAATTTTTCTCCATTCAAACTTAGCTCCTAATTTTCTTGTCTCTCAACCCTACTATACCTAATAACCTTTCTCTTATTCACATTTACTCTCAGCTTTCTTCTTTCACACACTTTACCAAACTCAGTCACCAGCTTCTGCAGTTTCTTACCCGAATCAGCCACTAGCGCTGTATCATTAGTGAACAACAACTGACTCTCTTCCCAAGCCCTCTCATCCAGCACAGACTGCATACTTGTCTTTCTCTCCAAAACTCTTGCATTACCCTCCCTAACAACCCTATCCATAAACAAAGTAAACAACCATGGAGACATCACACAACCCTACCGCAAACCGGCATTCATTATTCATTATTATTATTAAGATAGTTGTATATATATGTATATTTATTTATTATTTTTTATTATGCCTTGTCACTGTCTCCCATGTTAGCGAGGTAGCGCAAGGAAACAGATGAAAGAATGGCCCAACCCATCCACATACACATCCATATATATAAACGCCCACACACACACACATATACATACGTACCTATACATTTCATTGTATACATACATATACATACACAGAGATATACATATATACACATGCACATATTCATACATGTTACCTTCATCCATTTCCTCCGCCACACATGAAATGACACCCCCCCTCCCCCGCGTGTGCATGAGGTAGTGCTAGGAAAGGACAACAAAGGCCACATTCATCCATAGGCAGACTCTAGCTGTCATGTGTAATGCAGCGAAACCACAGCTCCCTTTCCACATCTAGGCTACACTTTCCATGGCTTACCCCAGATGCTTCACATGCCCTGGCTCAATCCATTGACAGCACGTTGACCCCGGTATACCACATCGTTCCTATTCTCTCTATTCCTTGCATGCCTTTCACCCTCCTGTATGTTCAGGCCCCAATCGCTCAAAATCTTTTTCACTCCATCCTTCCTCCTCCAATTTGGTTTCCCACTTCTCCTCGTTCCCTCCACCTCTGACACATATATCCTCTTTGTCAATCTTATTTTGCTTAATTTTTTTTTTTATTATCATTATACTTGATGGCCATTTCCTGCATCAGCAAGGTAGCTCCAGGAAACAGACAAAGAATGGCCCATCCACTCATATACACATGCATATACATAAACGCCCACACACACACGTATACATACCTATACATTTCAACGTATACATGCATATACATACACAGAGATATACATATATACACATGCACATATTCATGCATGTTACCTTCATCCATTCCCTCCGCCACCCCGCCACACATGAAATGACACCCCCCCTCCCCCGCGTGTGCATGAGGTAGCGCTAGGAAAGGACAACAAAGGCCACATTCATCCATAGGCAGACTCTAGCTGTCATGTGTAATGCAGTGAAACCACAGCCCCCTTTCCACATCTAGGCCACACTTTCCATGGCTTACCCCAGATGCTTCACATGCCCTGGCTCAATCCATTGACAGCACATTGACCCTGCTATACCACATCATTCCTATTCACTCTATTCCTTGCATGCCTTTCACCTTCCTGTATGTTCAGGCCTCAATCGCTCAAAATCTTTTTCACTCCATCCTTCCACCTTTAGTTTGGTCTCCCACTTCTCCTCGTTCCCTCCACCTCTGACACATGTAACCTCTTTGTTAATCTTATTATACTTAATATTTTTTTATTATTATTATACTTGATTGCCATTTCCCGCATCAGTGAGGTAGCTCCAGGAAACAGACAAAGAATGGCCCATCCACTCATATACACATGTATATACATAAATGCCCATACACACGCATATACATATACATATCAACATATGCACATGCACATACATATGCATACACATACACATGCTTGCATACACACCCATATACATATTCATTCTAGCTTGCCCTCATCAATTCTTGTCGCTACCATGTCCCACAGGGAATAGCACCCTCTGCTTCAGTGAGGTAGCGTCAGGAAAACAGACAAAAAGACAGTCTCTAGCTGTCATGTGTAACACACAGAAATTACAGGCCCAACAAAACTTTCCATGGTTTTCCCCAGACAATTCACATGCCTTAGTTCAGTCCATTGACAGCACATCAACCCTGGTATACCACATCGTTCCATTTCACTCTATTCCTTGCATGCCTCTCACCCTCCTGTATGTTCAGGCCCTGATTGCTCAAAATCTTTTACACTCCATCCTTCCACCTCCAGTTTGGTCTCCCACCTTTCCTTGTTCCCTCCACCTCTGACACGTACACCCTCTTTGTCAGTCTTTCCTCATTCATTCTCTCCATATGTCCAAGCCATTTCAACACACTCTCTTCTGCTCTCTCTCACATCTCTCATACCCTTTCATTACTTACTTCTGAAACCACACTGCTCTTCCCCAATCTGATGCTCCGTACATGCCTTCACCCTCTCAATCAATACCCTCCCATATAATATCCCAGGAATACTCAACAAACTTATACCTCTGTAATTTGAGCACTCACTTCTATCCCCTTTGCCTTTGTACAGTGGCACTATGCAAGCATTCCGTCAATCCTCAGGCACCTCACTATGAGTCATATATACAATAAAAAACCTTACCAACCAGTCAACAATACAGTCACCCCCTTTTTCAATAAATTTCACTGCAATACCATCCAAACCCGCTGCCTTGCCGGCTTTCATCTTCCTCAAAGCTTTTACTACCTCTTCTCTGTTTACCAAATCATTCCCCCTAACCCTTTCACTTTGCACACCACCTTGACCAAAACACCCTAAACCTGCCACTCTATCATCAAACACATTCAACAAACCTTCAAAATACTCACTCCATCTCCTTCTCACATCACCACTACTTGTTATCACCTCCCCATTAGCCCCCTTCACTGATGTTCCCATTTGTTCTCTTGTCTTACGCACTTTATTTAACTCCTTCCAGAACATCTTTTTATTCTTCCTAAAATGTAATGATACTCTCTCACCCCAACTCTCATTTGCCCTCTTTTTCACCTCTTGCACCTTCCTCTTAACCTCCTGCCTCTTTCTTTTATACATCTCCCACTCATTTGCATTATTTCTCAGCAAAAATTGTCCAAATGCCTCTCTCTTCTCTTTCACTAATAATCTTACTTCTTCATCCCACCACTCACTACCCTTTCTAATCTGCCCACCTCCCACACTTCTCATGCCACAAGCATCTTTTGCACAAGCCATCACTGCTTCCCTAAATACATCCCATTCCTCTGCCACTCCCCTTACGTCCTTTGTTCTCACCTTTTTCCATTCTGTACTCAGTCTTTCCTGGTACTTCCTCACACAAGTCTCCTTCCCAAGCTCACTTACTCTCACCACTCTCTTCACCCTAACATTCTCTCTTCTTTTCTGAGAACCTCTACAAATCTTCACCTTCACCTCCACAAGGTAATCATCAGACATCCATCCAGTTGCACCTCTCAGCACATTAACATCCAAAAGTCTCTCTTTTGTACGCTTATCAATTAACACATAATCCAATAACGCTCTGTGGCCATCTCTCCTACTTACATGCGTATACTTATGTATATCTCGCTTTTTAAACCAGGTATTCCCAATCACCAGTCCTTTTTCAGCACATAAAAATACAAGCTCTTCACCATTTCCATTTACAACACTGAACACCCCATGTACACCAATTATTCCCTCAACTGCCACATTACTCACCTTTTGCATTCAAATCACCCATCACTATAACCCGGTCTTGTGCATCAAAACTACTAACACACTCACTCAGCTGCTCCCAAAACACTTGCCTCTCATGATCTTTCTTCTCATGCCCAGGTGCATATACACCAATAATCACCCATCTCTCTCCATCCACTTACATTACCCATATCAATCTAGAGTTTACTTTCTTACACTCTATCACATACTCCCACCACTCCTGTTTCAGGTGTAGTGCTACTCCTTCCTTTGCACTTGTCCTATCACTAACCTCTGACTTTACTCCCAAGACATTCCCAAACCACTCTTCCCCCTTACCCTTGAGCTTCGTTTCACTCAGAGCTAAAACATGGTAATAAAAATAGTGTGGTTGAGAGAGCAGAAGAGGGTGTTTTGAAATGGTTTGGTCACATGGAGAGAATGAGTGTGGAAACATTGACCAAGAGGATACATGTGTCAGAGTTGGAGGGAACAAGAAGTGGGAGACCAAATGGAGGTGGAGAGATGGAGTGAAAAAGATTTTGAGTGATCGGGGCCTGAACATTCAGGAGGGTGAAAGGCATGCAAGGAATAGAGTGAATTGGAACGATGTGGTATACCGGGGTCAACGTGCTGTCAATGGATTGAACCAGGGCATGTGAAGCGTCTGGGGTAAACCATGGAAAGTTCTGTAGGGGCCTGGATGTGGAAAGGGCGCTGTGGTTTCGGTGCATTATTGCATGACACCAAAAGACTGAGTGTGAACGAAAGTGGCCTTTGTCGTCTTTTCCTAGTGCTACCTCGCGCAGATGCGGGGTAGGGGGTTGTTATTTCATGTGTGGCAGGGTGGCGATGGGAACAAATAAAGGCATACAGTATGAATTACATACATGTGTATATATGTATATGTCTGTGTGTGCATATATATGTATACGTTGAGATGTATAGGTATGTATATGTGTGTGTGTGGACGTGTATGTATATACATGTGTATGTGGATGGGCTGGGCCATTCTTTTGTCTGTTTCCTTGTGCTACCTTGCTAACGCGGGAGACAGCGACAAAGCAAAATAAATAGATATGAATAAATGAATATGTTTGTTTTTTGAAATGAGTATACATTTTTCTGAGAACATCCAAAAGTCTCTCTTTCGTACGCTTATCAATTAACATGTAATCCAATAATGCTCTCTGGCCATTTCTCTTATCCCTGGGGATAGGGGAGAAAGAATACTTCTCACGCATTCCTCACGTGTCACAGAAGGCGACTAAAGGGGACGGGAGCGGGGGCTGGAAACCCTCCCCTCCTTGTAATTTAACTTTCTAAAAGGGGAAACAGAAGGAGTCACGCGGGGAGTGCACATTGTCCTAGAAGGCTCAGACTGGGGTGTCTAAATGTGTGTTGATGTAACCAAGATGAGAAAAAAGGAGTGATAGGTAGTATGTTTGAGGAAAGGAACTGGATGTTTTGGCTCTGAGTGAAACAAAGTTCAAGGGTAAAGGGGAAGAGTGGTTTGGGAATGTCTTGTGAGTAAAGTCAGGAGTTAGTGAGAGGACAAGAGCAAGGGAAGGAGTAGCACTACTCCTGAAACAGGAGTGGTGGGAGTATGTGATAGAGTGTAAGAAAGTAAACTCTAGATTGATATGGGTAAAACTGAAAGTGGATGGAGAGAGGTGGGTGATTGTTGGTGCATATGCATCTGGGCATGAGAAGAAAGATCATGAGAGGCAAGTGTTTTGGGAGCAGCTGAGTGAGTGTGTTAGTAGTTTTGATGCACGAGACCGGGTTATAGTGATGGGTGATTTGAATGCAAAGGTGAGTAATGTGGCAGTTGAGGGAATAATTGGTGTACATGGGGTGTTCAGTGTTGTAAATGGAAATGGTGAAGAGCTTGTAGATTTATGTGCTGAAAAAGGACGGATGATTGGGAATACTTGGTTTAAAAAGCGAGATATACATAAGTATACGTATGTAAGTAGAAGAGATGGCCAGAGAGCATTATTGGATTACGGGTCAATTGATAGGCATGCGAAAGAGAGACTTTTGGGTGTTAATGTGCTGAGAGGTGCAACTGGAGGGATGTTTGATCATTATCTTGTGGAGGTGAAGGTGAAGATTTGTAGAGGTTTTCAGAAAAGAAGGGAGAATGTTGGGGTGAAAAGAGTGGTGAGAGTAAGTGAGCTTGGGAAGGAGACTTGTGTGAGGAAGTACCAGGAGAGACTGAGTACAGAATGGAAAAAGGTGAGAACAAAGTAGGTAAGGGGAGTGGGGGAGGAATGGAATGTATTTAGGGAAGCAGTGATGGCTTGCGCAGATGCTTGTGGCATGAGAAGCGTGGGAAGTGGGCAGATTAGAAAGGGTAGTGAGTGGTGGGATGAAGAAGTAAGATTAATAGTGAAAGAGAAGAGAGAGTCATTTGGACGATTTTTGCAGGAAAAAATGCAAATGAGTGGGAGATGTATAAAAGAAAGAGGCAGGAGGTCAAGAGAAAGGTGCAAGAGGTGAAAAAGACAGCAAATGAGAGTTGGGGTGAGAGAGTATCATTAGATTTTAGGGAGAATAAAAAGATGTTTTGGAAGGAGGTAAATAAAGTGCATAAGACAAGGGAACAAATGGGAACTTCAGTGAAGGGGGCTAATGGGGAGGTGATAACAAGTAGTGGTGATGTGAGAAGGAGATGGAGTGAGTATTTTGAAGGTTTGTTGTATGTGTTTGATAGAGTGGCAGATATAGGATGTTTTGGTCGAGTTGGTGTGCAAAGTGAGAGGGTTAGGGAAAATGATTCGGTAAACAGAGAAGAGGTAGTAAAAGCTTTGCGGAAGATGAAAGCCGGCAAGGCAGCGGGTTTGGATGGTATTGCAGTGAAATTTATCAAAAAAGGTGGTGACTGTATTGTTGACTGGTTGGTAAGGTTATTTAATGTCTGTATGATTCATGGTGAGTTGCCTGAGGATTGGCGGAATGCTTGCATAGTGCCATTGTACAAAGGCAAAGGGGATAAAGTGAGTGCTCAAATTACAGAGGTATAAGTTTGTTGAGTATTCTTGGAAAATTATATGGGAGGGTATTGATTGAGAGGGTGAAAGCATGTACGGAGCATCAGATTGGGGAAGAGCAGTGTGGTTTCAAAAGTGGTAGGGGATGTGTGGATCAGGTGTTTGCTTTGAAGAATGTATGTGAGAAATACTTAGAAAAGCAAATGGATTTGTATGTAGCATTTATGGATCTAGAAAAGGCATATGATAGAGTTGATAGAGATGCTCTGTGGAAGGTATTAAGAATATATGGTGTGGGAGGCAAGTTGTTAGTAGCAGTGAAAAGTTTTTATCAAGGATGTAAGGCAAGTGTATGTGTAGGAAGAGAGGAAAGTGATTGGTTCTCAGTGAATGTAGGTTTGCGGCAGAGGTGTGTGATGTCTCCATGGTTGTTTAATTTGTTTATGGATGGGGTTGTTAGGGAGGTGAATGCAAGAGTTTTGGAAAGAGGGGCAAGTATGCAGTCTGTTGTGGATGAGAGAGCTTGGGAAGTGAGTCAGTTGTTGTTCGCTGATGATACAGCGCTGGTGGCTGATTCATGTGAGAAACTGCAAAAGCTGGTGACTGAGTTTGGTAAAGTGTGTGAAAGAAGAAAGCTGAGAGTAAATGTGAATAAGAGCAAGGTTACTAGGTACAGTAGGGTTGAGGGTCAAGTCAATTGGGAGGTAAGTTTGAATGGAGAAAAACTGGAGGAAGTAAAGTGTTTTAGACATCTGGGAGTGGATCTGGCAGTGGATGGAACCATGGAAGTGGAAGTGAATCACAGGGTGGGGGATGGGGCAAAAATTCTGGGAGCGTTGAAGAGTGTGTGGAAGTCGAGAACATTATCTCGGAAAGCAAAAATAGTGTGTTTGAAGGAATAGTGGTTCCAACAATGTTATACGGTTTCGAGGCGTGGGCTATGGATAGAGTTGTGCGGAAGAGGGTGGATGTGCTGGAAATGAGATGTTTGAGGACAATATGTGGTGTGAGGTGGTTTGATCGAGTAAGTAATGTAAGGTTAAGAGAGATGTGTGGAAATAAAAAGAGTGTGGTTGAGGGAGCAGAAGAGGGTGTTTTGAAATGGTTTGGTCACATGGAAAGAATGAGTGATTAAAGATTGACCAAGAGGATATATGTGTCAGATGTGGAGGGAATGAGAAGAGGGAGACCAAATTGGAGGTGGAAAGATGGAGTGAAAAAGATTTTGAGTGATCGGGGCCTGAACATGCAGGATGGTGAAAGGCGGGCAAGGAATAGAGTGAATTGGAATGATGTGGTATACCGGGGTCGATGTGCTGTCAGTGGATTGAACCAGGGTATGTGAAGCGTTTGGGTAAACCATGGAAAGTTCTATGGGGCTTGGATGTGGAAAAGGAGCTGTGGTTTCGGTGCATTATTACATGACAGCTAGAGACTGAGTGTGAACAAATGTGGCCTTTGTTGTCTTTTCCTAGCACTACCTCGCACAGTTGAGGGGGGAAGGTGTTGTTATTCCATGTGTGGCAAGGTGGCGATGGGAATGAATAAATAAAAGCAGAAAGTATGAATTATGTACATGTGTATATATGTATATGTCTGTGTGTGTATATATATGTGTACATTGAGATGTATAGGTATTTATATTTGCGTGTGTGGACGTGTATGTATATACATGTGTATGTGGGTGGGTTAGGCCATTCTTTCGTCTGTTTCCTTGCGCTACCTCACTAACACGGGAGACAGCGACAAAGCAAAATAAAAAAAAATAATAAAATGATGAAAAAAATGATAAATATATATATTTAAAAAACAAATATATTTCTTTATTTACATTTATCTTTTTTGCTTTGTCGCTGTCTCCCGCGTTAGCAAGGTAACGCGAGGAAACAGACGAAAGAATAGCCCAACCTACCTACATACACATGTATATACATACATGTCCACACACGCAAATATACATACCTATACATCTCAACGTATGCATATATATACACACACAGACATTTTTTTTTATTATTATTTTGCTTTGTCGCTGTCTCCCGCGTCAGCGAGGTAGCGCAAGGAAACAGACGAACGAATGGCCCAACCTACCCACATACACATGTATATACATACACGTCCACACTCGCAAAATATACATACCTATACATCTCAGTGTACACATATATATATACGCACACAGACATATACATATATACACATGTACACAATTCACACTGTCTGCCTTTATTCATTCCCATTGCCACCTCACCACACACGGAATAACAACCCTCTCCCCCTCATGTGTGCAAGGTAGCACTAGCAAAAGACAACAAAGGCCCCATTCGTTCACACTCAGTCTCTAGCTGTCATGTAATAATGCACCGAAACCACAGCTCCCTTTCCACATCCAGGCCTCACAGTACTTTCCATGGTTTGCCCCAGACGCTTCACATGCCCTGGTTCAATCCATTGACAGCATGTTGACCCCGATATACCACATCGTTCCAATTCACTCTATTCCATGCACTCCTTTCACCCTCCTGCATGTTCAGGCCCCGATCACTCAAAATCTTTTTCACTCCATCTTTCCACCTCCAATTTGGTCTCCACTTCTCCTCGTTCCCTCCACCTCTGACACATATATCCTCTTGGTCAATCTTTCCTCACTCATTCTCTCCATGTGACCAAACCATTTCAAAACACCCTCTTCTACTCTCACAACCACACTCTTTTTATTTCCACACATCTCTCTTACCCTTACATTACTTACTCGATCAAACCACCTCACACCACATATTGTCCTCAAACATCTCATTTCCAGCACATCCACCCTCTTACGCACAACTTCATCCATAGCCATAGAGTGAATTGGATTGATGTGGTATACCAGGGTCGACGTGCTGTCAATGGATTGAATCAGGGCATGTGAAGCGTCTCGTGTAAACCATGAAAAGTTGTGTGGGGCCTGAATGTGGAAAGGGAGCTGTGGTTTCGGGCATTATTGCATGACAGCTAGAGACTGAGTGTGAACGAATGGGGCCTTTGTTGTCTTTTCCTAGCGCTACCTCGCACACATGAGGGGGGAGGGGGATGGTATTCCATGCGCAGCGAGGTGGCAATGGGAATGAATAAAGGCAGACGGTGTGAATTGTGTGCATGGGTATATATGTGTGTGTCTGTGTGTGTATATATATGTGTACATTGAGATGTATAGGTATGTATGTTTGCGTGTGTGGACGTGTGTGTATATACTTGTGTATGGGGGTGGGTTGGGCCATTTCTTTCGTCTGTTTCCTTGCGCTACCTCGCAAATGCGGGAGACAGCGACAAAGCTAAAAAAAAAAAAATAAATGTATATATATATTTCTTTCTTTCTTTCAAACTATTTGCCATTTCCCGCGTTAGCGAGGTAGCTTTAAGAACAGAGGACTGGGCCTTTGAGGGAACATCCTCACCTGGCCCCCTTCTCTGTTCCTTCTTTTGGAAAAAAAAAAGAAAAAAAAAATGAGAGGGGAGGATTTCCAGCCACCCGCTCCCTCCCCTTTTAGTCGCCTTCTTCGACACGCAGGGAATACGTGGGAATACTTCCCACATATTCCCTGCTTGTCGTAAAAAGCGACTAAAAGAAAGGGAGCGGGAAGCTGGAAATCCTCCCATCTCGTTTTGTTTTAATTTTTCAAAAGAAGGAACAGAGAAGGGGGCCAGGTGAAGATATTCCCTCAAAGGCCCAGTCCTCTGTTCTTAACGCTACCTCGCTAATGCAGGAAATGACGAATAGTATGAAATAAAAATATGTGTATTGATAGATAGTTGTAGATATCCTAATTTTTTTCCCCATTTTGTTTCAGAGAGTTCAAGGTCTGGTTGAAAAAATTGTAACATACTGTGATTTTCATCACCATACAATCTCCCATGTATGCTGTATGTATCTCTTGCCAAGTCAGCGTGGTAAAATCCTGAAATCATCTCTTGCGTTTCTTCAAGTGCAGATTGACCTAAGGAAAGAAGAGAAGGTTCTTCTTGATATTGTAGAAGTATGTTAACTTTAAAGTTAGATTATTTACAGTAAAGGACTACAGGATCTGTGTTTCCTTTTTTTGGATAGTACTCTCAGAATATCAGCTGGAGGTAGTAGGTTAGAACATTAGGTAGAAACATTTGGTAGGAATATTAGGTAGGAGCCTATGCAAACTGCGCTAAATTTGCCGGTAGCTTGTTAAAGGTATGGCACTAAAGGCTTAGAAGTGACGCTGGAGTTCACCAGTATTGGAGACTCTTTTGCCATGGCCACCCTCATGCTGGGAACAAACACCAGAGATTTAGATAGATAGTATTCTCTGAATTTAGTAAATTGCTGAATTTTTTGTGCACCACATCTTAGTGACTTATAAGTGAATCTAGAAAGATTAGTGAACTATACAGTTGTTAATTATGAAAATCTGGTTAATGAATATAGATTACTGAAAAATAAATATTTTAATCTTAGTGCTTGCCTCTTTGGCACATTGTTTACTGAATTTGTAGCTAGCTGTTTTAAGCATCATTTTCTTTATAAGTTTTTTGATCCTTCTCATCATTTATGTGAATATCTCTCACATACATGACTCCTGCCTTTGAGTTTCCATTTCATTTATGCATACTTAGTATGCTTAATCATTAGAGTGTCACAGTTGTTTTTTTATATGCCCATGTTTTTCTCTTCACGGTTGTTTTGTCCCACATGCTTTGAAAAAATTTCTCATTCCCCAGGGGGCTAGAGACTTCAGACCTCCTGCCTTCTAGTAAGGTAAATGCCTCTCACTCCTTGTTAACCACCTGTCCTTCATCCGTAGCCTACTACTCAGTCTATGTTCACCCTGTACTGTTCAGTTATTTCCACTTGGCTGATATCATCAAGTTTCTATATCACCTCTCCCAGACAAAGGAATATTCTATCAAGTTAGACATTTTGAGAAAGCCATGAACCTGGTTGACATACATTTATCTTTTCCATGCAAACTAAAGAGCAAGAAATTCAAATTCAGTAGAAAAAAGAAACATTATTAAAACATCTCTGTTATCGGAGTGTCAAACACATCATTCACACCCCTTACAGGCTCTCATATATCATATATGGGACCTGTCATCACAAAGGTAACGATGTAACTTTCTGTGATTTTTTTCTGTTACTTTTGAATTATAAATGTCATTTCATTGGGGAATTCTTGGTTTTTCCTTGTATTTCATTAATCAGTTTCTAAAGATTTTTTCATTTCTATTTTATTTATTTGTTATACTTTGTCATTGTCTCCCATGTCAGCGAGGTAGTGCAAGGAAACAGACGAAAGAATGGCCCAACCCACCCACTTACACATGTATATACATACACGTCTACACACGCACATATACATACCTATACATTTCAACGTATACATATATATACACACACAGACGTATACATGTATACACATGTACATAATTCATACTGTCTGCCTTTATTCATTCCCATCGCCACCCCACCACACGTGAAATGACAACCCCTTCCCCCAGCATGTGCACGAGGTAGCGCTTGGAAAAGACAACAAAGGCCACATTCGTTCACACTCAATCTCTATCTGTCATGTATAATGCACCGAAACCACAGCTCCTTTTCCACATCCAGGCCCCACAGAACTTTCCATGGTTTACCTCAGATGCTTCACATGCCCTGGTTCCATCCATTGACAGCACGTCGACCCCGGTATACCACATCGTTCCACTTCACTCTATTCCTTGCACGCCTTTCACCCTCTTGCATGTTCAGGCCCCAATCACTCAAAATCTTTTTCACTCCATCTTTCCACCTCCAATTTGGTCTCCCACTTCTCCTCGTTCCCTCCACCTCTGACACATATATCCTCTTGGTCAATCTTTCCTCACTCGTTCTCTCCACGTGACCAAACCAATTCAAAACACACTCTTCTGCTCTCTCAACCACACTCTTTATAACCACACATCTCTCTTACCCTTTTATTACTTACTCGATCAAACCACCTCACACCACATATTGTCCTCAAACATCTCATTTCCAGCACATCCACCCTCTTCCACACAACTCTATCTATAGCCCATGCCTCGCAACCATATAACATTGTTGGAACCCCTATGCCTTCAAACATACCCATTTTTGCTTTCCGAGATAATGTTCTCGACTTCCACACATTCTTCAATGCTCCCAGAACTTTCGCCCCCTCCCCCGCCCTATGATTCGCTTCCGCTTCCATGGTTCCCTCCACTGCCAAATCCACTCCCAGATATCTAAAACACTTCACTTCCTCCAGTTTTTCGCCATTCAAACTTATCTCCCAGTTGACTTGTCCCTCAACCCTAGTGTACCTAATAACCTTGCTCTTATTCACATTTACTCTCAGCAATCTTCTTTCACACACTTTACCAAACTCAGTCACCAGCTTCTGCAGTTTCTCACACGAATCAACCACCAGCGCTGTATCATCAACGAACAACAACTGACTCACTTCCCAAGCACTCATCCACAACAGACTGCATATTTGCCCCTCTTTCCAAAACTCTTGCATTCACCTCCGTAACAACCCCATCCATAAACAAATTGAACAACCATGGAGACATTACGCACCCCTGCCGTAAACCAAAATTCACTGAAAACCGATCACTATCCTCTCTTCCTACACGTACACATGCCTTACATCCTCAATAAAAACTTTTCACTGCTTCTAACAACTTGCCTCCCACTCCATATATTCTTAATACCTTCCACAGAGCATCTCTATCAACTCTATCATATGCCTTCTTCAGATCCATAAATGCTACATACAAATCCATTTGCTTTTCTAAGTATTTCTCACATACATTCTTCAAAGCAAACACCTGATCCACACATCCTCTACCACTTCTGAAACCACATTGATCTTCCCCAATCTGATGCTCTGTACATGCCTTCACCCTCTCAATCAATACCATCCCATATGATTTACCAGGAATACTCAACAAACTTATACCTCTGTAATTTGAGTACTCACTTTTATCCCCTATGCCCTGTGTACAATGGCACTATGCAAGCATTCCGCCAATCCTCAGGCACCTCACCATGAGTCATACATACATTAAATAACTTTACCAAGCAGTCAACAATACAGTCACCCCCTTTTTTAATAGATTTCACTGCAATACCATCCAAACCCGCTGCCTTGCCGGCTTTCATCTTCTGCAAAGCTTTTAGTACCTCTTCTCTGTTTACCAAATCATTCTCCCTAACCCACTCACTTTGCACACCACCTTGACCAAAACACCCTAAACCTGCCACTCTATCATCAAACACATTCAACAAACCTTCAAAATACTCACTCCATCTCCTTCTCACATCACCACTACTTGTTATTATCACCTCCCCATTAGCCCCCTTCACTGATGTTCCCATTTGTTCTCTTGTCTTATGCACTTTATTTATCTCCTTCCAGAACATCTTTTTATTCTCCCTAAAATTTAATGATACTCTCTCACCCCAACTCTCATTTGCCCTCTTTTACACCTCTTGCACCTTTCTCTTGACCTCCTGCCTCTTTCTTTTGTACATCTCCCAGTCATTTGCATTATTTCCCTGCAAAAATCATCCAAATGCCTCTCTCTTCTCTTTCACTGATAATCTTACTTCTTCATCCCACCACTCACTACCCTTTCTAATCTGCCCACCTCCCACACTTCTCATGCCACAAGCTTCTTTTGCACAAGCCATCACTGCTTCCCTAAGTACATCTCATTCCTCTGCCACTCCCCTTACATCCTTTGTTCTCACCTTTTTCCATTCTGTACTCAGTCTCTCCTGGTACTTCCTCACACAAGTCTCCTTCCCAAGCTCACTTACTCTCACCACTCTCTTCACCCCAACATTCTCTCTTCTTTTACGAAAACTCTACAAATCTTCACCTTCACCTCCACAAGATAATGGTCAGACATCCCTCCAGTTGCACCTCCCAGCACATTAACATCCAAAAGGCTCTCTTTCGTATGTTTATCAATTAACACGTAATTCAATAACACTCTTAGGCCATCTCTCCTACTTATATATGTATACTTATGTATATCTCTCTTTTTAAACCAGGTATTCCCGATCACCAGTCCTTTTTCAGCATATAAATCTACAAACTCTTCACCATTTCCATTTACAACACTGAACACCCCATGTACACCAATTATTCCCTCAACTGCCACATTACTCACCTTTGCATTCAAATCACCCATCACCATAACCCGGTCTCGTGCATCAAAACTACTAACACACTCACTCAGCTGCTCCCAAAACACTTGCCTTTCATGATCTTTCATCTCATGCCCAGGTGCATATGCACCAATAATCACCCATCTCTCTCCATCCATTTTTTTGCACTCCTTGTTGGAATTTATGGACCCTGCATGCCATATAAGGATTGAAAAGAAAAATTATTTTTTTAGTTTGTTGACCTTTACATTCAAAAAGATATTCACTAGGAGGCCAAAGATAACCAGTTGCTCTTCAAAAGCTTACGTGATTGTCACAGCTGAATGTTGTTTGCTGTAATGTATTTTAGAAAATAGAAGAACCTGTAAATTTTTATTTTTCAAGAATGTTTGTAAGAGGGGAAAGAAGGATTTGTAATTGTTCCATCACCAAGAGTATGGGAGTATGTTGCAGAGCATGGATGAAATTGATCAGGAGTAGTAAGGGTGAAAGGAAAATTGGAATTATGAATTATGCATGGGTATGTGTATATGCTCCCATGAGGTAAGGATGAAATGAAGCTTTTCTGGAGAAATTTGAGTGACTGTCTAAATGGTTTTGAGGAGAGAAAGATAAGAGTAATGGGTGATATGAATGTGAAAGGTGGGATGCGATGGTATTGGCAGGATACAGTAAAATTTTTGTTGTCATTAATTTTAGATAGCAAAGTGTTCAGACCAATGGATGTTTTACAGTTTCAGTTGGCATCCCTCCAATATATCATAGAAATTAAAAGAAATGAAAAGGTATGCAAAAATGTTTTGAACTGTGTGCACATCATGCTACAGAGATTATTTTGCATATCACTCAGTGTTTTGTGGTGCTGATGATTGTTTACCATCTCCCATGTGCTATCTGGCATGGTCATTGTCAGCACTTGCCTGACAACTCCTTGAAGCTGTTTATGTCAAGCACAAAGCTCAAGAGGGACATTTTAAACCTCCAAAAGCTGGAGATGTGCAAAAGGATGACTAAGGGCAAATCCAAGATGGCATTTATGAAGGACTTCACCATTGGCATGACAACTATTTGCAATATCACCAAGCAGCAAAAGATTGAAGCATTTAACAGTTTAGTTACTTATATTTATTAGTATTCCCTCTGTGTGAAATATTTACAAATAGGTTAAAATTCTAAAACGTGTGTGCAGTAGAAAGTGCACCAACACTTTTTTGAGGGTTAACAGATGTATTGAGTATGAGTCCTGAGTGGAGTATGTGATGTTCCCACCAGCAAATCAGTCTCACTTTTCCCACTGTTGTGTGCAGATCTGTGCAAAGTAGTTGGTTTGATTATACCGGCTATTTTGATTTTCCTGCAACCTGCTGTCTTTGTGTTTGTAAATATGGCATCCAAACATTCAGCAACATCTCCTACCCCAAAATCAGCAGAGAACTTCTCTGACCTCAGAAACAAAGCTAGAAATCTCACAACATGCTGATGCTGGTGAGGGAATATCAGCTTGGGCAGGCATTTATGTCATATGTCAAAACTATGGCACTGCTACCTGAGAGCATGACACCCAAGATTTACTACAGATGTATAGACATTTTTTCTTCGTAGATAACTTAAACTCACTGGAAAACCTCTTATGCGTCTGTAGTTTGAAAACTCTACCCCCTTTGCCTTTGTACAATAGCACTATGCACGCATTCTGCCAATCCTCAGGCACTTCACCATGATCCATACATACATTGAATATCCTTACCAACCAGTCATCAACACAGTCACCCCCTCTCTTAATAAATTGAACAGTAATACCATTCATACCAGCCACCTTGCCGGATTTCATCTTCCGCAAAGCTTTCACTACCTCTTCTCTCTTAACCAAACCATTCTCCCTGATCCTTTCACTTCGCACACCACCCCAACCAAAGCATCCTACATCAGCCACTCTCTCATCAACCACATTCAGCAAACCTTCAGAATACTCACTCCATCTCCTCTCTCCATCACTGCCTGTTATTACTTCCCCCCTTGCCCCCTTCACCGATGTTCCCATTTGTTCTCTTGTCTTGCACATGTTATTCACCTCCTTCCTGTACTTCTTTTTATTCTCCCTAAAGTTTAATGATACTTACGACCTATGTGACTTATAACCATCCATGCATATGACAAAAAAACTAAAAACTATACATAGATATGAAAATTAAGCTTGGTCGTATGTCCACCAGTGCTAATGGCTGCGTGCATACGATAGTGAGTGTCAGACAATATCCCAGCATTGTGTGCATCACAGCATCTCTTTCAGTTCTTATTCTCAGTTACCATTCAGTAAGCATGTGTTCAAGTAAATCTAATGAATTTTCGTGCTGGATTAAACCATGTTTGTGCTAAACCCCAAAGAAGATGACGAACAATAGGAGAAGCCCATCATGTGTATAAATCTGGCAAGAAGCCAAGGAAGATGCTCAGTTTGGAATTGAAAATGAAGGTAATACTCAATATGTAGGAAGAAAAAAGTTATTGTGATCGCACATGATCTACAGTTGTCCCATTTGATGTTTTCCACAATTTTAAAGGACAAAGAAAAATTATGTGAAACAGAAAAGTCCAGCAAGCATGAAGTATATGATGATAATAAGCAACGACAAGGACCCATCCACAAAATGGAAAAGTTGTTGATGATGTAGATGGAAGATCAAATTCAAAAACGTATACCACTAAGCTTAACATCATATCAGGTGAAGGCTAGAAGTCTTTTTGAGACTTTGAAGGAGCAAGTGGACGAGGATTACTTCGATAACTTCACAGCACGTCATGGTTGGTTTAATAGATTTAAAAAAAGATACAGCTTGCACAACATTTGAGTCACAGGTTAAGCAGCAAGTGACGACAGAGGAACTGCTGAAAATCTAAAAAAGAATTATTTTTTTTCAATAAACCATAGTGACGTAAAAAAAAATGTCAGTTCATAAACTGTTTAAACAGAAATGAGATAGTCATGATAAGAACTTGCGTACCATTGAAAATTGGAACTAAAGAATCTTAAATACAAGATAAAAAGAACTACAGAATTATATGATAAAGCTGGTTAATAGAAAATGAGATAATCATGATAGAAATTGGATAGGATAAAAGAATGCTGTACAGGTATAAGAATTCTACATGCCATGCTGACATATGTCCGATTTACATCCATTCCAAGATCTGACTGCGCAGTCAGAATGGAACTCAGATGTGTGTTGGGATAAATAGCATACATGCACACACACACACACACACACACACACACACACACACACACACACACACAGAAGGGGGTCAAGTGAAGATATTCCCTCCAAGGGTCAGTCCTCTGTTATTAACACTACCTCGCTGATGCGGGAAACGGTAATCAAGTATACTAATGATAATGATAATTTTTTTTTATTATTATACTTAATCACCGTCTCCCATGTCAGTGAGGTAGCACAAGGAAACAGATGAAGAATGGCCCAACCCACCCACATACACTTATATATATTCATAAATGCCCATACACGCACATATACACACATGTTCATTTCAATCCATACATATATATACATACACAGACATATACATATATACACATGTACATATTCGTTCTTGCTGCCTTCAGTCATTCCCATCACCACCATGCCTCACATGAAATAGCTCAAAATCTTTCTCACTCCATCGTTCCACCTCCAATTATATATCCTCTTTGTCAATCTCTCCTCTCTCATTCTCTCCATGTGTCTAAACCATTTCAACACACCCTCTTCTGCTCTCTCTGACACACTCTTTTTATTACCACACATCTCTCTTACCCTTTCATTAGTTATTCGATTAAACCTGCTCACACCACATATTGTCCTTAAACATTTCATTCCCAACACATCCACCCTCCTCTGCCCATGCCTCGCAACCATATAACATTGTTGGAACCCCTACTCCTTCAAACATGTCCATTTTTGCTCTCCGAAATAACGTTCACGCCTTCCACACATTCTTCAATGCTCCCAGAACCTTCGCCCCCTAACCCACCCTGTGACTCACTTCTGCTTCTATGGTTCCATCTGCTGCTAAGTCCTCTTCCAGATATCTAAAACACTTCACTTCCTCCAGTTTTTCTCCATTCAAACTTACCTCCCATTTGAATTGTCCTTGAACCCTACTGAACTTAATAACCTTGCTCTTATTCACATTTACTCTCAAATTTCTTCTTTCACACACTTTATCAAACCCTGTCACCAAGTTCCGCAGTTTCTCACCTGAATCAGCCACCAGTGCTGTATCATCAGCAAACAATTGACTCACTTCCCAAGCCCTCTCATCCAGAACAGACTGCACACTTGCCCCTCTCTCCAATCTCATGCATTCACCTCCCTAACCACCCTATCCATAAGCAAATTAAACAACCATGGTGACATCACGCACACCTGCCGCAAACCGACATTCTCTAGGAACCAATCACCAATCACTTCTCTCTCTCTCTCTCTCTCTCTCTCTATATATATATATATGTATATATATATATATTTATTTATTTTTATTTATTTTGCTTTGTCGCTGTCTCCCTCGTTAGTGAGGTAGCGTACGGAAACAGACGAAAGAATGGCCCAACCCACCCACATACACATGTATATACATAGACGTCCACACACACAAATATACATACCTATACATCTCAATGCACACATATGTATACACACACAGACATATACATATATACACATGTACATAATTCATACTGTCTGCCTTTATTTATTCCCATCGCCACCCCGCCACACATGGAATAACAACCCCCTCCCCCCTCGTGTGTGAGGTAGCGCTAGGAAAAGACAACAAAGGTCCCATTCGTTCACACTCAGTCTCTAGCTGTCATGTAAAAATGCACTGAAACCACAGCTCCCTTTCCACATCCAGGCCCCACAGAACTTTCCATGGTTTACCCCAGACACTTCACATGCCCTGGTTCAATCCATTGACAGCACGTCGACCCCGGTATACCACATCGTTCAAATTCACTCTATTCCTTGCACGCCTTTCACCCTCCTGCATGTTCAGGCCCCGATCGCTCAAAATCTTTTTCACTCCATCTTTCCACCTCCAATTAGGTCTCCCACTTCTCCTCGTTCCCTCCACCTCTGACAGATATATACTCTTGGTCAGTCTTTCCTCACTTATTCTCTCCATGTGACCAAACCATTTCAAAACACCCTATTCTGCTCTCTCAACCACACTCTTTTTATTTCCACACATCTCTCTTACCCTTATATTACTTACTCGATCAAACCATCTCACACCACATATTGTCCTCAAACATCTCATTTCCAGCACATCCACCCTCCTGCGCACAACTCTATCCATAGCCCACGCCTCGCAGCCATACAACATTGTTGGAACCACTATTCCTTCAAACATAATCATTTTTGCTTTCCAAGATAATGTTCTCAACTTCCAAACATTCTTTAAGGCTCCCAGAATTTTCGCCCCCTCCCCCACCCTATGATTCACTTCCGCTTCCATGGTTCCATCCGCTGCCAGATCCACTCCCAGTTATCTAAAACACTTTACTTCCTCCAGTTTTTCTCCATTCAAACTTACCTTCCAGTTGACTTGACCCTCAACCCTACTGTACCTAATAACCTTGCTCTTATTCACATTTACTCCTAACTTTCTTCTTTCACACACTTTACCAAACTCAGTCACCAGCTTCTGCAGTTTCTCACATGAATCAGCCACCAGCACTGTATCATCAGCGAACAACAACTGACTCACTTCCCAAGCTCTCTCATCCACAACAGTCTTCATACTTGCCCCTCTTTCCAAAACTCTTGCATTCACCTCCCTAACAACCCCATCCTTAAACAAATTAAACAATAATGGAAACATCACACACCCCTGCCACAAACCTACATTCGCTGAGAACCAATCACTTTCCTCTCTTCCTACACGTACACATGCCTTACATCCTCGATAAAAACTTTTCACTGCTTCTAACAACTTGCCTCCCACACCCTATACTCTTAATACCTTCCACAAAGCATCTCTATCAACTCTATCATATGCCTTCTCCAGATCCATAAAATGTTACATACAAATCCATTTGCTTTTCTAAGTATTTCTCACATACATTCTTCAAAGCAAACACCTGATCCACACATCCTCTACCACTTCTGAAACCTCACTGCTCTTCCCTGATCTGAGGCTCTGTACATGCCTTCACCCTCTCAATCAATACCCTCCCATATAATTTACCAGGAATACTCAAGAAACTTATACCTCTGTTATTTGAGCACTCACTCTTATCCCCTTTGCTTTTGTACAGTGGCACTATGCAAGCATTCCGCCAATCCTCAGGCACCTCACCATGAATCATACATACATCAAATAACCTTACCAACCAGTCAACAATACAGTCACCCCTTTTTTAATAAATTCCACCGCAATACCATCCAAACCTGCTGCCTTGCCGGCTTTCATCTTCCGCAAAGCTTTTACTACCTCTTCTCTGTTTACCAAATCATTTTCCCTAACCCTCTCACTTTGCACCCCACCTCAACCAAAACACCCTATATCTGCCACTGTATCATCAAACACATTCAACAAACCTTCAAAATACTCACTCCATCTCCTTCTCACATCACCACTACTTCTTATCACCTCCCTATTAGCCCCCTTCACTGACGTTCCCATTTGCTCCCTTGTCTTATGCACTTTATTTACCTCCTTCCAAAACATCTTTTTATTCTCCCTAAAATTTAATGATACTCTCTCACCCCAACTCTCATTTGCCCTCTTTTTCACCTCTTGCACCTTTCTCTTGACCTCCTGCCTCTTTCTTTTATACATCTCCCACTCATTTGCATTTTTTCCCTGCAAAAATCGTCCAAATGCCTCTCTCCTCTCTTTCACTAATAGTCTTATTTCTTCATCCCACCACTCACTACCCTTTCTAATCAACCCACTTCCCACGCTTCTCATGCCACAAGCATCTTTTGCGCAAGCCATCACTGCTTCCCTAAATACATCCCATTCCTCTGCCACTCCCCTTACCTCCTTTGTTCTCACCTTTTTCCATTCTGTACTCAGTCTCTCCTGGTACTTCCTCACACAAGTCTCCTTCCCAAGCTTGCTCACTCTCAATACTCTCTTCACCCTAACATTCTCTCTTCTTTTCTGACAACCCCTACAAATCTTCACCTTCGCCTCCACAAGATAATGATCAGACATCCCTCCAGTTGCACCTCTCAGCACATTAACATCCAAAAGTCTCTCTTTAGCGCGCCTATCAATTAACACGTAATCCAATAATGCTCTCTGGCCATCTCTCCTACTTACGTACGTATACTTATGTATATCTCTATTTTTAAACCAGGTATTCCCAATCACCAGTTCTTTTTCAGCACATAAATCTACAAGCTCTTCACCATTTCCATTTACAACACTGAACACCCCATGTATACCAATTATTCCCTTAACTGCTACATTACTCACCTTTGCATTCAAATCACCCATCACCATAACCCGGCCTTGTGCATCAAAACCACTAACACTCATTCAGCTGCTCCCAAAACACTTGCCTCTCATGATCTTCTCATGCCCAGGTGCATATGCACCAATAATCACCCATCTCTCTCCATCCATTTTTTTGCACTCCTTGTTGGAATTTATGGACCCTGCATGCCATATAAGGATTGAAAAGAAAAATTATTTTTTTAGTTTGTTGACCTTTACATTCAAAAAGATATTCACTAGGAGGCCAAAGATAACCAGTTGCTCTTCAAAAGCTTACGTGATTGTCACAGCTGAATGTTGTTTGCTGTAATGTATTTTAGAAAATAGAAGAACCTGTAAATTTTTATTTTTCAAGAATGTTTGTAAGAGGGGAAAGAAGGATTTGTAATTGTTCCATCACCAAGAGTATGGGAGTATGTTGCAGAGCATGGATGAAATTGATCAGGAATAGTAAGGGTGAAAGGAAAATTGGAATTATGAATTATGCATGGGTATGTGTATATGCTCCCATGAGGTAAGGATGAAATGAAGCTTTTCTGGAGAAATTTGAGTGACTGTCTAAATGGTTTTGAGGAGAGAAAGATAAGAGTAATGGGTGATATGAATGTGAAAGGTGGGATGCGATGGTATTGGCAGGATACAGTAAAATTTTTGTTGTCATTAATTTTAGATAGCAAAGTGTTCAGACCAATGGATGTTTTACAGTTTCAGTTGGCATCCTCCAATATATCATAGAAATTAAAAGAAATGAAAAGGTATGCAAAAATGTTTTGAACTGTGTGCACATCATGCTACAGAGATTATTTTGCATATCACTCAGTGTTTTGTGGTGCTGATGATTGTTTACCATCTCCCATGTGCTATCTGGCATGGTCATTGTCAGCACTTGCCTGACAACTCCTTGAAGCTGTTTATGTCAAGCACAAAGCTCAAGAGGGACATTTTAAACCTCCAAAAGCTGGAGATGTGCAAAAGGATGACTAAGGGCAAATCCAAGATGGCATTTATGAAGGACTTCACCATTGGCATGACAACTATTTGCAATATCACCAAGCAGCAAAAGATTGAAGCATTTAACAGTTTAGTTACTTATATTTATTAGTATTCCCTCTGTGTGAAATATTTACAAATAGGTTAAAATTCTAAAACGTGTGTGCAGTAGAAAGTGCACCAACACTTTTTTGAGGGTTAACAGATGTATTGAGTATGAGTTCCTGAGTGGAGTATGTGATGTTCCCACCAGCAAATCAGTCTCACTTTTCCCACTGTTGTGTGCAGATCTGTGCAAAGTAGTTGGTTTGATTATACCGGCTATTTTGATTTTCCTGCAACCTGCTGTCTTTGTGTTTGTAAATATGGCATCCAAACATTCAGCAACATCTCCTACCCCAAAATCAGCAGAGAACTTCTCTGACCTCAGAAACAAAGCTAGAAATCTCACAACATGCTGATGCTGGTGAGGGAATATCAGCTTGGGCAGGCATTTATGTCATATGTCAAAACTATGGCACTGCTACCTGAGAGCATGACACCCAAGATTTACTACAGATGTATAGACATTTTTTCTTCGTAGATAACTTAAACTCACTGGAAAACCTCTTATGCGTCCTGTAGTTTGAAAACTCTACCCCTTTGCCTTTGTACAATAGCACTATGCACGCATTCTGCCAATCCTCAGGCACCTCACCATGAATCATACATACATCAAATAACCTTACCAACCAGTCAACAATACAGTCACCCCTTTTTTAATAGATTTCACTGCAATACCATCCAAACCTGCTGCCTTGCCGGCTTTCATCTTCCGCAAAGCTTCCTCTCTCTCTCTCTCTATATATATATATATATATATATATATATATATATATTTATTTATTTTTATTTATTTTGCTTTGTCGCTGTCTCCCTCATTAGTGAGGTAGCGTATGGAAACAGACGAAAGAATGGCCCAACCCACCCACATACACATGTATATACATAGACGTCCACACACACAAATATACATACCTATACATCTCAATGCACACATATGTATACACACACAGACATATACATATATACACATGTACATAATTCATACTGTCTGCCTTTATTTATTCCCATCGCCACCCCGCCACACATGGAATAACAACCCCCTCCCCCCTCGTGTGTTAGGTAGCGCTAGGAAAAGACAACAAAGGTCCCATTCGTTCACACTCAGTCTCTAGCTGTCATGTAAAAATGCACTGAAACCACAGCTCCCTTTCCACATCCAGGCCCCACAGAACTTTCCATGGTTTACCCCAGACACTTCACATGCCCTGGTTCAATCCATTGACAGCACGTCGACCCCGGTATACCACATCGTTCAAATTCACTCTATTCCTTGCACGCCTTTCACCCTCCTGCATGTTCAGGCCCCGATCGCTCAAAATCTTTTTCACTCCATCTTTCCACCTCCAATTAGGTCTCCCACTTCTCCTCGTTCCCTCCACCTCTGACAGATATATCCTCTTGGTCAATCTTTCCTCACTTATTCTCTCCATGTGACCAAACCATTTCAAAACACCCTATTCTGCTCTCTCAACCACACTCTTTTTATTTCCACACATCTCTCTTACCCTTATATTACTTACTCGATCAAACCATCTCACACCACATATTGTCCTCAAACATCTCATTTCCAGCACGTCCACCCTCCTGCGCACAACTCTATCCATAGCCCACGCCTCGCAGCCATACAACATTGTTGGAACCACTATTCCTTCAAACATAATCATTTTTGCTTTCCAAGATAATGTTCTCAACTTCCAAACATTCTTTAAGGCTCCCAGAATTTTCGCCCCCTCCCCCACCCTATGATTCACTTCCGCTTCCATGGTTCCATCCGCTGCCAGATCCACTCCCAGTTATCTAAAACACTTTACTTCCTCCAGTTTTTCTCCATTCAAACTTACCTTCCAGTTGACTTGACCCTCAACCCTACTGTACCTAATAACCTTGCTCTTATTCACATTTACTCCTAACTTTCTTCTTTCACACACTTTACCAAACTCAGTCACCAGCTTCTGCAGTTCCTCACATGAATCAGCCACCAGCGCTGTATCATCAGCGAACAACAACTGACTCACTTCCCAAGCTCTCTCATCCACAACAGTCTTCATACTTGCCCCTCTTTCCAAAACTCTTGCATTCACCTCCCTAACAACCCCATCCTTAAACAAATTAAACAATAATGGAAACATCACACACCCCTGCCACAAACCTACATTCGCTGAGAACCAATCACTTTCCTCTCTTCCTACACGTACACATGCCTTACATCCTCGATAAAAACTTTTCACTGCTTCTAACAACTTGCCTCCCACACCCTATACTCTTAATACCTTCCACAAAGCATCTCTATCAACTCTTATCATATGCCTTCTCCAGATCCATAAAATGTTACATACAAATCCATTTGCTTTTCTAAGTATTTCTCACATACATTCTTCAAAGAATGTATGTGAGAAATACTTAGAAAAGCAAATGGATTTGTATGTAGCATTTATGGATCTGGAGAAGGCATATGATAGAGTTGATAGAGATGCTCTGTGGAAGGTATTAAGAATATATGGTGTGGGAGGCAAGTTGTTAGAAGCAGTGAAAAGTTTTTATCGAGGATGTAAGGCATGTGTACGTGTAGGAAGAGAGGAAAGTGATTGGTTCTCAGCGAATGTAGGTTTGTGGCAGGGGTGTGTGATGTTTCCATTATTGTTTAATTTGTTTAAGGATGGGGTTGTTAGGGAGGTGAATGCAAGAGTTTTGGAAAGAGGGGCAAGTATGAAGACTGTTGTGGATGAGAGAGCTTGGGAAGTGAGTCAGTTGTTGTTCGCTGATGATACAGCGCTGGTGGCTGATTCATGTGAGGAACTGCAGAAGCTGGTGACTGAGTTTGGTAAAGTGTGTGAAAGAAGAAAGTTAGGAGTAAATGTGAATAAGAGCAAGGTTATTAGGTACAGTAGGGTTGAGGATCAAGTCAATTGGGAGGTGAGTTTGAATGGAGAAAAACTGGAGGAAGTGAAGTGTTTTAGATATCTGGGAGTGGATCTGTCAGCGGATGGAACCATGGAAGCGGAAGTGGATCATAGGGTGGGGGAGGGGGCGAAAATTTTGGGAGCCTTGAAAAATGTGTGGAAGTCGAGAACATTATCTCGGAAAGCAAAAATGGGTATGTTTGAAGGAATAGTGGTTCCAACAATATTGTATGGTTGCGAGGCGTGGGCTATGGATAGAGTTGTGCGCAGGAGGATGGATGTGCTGGAAATGAGATGTTTGAGGAAAATGTGTGGTGTGAGGTGGTTTGATCGAGTAAGTAACGTAAGGGTAAGAGAGATGTGTGGAAATAAAAAGAGCGTGTTGAGAGAGCAGAAGAGGGTGTTTTGAAATGGTTTGGGCACATGGAGAGAATGAGTGAGGAAAGATTGACCAAGAGGATATATGTGTCGGAGGTGGAGGGAACGAGGAGAAGAGGGAGACCAAATTGGAGGTGGAAAGATGGAGTGAAAAAGATTTTGTGTGATCGGGGCCTGAACATGCAGGAGGGTGAAAGGAGGGCAAGGAATAGAGTGAATTGGAGCGATGTGGTATACAGGGGTTGACGTGCTGTCAGTGGATTGAATCAAGGCATGTGAAGCGTCTGGGGTAAACCATGGAAAGCTTTGTAGGTATGTATATTTGCGTGTGTGGACGTGTGTATGTACATGTGTATGGGGGGGGGGTTGGGCCATTTCTTTCGTCTGTTTCCTTGCGCTACCTCGCAAACGCGGGAGACAGCGACAAAGTATAAAAAAAAAAAAAAAAAAACATTCTTCAAAGCAAACACCTGATCCACACATCCTCTACCACTTCTGAAACCTCACTGCTCTTCCTGATCTGAGGCTCTGTACATGCCTTCACCCTCTCAATCAATACCCTCCCATATAATTTACCAGGAATACTCAACAAACTTATACCTCTGTTATTTGAGCACTCACTCTTATCCCCTTTGCTTTTGTACAGTGGCACTATGCAAGCATTCCGCCAATCCTCAGGCACCTCACCATGAATCATACATACATCAAATAACCTTACCAACCAGTCAACAATACAGTCACCCCCTTTTTTAATAAATTCCACCACAATACCATCCAAACCTGCTGCCTTGCCGGCTTTCATCTTCCGCAAAGCTTTTACTACCTCTTCTCTGTTTACCAAATCATTTTCCCTAACCCTCTCACTTTGCACCCCACCTCAACCAAAACACCCTATATCTGCCACTGTATCATCAAACACATTCAACAAACCTTCAAAATACTCACTCCATCTCCTTCTCACATCACCACTACTTCTTATCACCTCCCTATTAGCCCCCTTCACTGACGTTCCCATTTGCTCCCTTGTCTTACGCACTTTATTTACCTCCTTCCAAAACATCTTTTTATTCTCCCTAAAATTTAATGATACTCTCTCACCCCAACTCTCATTTGCCCTCTTTTTCACCTCTTGCACCTTTCTCTTGACCTCCTGCCTCTTTCTTTTATACATCTCCCACTCATTTGCATTTTTTCCCTGCAAAAATCGTCCAAATGCCTCTCTCCTCTCTTTCACTAATAATCTTATTTCTTCATCCCACCACTCACTACCCTTTCTAATCAACCCACTTCCCACGCTTCTCATGCCACAAGCATCTTTTGCGCAAGCCATCACTGCTTCCCTAAATACATCCCATTCCTCTGCCACTCCCCTTACCTCCTTTGTTCTCACCTTTTTCCATTCTGTACTCAGTCTCTCCTGGTACTTCCTCACACAAGTCTCCTTCCCAAGCTTGCTCACTCTCAATACTCTCTTCACCCTAACATTCTCTCTTCTTTTCTGAAAACCCCTACAAATCTTCACCTTCGCCTCCACAAGATAATGATCAGACATCCCTCCAGTTGCACCTCTCAGCACATTAACACCCAAAAGTCTGTCTTTAGCGCGCCTATCAATTAACACGTAATCCAATAATGCTGTCTGGCCATCTCTCCTACTTACGTACGTATACTTATGTATATCTCTATTTTTAAACCAGGTATTCCCAATCACCAGTTCTTTTTCAGCACATAAATCTACAAGCTCTTCACCATTTCCATTTACAACACTGAACACCCCATGTATACCAATTATTCCCTTAACTGCTACATTACTCACCTTTGCATTCAAATCACCCATCACCATAACCCGGCCTTGTGCATCAAAACCACTAACACTCATTCAGCTGCTCCCAAAACACTTGCCTCTCATGATCTTCTCATGCCCAGGTGCATATGCACCAATAATCACCCATCTCTCTCCATCAACTTTCAGTTTTACCCATATCAATCTAGAATTTACTTTCTTACACTCTATCACATACTCCCATATATATAATATATATGATTGTATTATCTTCCAACAGGTGGAGGACGTAGCAGAATTGGTTGAAAAACAGTTACATGCAATTCGTGAGGAAGAAGATGGGTATATTCTGCACTCTGTCATGAAGTTGCTGGACTGTTGTATAGGCCATGAGCCACTTCCTGCTAGCCAGAAGGTAAATACACAGAATCTTTGTTTGAACTACCATTTTGATTCATTACATGCATTGAGTACATCACGTATATAGTTTTGGAGCCCAAGATCACTTGACAGAAATATAAACCAGTGATAAGTGATGTGTCATCATGAATTAATGCTATTTGTCATTTCATTACATAATAATGATCAGGAAAGCTATTAGCTTGTTTCTTTAAGTTTTCTGGTAGAGATATCATTTGGACCAGGTGATTTGTTTTGATTTTTTTTTCAAGGCTCCAGTCACAGAAAAATGTCCACATCAAGGCCAGGCCTTAATTGAAATATAGAGAGAATTATGAAACAGAAAAAGAAAAGACAAGGGAAAGTATTTATGAATTTTGGAGGAAGTGAAAAATCAGTCTTTTGAAATGTGCTTGGTTATAGTTATTGGGAAAGACATGAGAAGGTAAAGAGTTCCAAAGCTTCGAAGTGTAGGGAAAGCAGGTATCAGAACGGTCCACCCTTGAGTTGCCATTGGCCACACAATACTTATGTGACACAGCAGCTTGCCAAGTATTATGTGGTCTAGCTAGTGATGTGGGCACTCAAGCAGCCAACTCTCGGGAGCTAAAACCAAAGTAATACCTATAGAAGAGGGAAAGTGAATCAACATTGTGGCATAGTGCATAGGGGGTCAAGTTTGGAAGTTAGCTTGGGACAGTTTGTAAGTCGGACCACTTTTGACTCAACTCTGTCAACTGAGTATGCAGAGCTAGAACCACCCCAAATGTGAGAGCAGTCCTGTATCCACAGACTAATCATTCCCTTGTACAAACAAAGCAACTGCTCAGAAGAGAAGTTTCGACATCTAAACAGGACACACAATTTCTTAGAGGCAGACTTTGCTATTCCCATAATGTGGGGTTTCCAAGAAAGAGTGGATGTCATGAAATACCAAGTATGTTCATTGAGTCAAGAGGTGGAATTACAGAACTGTCAAAGGAGAGACGAGTTGTGAGGAGTTTTTGATTGAGAGTTGGGTAGAAATTGGGTCTGTAGGCACTGAACGTAAAAAGTCTGTCCAAGTCTGAGTTTCTTGATGAAGTTGTGTCACGACAAGATTCAGATCAAGTTAGAGAAGAGGGAGCAGAATTGAAGGATGTGGATGAATCCAGTGTTGAATCATCAGCATGTTGGTGTAATGGATTATTTGAGGAGGAGAGGAAATCATTGAAGAAAAGAATAAGTGTAGGGGACAGTAAAAGTGGAGAAAAAGTAGGGGACAGGACAGAACCTTGAGGGACACCACTGTTGATACAGAAAAGGGGTTAGGCTGATTATTTGAGGAGTAGAGGAAGTCATTGAAGAAAAGGAGAAAAAGTGTAGGTGACAGAAAGAATGGAGAAAAAGTAGGGGACAAGACAGAACCTTGAGGGAAACCACTGTTGATGGAGAAAAGGGGGTAGGCTGATCCATCAGCAACCATAGAGATTGATCGGCCCAATGTCACACCTTGTCAAAAATCTTAGATATATCAAGAAGCTACACATGACTCCCCACAATCTCTCAGGGATGATGACCTGACTGTGATTTTCAAGGTGTCTAAGGATATGGGAGTTGAGGAGGCTTCAAAGACTTTGGAAATGGTAGACATCAAAGCGATAGGACAATAGTTCGAGGGATCAGAACGGTCAATCTTCTTAGGGATGGGATGTATCAGTGTGTGCATTCAAGGAGAAGGAAAAGTTTTGGTTTTTAAACAGAAGTTGAACAGACAAGCACGTACAGGTGCAAATTCAGAGGCACACTCTTTCAGTACACAGGGATGGATGCCATCAGGACCATAATCCTTGCTTGTGTCCAGAGAAAGAAGTACTTTTTGGACAGTCTGAAAAGAGATTATGGGAAGAGGCATAGGATTAGTAAGAGGAGCATCAGGGGATGAAGGAATGTAAGAGTCATCCAAGGTGGAGTCAGAGGGGAAATGGGAACCAAAGACAGTTGCTTTGTCTATGGGAGAAACAGCTATAGTACTGTCAGAATGGAAAAGTGAAGGAAAGGTAGGGTGACAAAAGTTGTTAGAGATGCCCTTAACTGAAGACCGGAAAGACCTATCAGTGGATAAAGAGGAGAGGTTATCGCAGTACCTTTGAACATAGGAATGCTTCACCTCACAGGTAACGTGCAGCGATTAGGGGCAGTAATTAAAGCTGAATGAGAGCCTGAGGAAGGATAGTTTCCCCAAGCCCAACATACCTGATCCCTTGCCTGAATGGCCTCAGAACAGGAATGGTATGTTTTATGTTTTGTGTCATAGAAAGCGACTAAAGGGGACAGGAGCTAGGGGCTAGAAACCCTCCCCTCCTTGTATTTTAACTTTCTAAAAGGGGAAACAGAAGAAGGAGTCACATGGGGAATGCTCATCCTCCTCGAAAGCTCAGATTGGGGTATCCAAATGTGTGTGGATGTAACCAAGATGAAAAAAAAGGAGAGATAGGTAGTATGTTTGAGAAAAGGAACCTGAATGTTTTAGCTCTGAGTGAAATGAAGCTCAGAGGTAAACGGGAAGAGTGGTTTGGGAATGTTTTGGGAGTAAAGTCAGGGATTGGTGAGAGGACAAGAGCAAAGGAAGGAGTAGCACTACTGAAACAGGAGTTGTGGGAGTATGTGATAGAGTGTAAGAAAGTAAACCCTAGATTGATATGGGTAAAACTGAAAGTAGACGGAGAGAGATGGGTGATTATTGATGCCTATGCACTTGGGCATGAGAAGAAAGATCATGAGAGGCTAGTGTTTTGGGAGTAGCTGAATGAGTGTGTTAGCAGTTTTGATGTATGAGACGGGGTTACAGTGATGGATGATTTGAATGCAAAGGTGAGTAATGTGGCAGTTGAGAGAATAATTGGTGTACATGGGGTGTTCAGTGTTGTAAATGGAAATAGTGAAGAACTTGTAGATTTGTGTGCTGAAACAGGGCTGGTGATTGGGAATACCTGGTTTGAAAAGAGAGATAAATATAAGTATACATATGTAAGTAGGAGAGATGGCCAGAGAGCATTATTGGATTAGATGTTAATTGATAGGTGCTTGAAAGAGAGACTTTTGGATGTTGATGTGCTGAGAGGTGCAACTGGAGGGATTTCTGATCATCTTTTGGAGGCGAAGGTGAAGATTTGTAGAGGTTTTCAGAAAAGAAGAGAGAATGTTGGGGTGAAGAGAGTGGTGAGAGTAAGTGAGCTTGGGAAGGAGACTTGTGTGAGAAAGTACAAGGAATGGGATGTATTTAGGGAAGCAGTGATGGCTTGCACGAAAGATGCCTGTGGCATGAGAAGCATGGGTGGGCAGGTTAGAAAGGGTAGTGAGTGGTGGGATGAAGAAGTAAGATTATTAGTGAAAGAGTAGAGAGAGGCATTTGGATAAGTTTTACAGGGAAATAGTGCAAATGACTGGAAGATGTATAAAAGAAAGAGGCAGGAGGGCAAGAGAAAGGTGCAAGAGGTGAAAAAGAGGGCAAATGGGAGTTGGGGTGAGAAAGTATAATTAAATTTTAGGGAGAATAAAAACATATTTTGGAAAGAGGTAAATAAAGTGCGTAAGGCGAGAGAACAAATGGGAACATCGGTGAAGGGGGCTAATAGGGAGGTAATAACAAGTAGTGGTGATGTGAGGTGATGGAGTGAGTATTTTGAAGGTTTGTTAAATGTCTTAGATGATAGAGTGGCAGATATAGGATGCTTTGGTCGAGGTGGTGTGTGAAGTGAGAGGGTCAGGGGAATGATTTGGTAAACAGAGAAGAGGTAGTGAAAGCTTTGCGGACGATGAAAGCTGGCAAGGCGGCAGGTTTGGATGGTATTGCAGAGGAATTTATTAAAAAAGGAGATGACTGTTGTTGACTGGTTGGTGAGGATGTTCATTGTATGTATGGATCATGGTGAAGTGCCTGAGGATTGGCAGAATGCATGCATAGTGCCATTGTACAAAAGCAAAGGTGATAAAGGTGAGTGTTCTAATTTCAGAGGTATAAGTTTATTGAGTATTCCTGGGAAATTATATGGGAGGATATTGATTGAGAGGGTGAAGGCATGTACAGAACATCAGATTGAGGAAGAGCAGTATGATTTCAGAACTGGTAGAGGATGTGTGGAACAAGTGTTTACTTTGAAGAATGTATGTGAGAAATACTTAGAAAAACAGATGGATTTCTATGTAGCATCTATGGATCTAGAGAAGGCATATGACAGAGTTGATAGAGATGCTCTGTGGAAGGTATCAAGAGTATCTGGTGTGGGAGGCAAGTTGCTGGAAGCAATGAAAAGTTTTTATCGAGGATGTAAGGCATGTGTACGAGTAGGAAGAGAAAAAAGTGATTGGTTCTCAGTGAATGTTGGTTTGTGGCAGGGGTGTGTAATGTATCCATGGTTGTTTAATTTGTTTATGGATGGGGTTGTTAGGGAGGTGAATGCAAGAGTTTTGGAAAGAGGGGCAAGTATGCAGTCTGTTGTGGATGAGAGAGCTTGGGAAATGAGTCAGTTGTTGTTCGCTGATGATACAGCGCTGGTGGCTGATTCGTGTGAGAAACTGCAGAAGCTGGTGACTGAGTTTGGTAAAGTGTGTGAAAGAAGAAAGCTGAGAGTAAATTCATTCCCGTCGCCACCCCACCACACATGAAATGACAACCCCCTCCCCCAGTACGTGCTCGAGGTAGCGCTAGGAAAAGACTGCAAAGGTAATATTCATTCACACTCAGTCTCTACCTCTCATGTATAATGCACGGAAACCACAGCTCACTTTCCACATCCAGGCCCCACAAAACTTTATTGGTTTACTACAGAAGCTTCACATGCCCTGCTTCAATATATATGTATATTTTTTTTTCATTTTATTTTAATTTGTTGTTGTCTCCCACGTTAGCGAGGTAGCATGAGGAAACAGACGAAAGAATAGCCCAACCCACCCACATACACATTTATATATATATACACGTCCACACACGCAAATATACAAACCTATACATCTCAACGTATACATATATATACACACACAGACATGTACATATATACACATGTACGTAATTCATAGTGTCTGCCTTTATTCATTTCCATTGCCACCCCGCAACACATGAAATACAACCCCCTCCCCCCCGCATGTGCGCGACGTAACGCTAGGAAAAGACAACAAAGGCCACATTCTTTCACACTCAGTCTCTAGCTGTCATGTATAATGCACTGAAACCACAGCTCCTTTTCCACATCCAGGCCCCACAGAACTTTCCGTGCTTTACCCCAGATGCTTCACATGCCCTAGTTCAATCCATTAACAGCACGTCGACTCCGGTATACCACATCGTTCCAATTCACTCTATTCCTTGCACGCCTTTCACCCTACTGCATGTTCAGGCCCCGATCACTCAAAATCTTTTTCACTCCATCTTTCCACCTCCAATTCGGTCTCCCACTTCTCCTCGTTCCCTCCACCTCTGACACATATATCCTCTTGGTCAATCTTTCCTCACTCATTCTCTCCATGTGACCAAACCACTTTAAAACACCCTCTTCTGCTCTCTCAACCACACTCTTTTTATTTCCACACATCTCTCTTACCCTTACATTACTTACTCGATCAAACCAACTCACACCACATATTGTCCTCAAGCATCTCATTTCCAGCACATCCACCCTTCTGCGCACAACTCTGTCCATAGCCCACGCCTCGCAGCCATACAACATTGTTGGAACCACTATTCCTTCAAACATACCCATTTTTGCTTTCCGAGATAATGTTCTCGACTTCCAAACATTCTTCAAGGCTCCCAGAATTTTCGCCCCCTCCCCCCACCCTATGATTCACTTCCACTTCCATGGTTCCATCCGCTGCCAGATCCACTCCCAGATATCTAAAACACTTTACTTACTCCAGTTTTTCTCCATTCAAACTTACCTCCCAATTGACTTGACTCTCAGCCCTACTGTACCTAATAACCTTGCTCTTATTCACATTTACTCTCAACTTTCTTCTCTCACACACTTTACCAAACTCAGCTTCTGCAGTTTCTCACATGAATAAGCCACCAGCGCTGTATCATCAGCGAACAACAACTGACTCACTTCCCAAGCTCTCTCATCCACGACTGCATACTTGCCCCTCTTTCCAAAACTCTTGCATTCACCTCCCTAACAACCCATCCATAAACAAATTAAACAACCATGGAGACATCACACACCCTTGCCGTAAACCTACATTCACTGAAAACCAATCACTTTCCTCTCTTCCTACACGTACACATGCCTTATATCCTCGATAAAAACTTTTCACTGCTTCTAACAACTTGCCTCCCACACCATATATTCTTAATACCTTCCACAAAGCATCTCTATCAACTCTATCATATGCCTTCTCCAGATCCATAAATGCTACATACAAATCCATTTGCTTTTCTAAGTATTTCTCACATACATTCTTCAAAGCAAACACCTGATCCACACATCCTCTACCACTTCTGAAACCACACTGCTCTTCCCCAATCTGATGCTCTGTACATGCCTTCACCCTCTCAATCAATACCCTCCCATATAATTTACCAGGAATACTCAACAAACTTATACCTCTGTAATTTGAGCACTCACTCTTATCCCCTTTGCCTTTGTACAATGGCACTATGCAAGCATTCTGCCAATCCTCAGGTGCCTCACCATGAATCATACATACATTAGATAACCTTACCAACCAGTCAACAATACAGTCACCCCCTTTTTTAATAAATTCCACTGCAACACCATCCAAACCTGCTGCCTTGCCGGCTTTCATCTTCCGCAAAGCTTTTACTACCTCATCTCTGTTTACCAAATCATTTTCCCCAACCCTCTCACTTTACACACCACCTCGACCAAAACACCCTATATCTGCCACTCTATCATCAAACACATTCAACAAACCTTCAAAATACTCACTCCATCTCCTTCTCACATCACCACTACTTGTTATCACCTCCCCATTAGCCCCCTTCACTGAAGTTCCCATTTGCTCCCTTGTCGTACGCACTTTATTTACCTCCTTCCAAAACATCTTTTTATTCTCCCCAAAATTTAATGATACTCTCCCACCCCAACTCTCATTTGCCCTCTTTTTCACATCTTGCACCTTTACTCTTGACCTCCTGCCTCTTTCTTTTATACATCTCCCACTCATTTGCATTTTTTCCTTGCAAAAATCATCCAAATGCCTCTCTCTTCTCTTTCACTAATAATCTTACTTCTTCATCCCACCACTCATTACCCTTTCTAATCAACCCACCTCCCACGCTTCTTATGCCACAAGCATCTTTTGCGCAAGCCATCACTGCTTCCCTAAATACATCCCATTCCTCCCCCACTTGCCTTACCTCCTTTGTTCTCACCTTTTTCCATTCTGTACTCAGTCCCTCTTGGTACTTCCTCACACAAGTCTCCTTCCCAAGCTCACTTACTCTCACCACTCTCTTCACCCCAACATTCTCTCTTCTCTTCTGAAAACCCCTACAAATCTTCACCTTCGCCTCCACAAGATAATGATCAGACATCCCTCCAGTTGCACCTCTCAGCACATTAACATCCAAAAGTCTCTCTTTCGCGCACCTATCAATTAACACATAATCCAATAACGCTCTCTGGCCATCTCTCCTACTTACATACGTATGCTTATGTATATCTCGCTTTTTAAACCAGGTATTCCCAATCACCAGTCCTTTCTCAGCACACAAATCCACAAGCTCTTCACCATTTCCATTTACAACACTGAACACCCCATGTATACCAATTATTCCCTCAACTGCCACATTACTCACCTTTGCATTCAAATCACCCATCACTATAACCCGGTCTTGTGCAACAAAACCACTAACACACTCATTCAGCTGCTCCCAAAACACTTGCCTTCTCATGCCCAGGTGCATATGCACCAATAATCACCCATCTCTCTCCATCAACTTTCAGTTTTACCCATATCAATCTAGAATTTACTTTCTTACACTCTATCACATACTCTCACAACTCCTGTTTCATGAGTAGTGCTACTCCTTCCCTTGCTCTTGTCCTCTCACTAACCCCTGACTTTACTCCCAAGACATTCCCAAACTACTCCTCCTCTTTACTCTTGAGCTTCGTTTCACTCAGAGCCAAAACATCCAGGTTCCTTTCCTCAAACATACTACCTATCTCTTCTTTTTTCTCATCTTGGTTACATCCACACACATTTAGACACCCCAATCTGAGCCTTCGAGGAGAATGAGGACTCCCCACGTGACCCCTTCTTCTGTTTCCCCTTTTAGAAAGTCAAAATACAAGGAGGGAAGGGTTTCTCACCCCCCCGCTCCCATCCCCTTTAGTCGCCTTCTACGACACGTGAGGAATGCTTGGGAAGTATTCTTTCTCGCCTATCCCCAGGGATATTATTATTATTATTATTTTTTTATTATACTTTGTCGCTGTCTCCCGCGTTTGCGAGGTAGTGCAAGGAAACAGACGAAAGAAATGGCCCAACCCCCCCCCATACACATGTATATACATATGTCCACACACGCAAATATACACACCTACACAGCTTTCCATGGTTTACCCCAGACGCTTCACATGCCTTGATTCAATCCACTGACAGCACGTCAACCCCGGTATACCACATCGCTCCAATTCACTCTATTCCTTGCCCTCCTTTCACCCTCCTGCATGTTCAGGCCCCGATCACACAAAATCTTTTTCACTCCATCTTTCCACCTCCAATTTGGTCTCCCTCTTCTCCTCGTTCCCTCCACCTCCGACACATATATCCTCTTGGTCAATCTTTCCTCACTCATTCTCTCCATGTGCCCAAACCACTTCAAAACACCCTCTTCTGCTCTCTCAACCACGCTCTTTTTATTTCCACACATCTCTCTTACCCTTACGTTACTCACTCGATCAAACCACCTCACACCACACATTGTCCTCAGACATCTCGTTTCCAGCACATCCATCCTCCTGCGCACAACTCTATCCATAGCCCACGCCTCGCAACCATACAACATTGTTGGAACCACTATTCCTTCAAACATACCCATTTTTGCTTTCCGAGATAATGTTCTCGACTTCCACACATTCTTCAAGGCCCCCAGAATTTTCGCCCCCTCCCCCACCCTATGATCCACTTCCGCTTCCATGGTTCCATCCGCTGCCAGATCCACTCCCAGATATCTAAAACACTTCACTTCCTCCAGTTTTTCTCCATTCAAACTCACCTCCCAATTGACTTGACCCTCAACCCTACTGTACCTAATAACCTTGCTCTTATTCACATTTACTCTTAACTTTCTTCTTCCACACACTTTACCAAACTCAGTCACCAGCTTCTGCAGTTTCTCACATGAATCCGCCACCAGCGCTGTATCATCAGCGAACAACAACTGACTCACTTCCCAAGCTCTCTCATCCCCAACAGACTTCATACTTGCCCCTCTTTCCAAAACTCTTGCATTTACCTCCCTAACAACCCCATCCATAAACAAATTAAACAACCATGGAGACATCACACACCCCTGCCGCAAACCTACATTCACTGAGAACCAATCACTTTCCTCTCTTCCTACACGTACACATGCCTTACATCCTCGATAAAAACTTTTCACTGCTTCTAACAACTTGCCTCCCACACCATATATTCTTAATACCTTCCACAGAGCATCTCTATCAACTCTATCATATGCCTTCTCCAGATCCATAAATGCTACATACAAATCCATTTGTTTTTCTAAGTATTTCTCACATACATTCTTCAAAGCAAACACCTGATCCACACATCCTCTACCACTTCTGAAACCACACTGCTCTTCCCCAATCTGATGCTCTGTACATGCCTTCACCCTCTCAATCAATACCCTCCCATATAATTTACCAGGAATACTCAACAAACTTATACCTCTGTAATTTGAGCACTCACTCTTATCCCCTTTGCCTTTGTACAATGGCACTATGCACGCATTCCGCCAATCCTCAGGCACCTCACCATGAGTCATACATACATTAAATAACCTTACCAACCAGTCAACAATACAGTCACCCCCTTTTTTAATAAATTCCACTGCAATACCATCCAAACCTGCTGCCTTGCCGGCTTTCATCTTCCGCAAAGCTTTCACTACCTCTTCTCTGTTTATATTATCCCTGGGGATAGGGGTGAAAGAATACTTCCCACGCATTCCTCACGTGTCGTAGAAGGCGAATACAGGGGACGGGAGTGGGGGGCCAGAAATCCTCCCCTCCTTGTATTTTAATTTTCTAAAAATGGGAAACAGAAGGAGTCACGCGGGGAGTGCTCATCCTCCTTGTAGACTCAGATTGGGGTGTCTAAATGTGTGTGGATGTAACCAAGATGTGAAAAAAGTAGAGATAGGTAGTATGTTTGAGGAAAGGAACCTGGATGTTTTGGCTCTGAGTGAAACGAAGCTCAAGGGTAAAGGGGAAGAGTGGTTTAGGAATGTCTTAGGAGTAAAGTCAGGGGTTAGTGAGAGGACAAGAGCAAGGGAAGGAGTAGCAGTACTCCTGAAACAGGAGTTGTGGGAGTATGTGATAGAATGTAAGAAAGTAAACTCTAGATTGATATGGGTAAAACTGAAAGTTGATGGAGAGAGATGGGTGATTATTGGTGGATATGCACCTGGGCATGAGAAGAAAGATCATGAGAGGCAAGTGTTTTGGGAGCAGCTGAATGAGTGTGTTAGTGGTTTTGATGCACAAGACCGGGTTATAGTGATGGGTGATTTGAATGCAAAGGTGAGTAATGTGGCGGTTGAGGGAATGATTGGTATACATGGGGTGTTCAGTGTTGTAAATGGAAATGGTGAAGAGCTTGTAGATTTATGTGCTGAAAAAGGACTGGTGATTGGGAATACCTGGTTTAAAAAGCGAGATATACATAAGTATACGTATGTAAGTAGAGAGATGGCCAGAGAGCGTTATTGGATTACGTGTTAATTGACAGGCGTGCGAAAGAGAGACTTTTGGATGTTAATGTGCTGAGAGGTGCAACTGGAGGGATGTCTGATCATTATCTTGTTGAGGCTAAGGTGAAGATTGTTATGGGTTTTCCAGAAAGAAGAGTGGAAATGTTGGGGTGCAGAGGTGGTGAAGTAAGTGAGCTTGGATGGAGCTTGTATGAGGAAGTACCAGGAGAGAATGGATAAAGGTGAGAACAATGGAAGTAAGGGGAGGTGGGGGGAGGAATGGGATGTATTTAGGAATCATGAGGGAGTGCGCATCCAAGATGCTTGTGGCATAAGAAGGTGGGAGGTGGTTGATTAGAAAGGGTACTGAGTGGTGGGATGAAGAAGTAAGAATATTTAGTGAAAGAGTAGAGAGAGGCATTTGGATAAGTTTTAACAGGGCAATAGTGCAAATGACTGGAAGATGTATAAAAGAATGAGGTCAGGAGGCAAGAGAAGTGCAAGAGGGAAAAAGAGGCAAATGAAGAGTTGGGGTGAGAAAGTAATAACTTAATTTTAAGGGAGAATACAAACATATTTTGAAAGAGGTAAATAAGTGCTTAAGGCGAGAGAACAAATGGAACATCGGTGAGGGGGCTAATAGCGAGGTAAATAACAAGTAGTGGTGAGTGAAGTGATGGAGTGAGTATTTGAAGGTTTTGTTAAATGTCTTAGATGATAAAGTGGCAGATATAGGATGCTTTGTCGAGGGTGGGTGTGAAAGTGAGAGGGTCAGGGAATGATTTGGTAAACAGAGAAGAGGACTGGAAAGTTTGCGAAGATGAAAGCTGGCAAGGCGGCAGGTTTGGATGTATGCAGAGGAATTGTAATTAAAAAAGGAGAATGACCTGTTGTTGACTTGGTGGTGAGATGTTCATTGTATGTATGATCATGGTAAGTGCCTGAGGATTGGCAGAATTGCATGCATAAGGCCATTGTACAAAAGCAAGGTGATAGAGGTGAGTGTTCTAATTTTCAGAGGATAAGTTTGATTGAGTATTCCTGCGAAATAAATGGGAGGATATTGATTGAGAGTGAAGGCATGTACAGAACATCCGATTTGGGGAAGAGCCGAATGATTTCAGAACTGAAGAGGATGTGTGGAACAAGTATTTACTTTGAAGAATGTATGTGAAAATACTTAGAAAAACAGATGGATTTCTATGTACATCTATGATCCTAGATAAGGCATATGACAGAGTTATTAGAGAAATGCTCTGTGGAAGGTATCAAGATATCTGGTGTGGGAGGCAAGTTGCTGGAAGCAATTGGAAAAGTTTTTATCGCGGATGTAGGCATGGTAGAGTAGGAAGAGAAAAAGTGATTTGGTACTCAGTGAATGTTGGGTTTGTGCAGGGGTGTGTGATGTCTCCATGTTTTGTTTATTTTGTTTATGGATGGGGTTGTTAGGAGGTGAAGCCAAGAGTTTTGGAAAGAGGGCAATAAGTAATGCAGTCTGGTTGTGGATGAGAGAGCTTGGGAAAATATCAGTTGTTGTTCGCTGATGATACAAAGCGCTGGTGGCTGATTCATGGTAGAAACTGCAGAAGCTGGTGACTGAGTTTGGTAAAGTGTTGTGAAAGAAGAAAGCTGGAGTAAATTCATTTCCCGTCAGCCACCCCCACCACACATGAAATGACAACCCCCTCCCCCAGTACGTGCTCCGAGGTAGCGCTAGAAAAGACTGCAAAGGTAATATTCCATTCTCCACTCAGTCTCTACCTCTCTTGTAATAATGCACGGAAACCACAGCTCACTTTCCACATCCAGGCCCCACAAAACTTTATTGGTTTACTACAGATGCTCACATCCCTGCTTCAATATATATGTATATTTTTTTTTCATTTTAATTTACTTTGTTGTTGTCTCCCACGTAAGCGGGTAGCATAGGAAACAGAACGAAAGAATAGCCCAACCCACCCACATACACATTTATATATTATAAACACGGTCCACGACGCGCAAATATTACAAACCTATAACATCTCAACGTATACATATATATACACACACAGATCATGTACATATATACCAAATTACGTAATTCAATAGTGTCATGCTTTATTTCATTTCCATTGCCAACCCCGCAACACATGAAATTACAACCCCCTCCCCCCGCAGTGCGCGACGTAACCTAGGAAAAGACACACAAAGGCCACATATCTTTCACACGCAGTCCTAGCTGTCTTATAATGCACTGTAACACCACAGCTCCTTTTCCACATCCATGCCCCACAGAACTTTCCGTGCTTTACCCACCCCTGATGCCTTCACATGCCCTAGTTCAATCCATGAACAGCACGTCGACTCACGGTTATACCTACATCGTCCAATCACTCTATTCCCCTTGCACGCCTTTCAACCTCTGCATGTTCAGGCCCCGATCACTTCAAAATCTTTTTCACCTCCATTCTTTCCCACCTCCAATTCACGTCTCCCACATCTCCTCGGTTTTCCCTCCACACTGTCACATATATCCTCTTGGTCAATCTTTCCTCACTCATTCTCTCCATGTGACCAAACCAACTTAAAAACACCCTCTCTGCTCTCTCAACCACACTCTTTTTTTTAAAAAAAATTGTTTTTTTTTTTCCCACACATCTCTCTTACCCTTCCATTACTTACTCGAATCAAACCACTCACACCACATATTGTCCGCAAGCAGCCTCATTTCCAGCACATCCACCCTTCGCGCCGCACAACTTCTATCCATAGCCCACGCCGCGCAAGCCATACAAACATTGTTGGAACCACTATTCCTTCCAAACATACCCATTTTTGCTTTCCGAGATAAGTTCTCCCACTTCCAAACATTCTTCAAGCTCGCCCAGGAATTTCGCCTCCCTCCCCCCACCCTATGATTTCACTTCACTTCCATGGTTCCATCCGCTGCCAGATCCACTCCAGATATCAAACACTTTATACTCCAGTTTTTCTCCCCATTCAAACTTACCTCCCAAATGACTTGACTCTCAGCCCTACTGTACCTAATAACCTTGCTCTTAATCACATTTACTCTCAACTTTCTTCTCACACAACACTTTAACCAAACTCACTTCTGCTGTTTCTTCTCACATGAATAAGCCACCAGCGCTGTACATCAGCGAACAACAACTGACCTCACTCCCAAGCTGCTCATCCACAACAGACTGCATACTTGCCCCTCTTTCTCCAAAACGCTTGCATTCACCTCCCTAACAACCCAGCCATAAACAAATTAACAACGCAGGGAGACCATCAACACACCCTTGCCGTAAACCTACATTCACTGTAACCAACACATTCCCTCTTCCTACACCGTACACATGCCTTATATCCTCGATAAAAACTTTTCACTTCTTCTAACAACTTGCCTCCCCACACTAAAATAGGGCCATAATATTTCTTAATACCTTCCACAGAGGCATCTCATCAACTCTATCATATGCCTTCTCCAGATCCATAAATGGCTACATACCAAATCCATTTGCTTTTCTAAGTATTTCGCACAACATTCTTCAAAGCAAACACCTATCCACACATCCTCTACCACTTTCTGGAAACACACTGACACAGCTCTTCCCCAATCTGATGCTCTGTACATGCCTGTCACCTCTCAATCAATACCCTCCCAATAATTTACCAGGAATACTCAACAAACTTAATACCTCTGTAATGTGGCACTCACCTTAGCCTTTGCCTTGTACAATGGCAATAGCAAGCATTCTTCTGCCATCCTCAGTCCTCACCATGAAATCTACAACATTAGATAACCTTAACCAACCAGTCAACAATACAGTCACCCCATTTTTAAATAAATTCCACTGCAACACAACCAAACCGCGCCCTTGCCGCTTCATCGTCCGCAAAGCTTTTACTACCTCATCTCTGTTTACCAAATCAAATTTACCCAACCCTCTCACTTTACACACCACCCCCCTCGACCAAAACTCCCTATATCTGCCACGCTATCATCAAACACAGCAACAAACCTCAAAATTACTCACTCCATCTCCCCCTTCTCACAATCACCACTACTTGTTATCCGACCTCCCCATAGCCCCCCTTCACTGAAGTTCCCATGTGCTCCCTTGTCGTACCAACTTATTACCTCCTCCAAAACATCTTTTTTATTCTCCCCAAAATTTAATGATACTCTCCCACCCCAACTCTCATTTGCCCTCATTTTCTTTTTTCCACATCTTGCACCTTACTCTTGACCTCCTGCCTCTTTCTTTATACATCTCCACATCATTTGCATTTTTTCCTAGCAAAAATCTTCCAAATGCCTCTCTCTTCTCTTTCACAATAAGCTTACTTCTTCAGTATCCACCACTCACTAACCCGTTCTAATCAAAACCCAACTCCCACGCTTCTTATGCCACAACATCTTTTTGCGCAATCCATCACTGCTTCCCTAAATACATCACCATTTCCTATCCCCACTGCCTTACTCTTGTGCTCACCTTTTTTCCATTCTGTACTCAGTCCCCTCTTGGTACATCCTCACACAATCCCCTTTCCCAAGCTCACGTACTCTCACCACTCTCTTCACCCCTACAATTCTCTCTACTCTTCTGAAAACCCCTACAAATCTTCACCTTCCGCCCACTCCCAACAAGATAATGATCAACATCCCCTCCAGTTGCACCTCTCAGCACATTAACACCAAAAGTCTCTCTTTAGCGCAGCCTATCAAGTAACCACATAATTCCTATAACGCTCTCCGGGCCATCTCTCCTACTTTCATACTATGCTTATGTATATCTCGCTTTTTAAACCAATATTCCCAATCACCAGGCCTTTTCTCAGCACACAAATCCACAAGCTCTTCAACCATTCCATTTACAACACTGAACACCCCCAGATACAATTATTCCCTCAACTGCACAATTACGCACCTGGAATTCAAATCACCAGCACTATAACCCTATCTTGTGCAACAAAACAACTACACACTCATGCAGCTGCTCCCAAAACACTTGCCATTCTCATGCCCAGGTTCATATGCAACAATAATCACCCATCTCTCTCCATCAACTTTTTTTACCCATATCAATCTAGAATTTACATTTTCTTACACTCTAGCACATACTCCCAGCACATCTCTGTTTCATGAGTAGTTGCTACTCCTTCCCTTCTCTGTCCTCTCAACTAACCCTGACTTTACTCCCAAGACATTCCCAAACTACTCCCTCCTCTGTACCCTTGAGCGACTTTCGTTTTCACTCCAGAGGCCAAAAACATCCAGTTTTCCTTTCCTCAAACATACTTACCTATCTCTTTCTTGTTTTTCTCATCGGTTACATCCACAACATTTAGAACCCCAATCTGAGCCTTCGAGGAGGAGAAGGACTCCCCACGTGACCCCTTCTTCGGTTCCCCCCTTTTAGAAAGTCAAAATACAGGAGGGAAGGGTTTCTCACCCCCCCGCTCCCATCCCCTTTAAGTCACTTCCTACGACAACTTGAGGAATGCTGGGAAAGTATTCTGTCCTTCGCCTATCCCCAGGGGAGATTATTACGATTATTATTTTTTTTATGTATACTTTGCCGGGCTGTCCCCTCCCGACGTTTGCGAGGTAGTGCAAGGAACAGACGAAAGAAATTGGCCCAACCCCGCCCCATACACATGTATATACATATGGCGTCCACCACTCAAATATACACACTACACAGCTTTTTCCATGGTTTACCCCCAGACGCATTCACATGCCTTGATTCAATCCACTGACACACTCAACCCCGGGTAATACACCAGATCCGTCTCCAATTCACGTTCTAGTCCTTGCCCTCCTTTCACCCCACTGCATGTTCAGGAGCCCCGATCACAACAAAACATCTTTTTTTCACTCCATCTTTCCAACCTCCAATTTGGTCCTCCCTCCTTCTCCTCGTTCACCCTCCACGATCCCGACACATATATCCTCTTGGTCAATCTTTCCTCACTCATTCTCTCCACATGTTCCCAACCCACGTCAAAACACCCTCTTCTGCCTCTCTCTACCACGCCTTTTTATTTCCACACATCTCTCCCCTTACCCTTACGCTACTCACTCGATCAAACCACACCTTCACACCACACATTGTCCTCAAGACATCTCTTTTCCACACATCCATCCTCCTGGCGCACTAACTCTATCCATAGCCCACGCTCGCAACCCATAACAACATGTTGAACCACTGATTCCTTCAAACATACCCATGTATGGCTTTCCGAGATAATGGTTTCTCGACTTCCCACACATTCTATCAAGGCCCCCAGAAGTTTCGCCCCCTTTCCCCCACCTCTATGAATCCTCTTGCCCCGCTTCCATGGTTCCCTCCGCTGCAGATCCACTCCCAATATCTAAAACACTTCATCTTCCTTCCTACATTTTTTTTCTCCATGCAAACGCACCTACCCTCCTTCTACACCTCACCTACTCTCTACCATTCAAGCACCTTCTACCTCCCTCACTCATACTACCTACCTCTCTAACTCACCTACCTCCTCAGCTACGTCTACACTCCCCAATTGACTTGACCCTCAACCCTACTGTAACCCTAATAACCTTGCTCTTATTCCACATTTACTCTTAACTTTGTTCTTCCACACGACTTTACCAAACTCAGTCACCGCTTCAGCAGTTTGCTCACATGAATCAGCACCAGTGCAGTATCATCAGCGAACATCAACTGACTCACTTCCCAAGCTCTCTCATCCCCAACAGATACGTCAAACTTGCCACCCTTTCCAAAACCTTGCATTTACCTCCCTAACAACCCCAACCATAAACAAATTTAAAAACCATGGAGACACACACACCCCACCAGGGCCCGCAAACCTACATTCCCTGGAGAACCAATCAACATTTCCTCTCTTCCTACACTACACATGCTTACTTCCTCATAAAAACTTGTCACTGCTTCTAACAACTTTCCCTCACTCCCACACCATATAGTCTTAATACCTCCACAGAGCATCTCTATCAACTCTACATATGCTTCTCCAGATCCATAAATGCTACATACAAAATCCAGTTGTTTTTCGAAGTATTTTTCACATACATTCTTCAAAGCAAACACCTGATCCACACATCCTCTACTACCACTTCTGAAACCCACACTAGCTCTTCCCCAATCGGATGCTCCTGTACTCCTTCAACCCGCTCAATCAATACCCTCCCATATAATTTACCAGAATACTCAACAAAACTTTACCTCTGTAAGTGAGCACTCATCGTATCCCCTTTGGGCCTTTGTACAATGCACTATGCACGATTGCCGTCCAATCCTCAAGGCACCTCAACCATGAGTCATACATACATAAATAACCTAAACCAACCATCAACAACAATACAGTCCACCACCCTTTTTTTTTATAAATTCCACTGCAATAACCTCCAAACCTGCTGCCATGCCGGCTTTCATCTTCCGCAAAGCAGTCACTACCTCCTCTCAGTTTTATATTATCCCTGGGGATAGGGGTGAAAGAATACTTCCCACCATTCCGCACGGTCGTAAAGGCGAATACAGGGACGGGAAGTGGGGGGGCCAGAAATCCTCCCCTCCTTGATTTTAATTGTCCTCCTAAAAAATGGAAACCAAAGGAGTCACGCGGGAGTGCTCATGGCCGTCCTTGTAGACTCAGATTGGGGGTGCTAAATGTGTGTGGGATTGTAACCAGAGATGTGGAAAAAAGTAGAGATAGATAGGAATGTTTGAGGAAAGGAAACTGGAATGTTGGTGCTCTGATTGAAACGAAGCTCAAGGTAAAGGGGAAGAGTGGTTGGAATGTCTTGGGAAAGTAAAAGTCAGGGGGTGAGTGAGAGGACAAGAGCAAGGTAGAGTAGCAGTACTCCTGAAACAGGATTTGTGGGAGTATTGATAGAATGTAAGAAGTAAAATCTCGATTAATATGGGTAACAACTGAAAGTTGATGGAGGAGAGATGGTGGGTTATTGGTGCATAGCACCTGGGCATGAGAAAAAGATCAGGAGAGGCAAGGTGTTTTGGGAGCAGCTGAAGGAGTGTGTTTAGCAGTTTTGATGTATGAGACGGGTTACAGTGATGGATGATTTGAATGCAAAGGTGAGTAATGTGGCAGTTGAGAGAATAATTGGTGTACATGGGGTGTTCAGTGTTGTAAATGGAAATAGTGAAGAACTTGTAGATTTGTGTGCTGAAACAGGGCTGGTGATTGGGAATACCTGGTTTGAAAAGAGAGATGAATATAAGTATACATATGTAAGTAGGAGAGATGGCCAGAGAGCATTATTGGATTAGATGTTAATTGATAGGTGCTTGAAAGAGAGACTTTTGGATGTTGATGTGCTGAGAGGTGCAACTGGAGGGATTTCTGATCATCTTTTGGAGGCGAAGGTGAAGATTTGTAGAGGTTTTCAGAAAAGAAGAGAGAATGTTGGGGTGAAGAGAGTGGTGAGAGTAAGTGAGCTTGGGAAGGAGACTTGTGTGAGAAAGTACAAGGAATGGGATGTATTTAGGGAAGCAGTGATGGCTTGCACGAAAGATGCCTGTGGCATGAGAAGCATGGGTGGGCAGGTTAGAAAGGGTAGTGAGTGGTGGGATGAAGAAGTAAGATTATTAGTGAAAGAGTAGAGAGAGGCATTTGGATAAGTTTTACAGGGAAATAGTGCAAATGACTGGAAGATGTATAAAAGAAAGAGGCAGGAGGGCAAGAGAAAGGTGCAAGAGGTGAAAAAGAGGGCAAATGAGAGTTGGGGTGAGAAAGTATAATTAAATTTTAGGGAGAATAAAAACATATTTTGGAAAGAGGTAAATAAGTGCGTAAGGCGAGAGAACAAATGGGAACATCGGTGAAGGGGGCTAATAGCGAGGTAATAACAAGTAGTGGTGATGTGAGGTGATGGAGTGAGTATTTTGAAGGTTTGTTAAATGTCTTAGATGATAGAGTGGCAGATATAGGATGCTTTGGTCGAGGTGGTGTGTGAAGTGAGAGGGTCAGGGGAATGATTTGGTAAACAGAGAAGAGGTAGTGAAAGCTTTGCGGACGATGAAAGCTGGCAAGGCGGCAGGTTTGGATGGTATTGCAGAGGAATTTATTAAAAAAGGAGATGACTGTTGTTGACTTGGTTGGTGAGGATGTTCATTGTATGTATGGATCATGGTGAAGTGCCTGAGGATTGGCAGAATGCATGCATAGTGCCATTGTACAAAAGCAAAGGTGATAGAGGTGAGTGTTCTAATTTCAGAGGTATAAGTTTATTGAGTATTCCTGCGAAATTATATGGGAGGATATTGATTGAGAGGGTGAAGGCATGTACAGAACATCAGATTGGGGAAGAGCAGTATGATTTCAGAACTGGTAGAGGATGTGTGGAACAAGTATTTACTTTGAAGAATGTATGTGAGAAATACTTAGAAAAACAGATGGATTTCTATGTAGCATCTATGGATCTAGAGAAGGCATATGACAGAGTTGATAGAGATGCTCTGTGGAAGGTATCAAGAGTATCTGGTGTGGGAGGCAAGTTGCTGGAAGCAATGAAAAGTTTTTATCGAGGATGTAAGGCATGTGTACGAGTAGGAAGAGAAAAAAGTGATTGGTTCTCAGTGAATGTTGGTTTGTGGCAGGGGTGTGTGATGTCTCCATGGTTGTTTAATTTGTTTATGGATGGGGTTGTTAGGGAGGTGAATGCAAGAGTTTTGGAAAGAGGGGCAAGTATGCAGTCTGTTGTGGATGAGAGAGCTTGGGAAATGAGTCAGTTGTTGTTCGCTGATGATACAGCGCTGGTGGCTGATTCATGTGAGAAACTGCAGAAGCTGGTGACTGAGTTTGGTAAAGTGTGTGAAAGAAGAAAGCTGAGAGTAAATTCATTCCCGTCGCCACCCCACCACACATGAAATGACAACCCCCTCCCCCAGTACGTGCTCGAGGTAGCGCTAGGAAAAGACTGCAAAGGTAATATTCATTCACACTCAGTCTCTACCTCTCATGTATAATGCACGGAAACCACAGCTCACTTTCCACATCCAGGCCCCACAAAACTTTATTGGTTTACTACAGAAGCTTCACATGCCCTGCTTCAATATATATGTATATTTTTTTTTCATTTTATTTTACTTTGTTGTTGTCTCCCACGTTAGCGAGGTAGCATGAGGAAACAGACGAAAGAATAGCCCAACCCACCCACATACACATTTATATATATATATACACGTCCACACACGCAAATATACAAACCTATACATCTCAACGTATACATATATATACACACACAGACATGTACATATATACACATGTACGTAATTCATAGTGTCTGCCTTTATTCATTTCCATTGCCACCCCGCAACACATGAAATACAACCCCCTCCCCCCCGCATGTGCGCGACGTAACGCTAGGAAAAGACAACAAAGGCCACATTCTTTCACACTCAGTCTCTAGCTGTCATGTATAATGCACTGAAACCACAGCTCCTTTTCCACATCCATGCCCCACAGAACTTTCCGTGCTTTACCCCAGATGCTTCACATGCCCTAGTTCAATCCATTAACAGCACGTCGACTCCGGTATACCACATCGTTCCAATTCACTCTATTCCTTGCACGCCTTTCAACCTACTGCATGTTCAGGCCCCGATCACTCAAAATCTTTTTCACTCCATCTTTCCACCTCCAATTCGGTCTCCCACTTCTCCTCGTTCCCTCCACCTCTGACACATATATCCTCTTGGTCAATCTTTCCTCACTCATTCTCTCCATGTGACCAAACCACTTTAAAACACCCTCTTCTGCTCTCTCAACCACACTCTTTTTATTTCCACACATCTCTCTTACCCTTCCATTACTTACTCGATCAAACCACCTCACACCACATATTGTCCTCAAGCATCTCATTTCCAGCACATCCACCCTTCTGCGCACAACTCTATCCATAGCCCACGCCTCGCAGCCATACAACATTGTTGGAACCACTATTCCTTCAAACATACCCATTTTTGCTTTCCGAGATAATGTTCTCGACTTCCAAACATTCTTCAAGGCTCCCAGAATTTTCGCCCCCTCCCCCCACCCTATGATTCACTTCCACTTCCATGGTTCCATCCGCTGCCAGATCCACTCCCAGATATCTAAAACACTTTACTTACTCCAGTTTTTCTCCATTCAAACTTACCTCCCAATTGACTTGACTCTCAGCCCTACTGTACCTAATAACCTTGCTCTTATTCACATTTACTCTCAACTTTCTTCTCTCACACACTTTACCAAACTCAGCTTCTGCAGTTTCTCACATGAATAAGCCACCAGCGCTGTATCATCAGCGAACAACAACTGACTCACTTCCCAAGCTCTCTCATCCACAACAGACTGCATACTTGCCCCTCTTTCCAAAACTCTTGCATTCACCTCCCTAACAACCCATCCATAAACAAATTAAACAACCATGGAGACATCACACACCCTTGCCGTAAACCTACATTCACTGAAAACCAATCACTTTCCTCTCTTCCTACACGTACACATGCCTTATATCCTCGATAAAAACTTTTCACTTCTTCTAACAACTTGCCTCCCACACCATATATTCTTAATACCTTCCACAGAGCATCTCTATCAACTCTATCATATGCCTTCTCCAGATCCATAAATGCTACATACAAATCCATTTGCTTTTCTAAGTATTTCTCACATACATTCTTCAAAGCAAACACCTGATCCACACATCCTCTACCACTTCTGAAACCACACTGCTCTTCCCCAATCTGATGCTCTGTACATGCCTTCACCCTCTCAATCAATACCCTCCCATATAATTTACCAGGAATACTCAACAAACTTATACCTCTGTAATTTGAGCACTCACTCTTATCCCCTTTGCCTTTGTACAATGGCACTATGCAAGCATTCTGCCAATCCTCAGGTGCCTCACCATGAATCATACATACATTAGATAACCTTACCAACCAGTCAACAATACAGTCACCCCCTTTTTTAATAAATTCCACTGCAACACCATCCAAACCTGCTGCCTTGCCGGCTTTCATCTTCCGCAAAGCTTTTACTACCTCATCTCTGTTTACCAAATCATTTACCCCAACCCTCTCACTTTACACACCACCTCGACCAAAACACCCTATATCTGCCACTCTATCATCAAACACATTCAACAAACCTTCAAAATACTCACTCCATCTCCTTCTCACATCACCACTACTTGTTATCACCTCCCCATTAGCCCCCTTCACTGAAGTTCCCATTTGCTCCCTTGTCGTACGCACTTTATTTACCTCCTTCCAAAACATCTTTTTATTCTCCCCAAAATTTAATGATACTCTCCCACCCCAACTCTCATTTGCCCTCTTTTTCACATCTTGCACCTTTACTCTTGACCTCCTGCCTCTTTCTTTTATACATCTCCCACTCATTTGCATTTTTTCCTTGCAAAAATCATCCAAATGCCTCTCTCTTCTCTTTCACTAATAATCTTACTTCTTCATCCCACCACTCACTACCCTTTCTAATCAACCCACCTCCCACGCTTCTTATGCCACAAGCATCTTTTGCGCAAGCCATCACTGCTTCCCTAAATACATCCCATTCCTCCCCCACTTGCCTTACCTCCTTTGTTCTCACCTTTTTCCATTCTGTACTCAGTCCCTCTTGGTACTTCCTCACACAAGTCTCCTTCCCAAGCTCACTTACTCTCACCACTCTCTTCACCCCAACATTCTCTCTTCTCTTCTGAAAACCCCTACAAATCTTCACCTTCGCCTCCACAAGATAATGATCAGACATCCCTCCAGTTGCACCTCTCAGCACATTAACATCCAAAAGTCTCTCTTTAGCGCGCCTATCAATTAACACATAATCCAATAACGCTCTCTGGCCATCTCTCCTACTTACATACGTATGCTTATGTATATCTCGCTTTTTAAACCAGATATTCCCAATCACCAGTCCTTTCTCAGCACACAAATCCACAAGCTCTTCACCATTTCCATTTACAACACTGAACACCCCATGTATACCAATTATTCCCTCAACTGCCACATTACTCACCTTTGCATTCAAATCACCCATCACTATAACCCGGTCTTGTGCAACAAAACCACTAACACACTCATTCAGCTGCTCCCAAAACACTTGCCTTCTCATGCCCAGGTGCATATGCACCAATAATCACCCATCTCTCTCCATCAACTTTCAGTTTTACCCATATCAATCTAGAATTTACTTTCTTACACTCTATCACATACTCCCACAACTCCTGTTTCATGAGTAGTGCTACTCCTTCCCTTGCTCTTGTCCTCTCACTAACCCCTGACTTTACTCCCAAGACATTCCCAAACTACTCCTCCTCTTTACCCTTGAGCTTCGTTTCACTCAGAGCCAAAACATCCAGTTTCCTTTCCTCAAACATACTACCTATCTCTTCTTTTTTCTCATCTTGGTTACATCCACACACATTTAGACACCCCAATCTGAGCCTTCGAGGAGGATGAGGACTCCCCACGTGACCCCTTCTTCTGTTTCCCCTTTTAGAAAGTCAAAATACAAGGAGGGAAGGGTTTCTCACCCCCCCGCTCCCATCCCCTTTAGTCGCCTTCTACGACACGTGAGGAATGCTTGGGAAGTATTCTTTCTCGCCTATCCCCAGGGATATTATTATTATTATTATTTTTTTATTATACTTTGTCGCTGTCTCCCGCGTTTGCGAGGTAGTGCAAGGAAACAGACGAAAGAAATGGCCCAACCCCCCCCATACACATGTATATACATACGTCCACACACGCAAATATACACACCTACACAGCTTTCCATGGTTTACCCCAGACGCTTCACATGCCTTGATTCAATCCACTGACAGCACGTCAACCCCGGTATACCACATCGCTCCAATTCACTCTATTCCTTGCCCTCCTTTCACCCTCCTGCATGTTCAGGCCCCGATCACACAAAATCTTTTTCACTCCATCTTTCCACCTCCAATTTGGTCTCCCTCTTCTCCTCGTTCCCTCCACCTCCGACACATATATCCTCTTGGTCAATCTTTCCTCACTCATTCTCTCCATGTGCCCAAACCACTTCAAAACACCCTCTTCTGCTCTCTCAACCACGCTCTTTTTATTTCCACACATCTCTCTTACCCTTACGTTACTCACTCGATCAAACCACCTCACACCACACATTGTCCTCAGACATCTCGTTTCCAGCACATCCATCCTCCTGCGCACAACTCTATCCATAGCCCACGCCTCGCAACCATACAACATTGTTGGAACCACTATTCCTTCAAACATACCCATTTTTGCTTTCCGAGATAATGTTCTCGACTTCCACACATTCTTCAAGGCCCCCAGAATTTTCGCCCCCTCCCCCACCCTATGATCCACTTCCGCTTCCATGGTTCCATCCGCTGCCAGATCCACTCCCAGATATCTAAAACACTTCACTTCCTCCAGTTTTTCTCCATTCAAACTCACCTCCCAATTGACTTGACCCTCAACCCTACTGTACCTAATAACCTTGCTCTTATTCACATTTACTCTTAACTTTCTTCTTCCACACACTTTACCAAACTCAGTCACCAGCTTCTGCAGTTTCTCACATGAATCAGCCACCAGTGCTGTATCATCAGCGAACAACAACTGACTCACTTCCCAAGCTCTCTCATCCCCAACAGACTTCATACTTGCCCCTCTTTCCAAAACTCTTGCATTTACCTCCCTAACAACCCCATCCATAAACAAATTAAACAACCATGGAGACATCACACACCCCTGCCGCAAACCTACATTCACTGAGAACCAATCACTTTCCTCTCTTCCTACACGTACACATGCCTTACATCCTCGATAAAAACTTTTCACTGCTTCTAACAACTTTCCTCCCACACCATATATTCTTAATACCTTCCACAGAGCATCTCTATCAACTCTATCATATGCCTTCTCCAGATCCATAAATGCTACATACAAATCCATTTGTTTTTCTAAGTATTTCTCACATACATTCTTCAAAGCAAACACCTGATCCACACATCCTCTACCACTTCTGAAACCACACTGCTCTTCCCCAATCTGATGCTCTGTACATGCCTTCACCCTCTCAATCAATACCCTCCCATATAATTTACCAGGAATACTCAACAAACTTATACCTCTGTAATTTGAGCACTCACTCTTATCCCCTTTGCCTTTGTACAATGGCACTATGCACGCATTCCGCCAATCCTCAGGCACCTCACCATGAGTCATACATACATTAAATAACCTTACCAACCAGTCAACAATACAGTCACCCCCTTTTTTAATAAATTCCACTGCAATACCATCCAAACCTGCTGCCTTGCCGGCTTTCATCTTCCGCAAAGCTTTCACTACCTCTTCTCTGTTTATATTATCCCTGGGGATAGGGGTGAAAGAATACTTCCCACGCATTCCTCACGTGTCGTAGAAGGCGAATACAGGGGACGGGAGTGGGGGGCCAGAAATCCTCCCCTCCTTGTATTTTAATTTTCTAAAAATGGGAAACAGAAGGAGTCACGCGGGGAGTGCTCATCCTCCTTGTAGACTCAGATTGGGGTGTCTAAATGTGTGTGGATGTAACCAAGATGTGAAAAAAGTAGAGATAGGTAGTATGTTTGAGGAAAGGAACCTGGATGTTTTGGCTCTGATTGAAACGAAGCTCAAGGGTAAAGGGGAAGAGTGGTTTGGGAATGTCTTGGGAGTAAAGTCAGGGGTTAGTGAGAGGACAAGAGCAAGGGAAGGAGTAGCAGTACTCCTGAAACAGGAGTTGTGGGAGTATGTGATAGAATGTAAGAAAGTAAATTCTCGATTAATATGGGTAAAACTGAAAGTTGATGGAGAGAGATGGGTGGTTATTGGTGCATATGCACCTGGGCATGAGAAGAAAGATCATGAGAGGCAAGTGTTTTGGGAGCAGCTGAATGAGTGTGTTAGTGGTTTTGATGCACAAGACCGGGTTATAGTGATGGGTGATTTGAATGCAAAGGTGAGTAATGTGGCGGTTGAGGGAATGATTGGTATACATGGGGTGTTCAGTGTTGTAAATGGAAATGGTGAAGAGCTTGTAGATTTATGTGCTGAAAAAGGACTGGTGATTGGGAATACCTGGTTTAAAAAGCGAGATATACATAAGTATACGTATGTAAGTAGAGAGATGGCCAGAGAGCGTTATTGGATTACGTGTTAATTGACAGGCGTGCGAAAGAGAGACTTTTGGATGTTAATGTGCTGAGAGGTGCAACTGGAGGGATGTCTGATCATTATCTTGTGGAGGCTAAGGTGAAGATTTGTATGGGTTTTCAGAAAAGAAGAGTGAATGTTGGGGTGAAGAGGGTGGTGAGAGTAAGTGAGCTTGGGAAGGAGACTTGTGTGAGGAAGTACCAGGAGAGAATGGAAAAAGGTGAGAACAATGGAAGTAAGGGGAGTGGGGGAGGAATGGGATGTATTTAGGGAATCAGTGATGGAGTGCGCAAAAGATGCTTGTGGCATAAGAAGCGTGGGAGGTGGGTTGATTAGAAAGGGTACTGAGTGGTGGGATGAAGAAGTAAGATTATTAGTGAAAGAGAAGAGAGAGGCATTTGGACGATTTTTGCAGGGAAAAAATGCAATTGAGTGGGAGATGTATAAAAGAAAGAGACAGGAGGTCAAGAGAAAGGTGCAAGAGGTGAAAAAGAGGGCAAATGAGAGTTGGGGTGAGAGAGTATCATTAAATTTTAGGGAGAATAAAAAGATGTTCTGGAAGGAGGTAAATAAAATGCGTAAGACAAGGGAGCAAATGGGAACTTCAGTGAAGGGCGCTAATGGGGAGGGATAACAAGTAGTGGTGATGTGAGAAGGAGATGGAGTGAGTATTTTGAAGGTTTGTTGAATGTGTTTGATGATAGAGTGGCAGATATAGGGTGTTTTGGTTGAGGTGGTGTGCAAAGTGAGAGGGTTAGGGAAAATGATTTGGTAAACAGAGAAGAGGTAGTAAAAGCTTTGCGGAAGATGAGAGCCGGCAAGGCAGCAGGCTTGGATGGTATTGCAGTGGAATCTATTAAAAAAGGGGGTGACTGTATTGTTGACTGGTTGGTAAGGTTATTTAATGTATGTATGACTCATGGTGAGGTGCCTGAGGATTGGTGGCATGCGTGCATAGTGCCATTGTACAAAGGCAAAGGGGTTAAGAGTGAGTGCTCAAATTACAGAGGTATAAGTTTGTTGAGTATTCCTGGTAAATTATATGGGAGGGTATTGATTGAGAGGGTGAAGGCATGTACAGAGCATCAGATTGGGGAAGAGCAGTGTGGTTTCAGAAGTGGTAGAGGATGTGTGGATCAGGTGTTTGCTTTGAAGAATGTATGTGAGAAATACTTAGAAAAGCAAATGGATTTGTATGTAGCATTTATGGATCTGGAGAAAGCATATGATAGAGTTGATAGAGATGCTCTGTGGAAGGTATTGAGAATATATGTTGTGGGAGGCAGGTTGTTAGAAGCAGTGAAAAGTTTTTATCGAGGATGTAAGGCATGTGTACGTGTAGGAAGAGAGGAAAGTGATTGGTTCTCAGTGAATGTAGGTTTGCGGCAGAGGTGTGTGATGTCTCCATGGTTGTTTAATTTGTTTATGGATGGGGTTGTTAGGGAGGTGAATGCAAGAGTTTTGGAAAGAGGGGCAAGTATGAAGTCTGTTGTGGATGAGAGAGCTTGGGAAGTGAGTCAGTTGTTGTTCGCTGATGATACAGCGCTGGTGGCTGATTCATGTGAGAAACTGCAGAAGCTGGTGACTGAGTTTGGTAAAGTGTGTGAAAGAAGAAAGTTAAGAGTAAATGTGAATAAGAGCAAGGTTATTAGGTACAGTAGGGTTGAGTGTCAAGTCAATGGGGAGGTAAGTTTGAATGGAGAAAAACTGGAGGAAGTAAAGTGTTTTAGATATCTGGGAGTGGATCTGACAGCGGATGGAACCATGGAAGCGGAAGTGAATCATAGGGTGGGGGAGGGGGCGAAAATCCTGGGAGCCTTGAAGAATGTGTGGAAGTCGAGAACATTATCTCGGAAAACAAAAATGGGTATGTTTGAAGGAATAGTGGTTCCAGCAATATTGTATGGTTGTGAGGCGTGGGCTATGGATAGAGTTGTGCGCAGGAGGGTGGATGTGCTGGAAATGAGATGTTTGAGGACAATGTGTGGTGTGAGGTGGTTTGATCAAGTAAGTAATGTAAGGGTAAGAGAGATGTGTGGAAATAAAAAGAGCGTGGTTGAGAGAGCAGAAGAGGGTGTTTTGAAGTGGTTTGGGCACATGGAGAGAATGAGTGAGGAAAGATTGACCAAGAGGATATATGTGTCGGAGGTGGAGGGAACAAGGAGAAGTGGGAGACCAAATTGGAGGTGGAAAGATGGAGTGAAAAAGATTTTGAGTGATCGGGGCCTGAACATGCAGGAGGGTGAAAGGCGGGCAAGGAATAGAGTGAATTGGATCGATGTGGTATACCAGGGTTGACGTGCTGTCAGTGGATTGAATCAAGGCATGTGAAGCGTCTGGGGTAAACCATGGAAAGTTTTGTGGGGCCTGGATGTGGAAAGGGAGCTGTGGTTTCGGGCATTATTGCATGACAGCTAGAGACTGAGTGTGAACGAATGGGGCCTTTGTTGTCTTTTCGTAGCGCTACCTCACACACATGAGGGGGGAGGGGGATGGTATTCCATGTGTGGTGAGGTGGTGATGGGAATGAGTAAAGGCAGACAGTGTGAATTGTGTGCATGGGTATATATGTATGTGTCTGGGTGTGTATATATATGTGTACATTGAGATGTATAGGTATGTATATTTGCGTGTGTGGACGTGTATGTATATACATGTGTATGGGGGTGGGTTGGGCCATTTCTTTTGTCTGTTTCCTTGTGCTACCTCGCAAACGTGGGAGACAGCGACAAAGCAAAATGAAAAATAAAAAAAAATGAAAATTAATAATAATATTATTATAATGATTTTGTAGTCTCAGGACCCCTGTATGGAGCTTTGAGGCTGTTATCTTTGTGGAAGCAGGGTAAGGGGCTCCTATGGGGTCAAAAGGTCACTGATGACACTATACAGGTTGTTCTGGCTTAAAATAGCCTCACAATTATCTCAGTAAATATAGAGGGAAGTGATTCATTTAATGTAGAACTGGGTGTGGTTTATTATAGTTGTGTATTGTAAGTCACTGCCACTTTTTTCCTTCAGTGAAGGACTTATGGAATGAAGAGTAAAGAGTGAAGAGTATGAAGCCCTGTATAGAAGAGATAAATCAATGTTCCTGATGCATCCCACTGAATTAGGAATGGAGTAGAAATGTTAGATATATTGATAACTTTGTAGTCACTCTTGAACTTGGTGAAGAATGGTATCAAATGCTTTGTTGATGTCTGCTGGTGTTACTTATCTACAAGAGGGTCATTATGGGTAGTTGAAGCCTTACAGAATGTTTCGTGTGAGGTTTTTGTACAGTGTGTTAGTGGACCAATTGGGTCTAATGCTGTGTTTTGACAACTTATGTAGGTGAGAATGGGATATTTTGTTTGACTATATTCATTCCAATTCTTAAAATATATCTACAGAATCACCTGAGGAGAATCTGTGACTTATTGACACCAGTTGTCAATAGTAGAAGGGACAAACTGGATGACATGAATCCCACACTCTTCCGTTTCTATTCTACTCTCGTGATTGCTAAGTGGAGAAGAAAAGTGGTAAGTGTGACATTTAAGTCTTTATCTCAGTTGTTGTCTTTCAGAAGTTAGTAGATGTGAGAAAGGTGAATTATACCTGGAGTCTCTATGCAGAACTCCTGATTAATGCATTCAAAGTATTTTGAATGTTTCCCATTTCCTTCTATGTTTGTCTAAGCTTTTCCTTTTCTGTATTATCTTTTCATATGGTAGCTGTTATACAGCATGATTACCTAAAGCAGACATTCCTGACATAAAATGTCATCATGTTACTGCTTACTAGATTAATTGACATGTATACTAATTGAGTGCTTATGAACTTGGAAGCAAAAAACTGGAGAAAAAGAAGCAAATGTTTGAGGAGCTGAATGTATCAGTAGTTTTGATACAAGAGATTGGGTATTAGTGATGTGTGAATTGAATGTGAGTGGGTAACATGGCAGTTGAGATAACTGAGGGGCATGGGGTACTCAGTGATATTAATTAAATTTTGTGAAGCTTATGGAGTTTTGTTCTGAAAAAGGACTGGTAATTGAAAATTCTTTTGTTGAAAAGAGGGATATGTTTAAGTATGTTTGGGTGAGTAGGGTCAATGGTAAGGTGGTCATCATTGGATTAGATAATATTTGATAGATGCAAGAGAGAGACTCGTGGATATGAATGTGCTGTGTCAGGCAACTCACGATGGTATGTGTTCTGTTTCAATGTGTGGTTTACTTATGCACAGACTCAGGAAAACATAGCTTCTAGATGCAATATATTGGTGTGAAATATATACAAAGATCAGTCTAGAGCATGGTTAAGTAGGGCAGGGGAAGGTGTGCTCACATCCTAAGCTCTAGCACTGAACTGCCTCACCTAGCCATGAAGGGTTACAATGTAAACTCGGGTTCATTCAGACACACTTGACTGACATGTTTCATTCATGCCCTTCACTCGCATTAATGTATTCGACTCTCGTTCAGCTCTTGACCTCAGAAGTTGCTGAACTCATTCATACTGAACAATGGTTAACACTCATGTTTGATAATCACAGTATGATCATTGCTTGGTGAAGGTTTGTAAAAGGCATTCAGTAAAATGGAAATGGTGGTGAAAGTGGGTGGGTTTGAAAAAGAAGCTTATGTGAAGAGATTCATCAGCCTTTTATGTCTGTTGCTGGCACTGCCTCGCTGGAAGGGGGAGGGGATGCTATTTCGTGTGTGGCAGGGTGGCAATGGGAATGGGTGAAGGCAGCAAGTATGGATATGTACATGTGTATGTATGTATATGTCTTTGTATGTATATATATGTATATGTTGAAATGTATGTGTATGTTTATGTGTGTGTGTGGGTGTTTATGTATATACATGTGTGTGGGATGGGTTGGGCCATTTATCGTCTCTTTCCTTGTGCTACCTCACTAATGCAGAAGATAGTGGTTGAGTATGATAAAAAGAATATAAGATATATATATCCCTGGGGATAGGGGAGAATAAACACTTCCTGCGTTTTCCCTGCATGTCGTAGAAGGCGACTAAAAGTGGAGGGAGCGGGGGACTCGAAATCCTTCCTGCTCATTTTTTTATAATTTCCCAAAAGAGGAACAGACAAGCGGGCCAAGTGAGGATAATCCTCAAAGGCTCAGTCCTCTGTTCTCAACGCTACCTTGCTAATGCGGGAAATGGCAAATAAGATGAAAATATATATATATATATATATATATATATATATATATATATATATATATATATATATATATATATATTTTTTTTTTTTTTTTTTTTTTTTGCTTTGTCGCTGTCTCCCGCGTTTGCGAGGTAGCGCAAGGAAACAGACGAAAGAAATGGCCCAACCCCCCCCCCCATACACATGTATATACATACGTCCACACACGCAAATATACATACCTACACAGCTTTCCATGGTTTACCCCAGACGCTTCACATGCCCTGATTCAATCCACTGACAGCACTTCAACCCCGGTATACCACATCGCTCCAATTCACTCTATTCCTTGCCCTCCTTTCACCCTCCTGCATGTTCAGGCCCCGATCACTCAAAATCTTTTTCACTCCATCTTTCCACCTCCAATTTGGTCTCCCACTTCTCCTCGTTCCCTCCACCTCCGACACATATATCCTCTTGGTCAATCTTTCTTCACTCATTCTCTCCATATGCCCAAACCATTTCAAAACACCCTCTTCTGCTCTCTCAACCACGCTCTTTTTATTTCCACACATCTCTCTTACTCTTACATTACTTACTCGATCAAACCACCTCACACCACATATTGTCCTCAAACATCTCATTTCCAGCACATCCACCCTCCTGCGCACAACTCTATCCATAGCCCACGCCTCGCAACCATACAACATTGTTGACCATTATTCCTTCAAACATAGCCATTTTTGCTTTCCGAGATAATGTTCTCGACTTCCACACAATCTTCAAAGCTCCCAGTATTTTCGCGCCCTCCCCCTTTCTATGATTCACTTCCGCTTCCATGGTTCCATCCGCTGCCAGATCCACTCCCAGATATCTAAAACACTTTACTTCCTCCAGTTTTTCTCCATTCAAATTTACCTCCCAATTGACTTGACCCTCAACCCTACTGTACCTAATAACCTTGCTCTTATTCACATTTACTCTTAACTTTCTTCTTTCACACACTTTACCAAACTCAGTCACCAGCTTCTGCAGTTTCTCACATGAATCAGCCACCAGCGCTGTATCATCAGCGAACAACAACTGACTCACTTCCCAAGTTCTCTCATCCCCAACAGACTGCATACTTGCCCCTCTTTCCAAAACTCTTGCATTTACCTCCCTAACAACCCCATCCATAAACAAATTAAACAACCATGGAGAAACCACACACCCCTGCCGCAAACCTACATTCACTGAGAACCAATCACTTTCTTCTCTTCCTACACGTACACAAGCCTTGCATCCTCGATAAAAACTTTTCACTGCTTCTAACAACTTGCCTCCCACACCATATATTCTTAGTACCTTCCACAGAGCATCTGTATCAGCTCTATCATATGCTTTCTCCAGATCCATAAATGCTACTTACAAATCCATTTGCTTTTCTAAGTATTTCTCACATACATTCTTCAAAGCAAACACCTGATCCACACATCCTCTACCACTTCTGAAACCACACTGCTCTTCCCCAATCTGATGCTCTGTACATGCCTTCACCCTCTCAATCAATACCCTCCCATATAATTTCTCAGGAATACTCAACAAACTTATACCTCTGTAATTTGAGCTCTCACTCTTATCCCCTTTGCCTTTGTACAATGGCACTATGCAAGCATTCTGCCAATCCTCAGGCACCTCACCATGAATCATACATACATTAGATAACCTTACCAACCTGTCAACAATACAGTCACCCCCTTTTTTAATAAATTCCACTGCAGTACCATCCAAACCTGCTGCCTTGCTGGCTTTCATCTTCTGCAAAGCTTTTACTACCTCTTCTCTGTTTACCAAATCATTTTCCCTAACCCTCTCACTGTACACACCACCTCGACCAAAATACCCTATATCTGCCACTCTATCATCAAATACATTCAACAAACCTTCAAAATACTCACTCCATCTCCTTCTCACATCACCACTACTTGTTATCTCCTCCCCATTATCCCCCTTCACTGAAGTTCCCATTTGCCCCCTTGTCTTACGCACTTTATTTACCTCCTTCCAGAGCATCTTTTTATTCTCCCTAAAATTTAATGATACTCTCTCACCCCAACTCTCATTTGCCCTCTTTTACACCTCTTGCACCTTTCTCTTGACCTCTTGCCCCTTTTTTTTTTATACATCTCCCACTCATTTGCATTTTTTCCCTGCAAAAATCGTCCAAATGCCTCTCTCTTCTCTTTCACTAATAATCTTACTTCTTCATCCAACCAATCACTACCCTTTCTAATCAACCCACCTCCCATGCTTCTCATGCCACAAGCATCTTTTGCGCACTCCATCACTGCTTCCCTAAATACATCCCATTCCTCCCACACTCGCCTTACTTCCTTTGTTCTCACCTTTTTCCATTCTGTATTCAGTCTCTCCTGGTACTTCCTCACACAAGTCTCCTTCCCAAGCTCACTTACTCTCACCACTCTCTTCACGCCAACATTCTCTCTTCTTTTCTGAAAACCCCTACTAATCTTCACCTTCGTCTCCACAAGATAATGATCAGACATCCCTCCAGTTGCACCCCTCAGCACATTAACATCCAAAAGTCTCTCTTTCGCACGCCTATCATTTAACACGTAATCCAATAACGCTCTATGGCCATCTCTCCTACTTACATACGTATATGGGCTATAGATAGAGTTGTGCCGAGGAGGGTGGATGTGCTGGAAATGAGATGTTTGAGGACAATATGTGGTGTGAGGTGGTTTGATTAAGTAATGAAAGGGTGAGATATGTGTGGTGGTAAAATGAGTGTGGTTGAGAGAGTATTAGAGGGTGTTTTGATATGGTTAGGTCACATGGAGAGATTGAGTGAGGAAAGATTGACAAACAGGATATATGTGTCAGAGGTGGAGGGAATGAGGAGAAGTGGGAGACTGGATTGGAGGTGGAAAGATGGAGTGAAAAAAATTTTGAGTGATCGGGGCCTGAAGATGCAGGAGGGTGAAAGGCGGGCAAGGAATAGAGTGAATTGGATAGATGTGGTATACCGGGGTTGATGTGCTGTCAATGGATTGAATCGGGGCATGTGAAGCATCTGGGGTGGACCATGGAAAGTTCTGTGGGGTGGACCATGGAAAGTTCTGTGCATGGAAAGCACCTTAACCTAATTTCAGTTTTCCACCATCATACCTCAACCTTTGATTTTTCTCACCAAATTGTTAATTTCAGACCTTACAAAAGTTTTAACAGTTTAACTGTGGTATCTTCAGGGCCCATCAGGAAGGCAACAGACACTTCATGAGCTTCAAGTCACCTCTGTCAAGAAGAGTGGAGATCCGCTTTTGCCTGCTGAAACCCCATAGGACTGAAGCCATCTGAGCCCTTTCTGAGTCATTCATCACTGCTCTCCCATCATGTAGCTCTTTTGCTAAGTTAGTAAGGTCAGCTGCCCTTGGCTACCCAGCCCACCTTATCCTGGAAGGTTGAGTGTCCTCATGACAACTACAGAAGTTTGAAACTCACTTGGCAGGTAGGCTTGCAATTAAGTGGAGGCCACTTTAATCTCATTGGTGTTGATGTAGGAGTAAAAACCAAGCAAATGATTTTAATAAAATTTTCCATACACCTCTCTTGGGCACATTATAGTCATGTTTTTCTTTTTTTGTATGTAACATAACTGTAGCATTATTTGTCATGACAGTTTAGCTAAAGAATTACCAACAGGAGGGTGTGTGATAGTTCTGGTTAGACATGTGCTTTCCTCTTGTTTAAAGAGAATTTTTAGATTCATAAGTTACAAGGCTCACCTTACACGATGTATTTTCTACAGGATTCAAGGTTTGGAGTATTATCCAAAGAAAGGATCTGACTACAGAGTTTACATTTACTTAAAAACTCTGTGTTCTGTGTCTGGATATTACAAATGATTATTCAAATAAACCATGAAAGATTTTATTCAGAAAATTATCTGACACATACTGTGAGGTTAAATTGTGGGTGAAAAGTCACCTTACATGTGCATCAATCATCTCAAACAAAACAAAGTTCAGTTTTAAAAAACTTCTCACTTTAAAAAAAACCATCTACAGGTGAGATACAAGAATGAGATAGAAGACGTAGAACAGTCAGTTGATATACAGAAAAGAGATTAAGCAAAGACACCATTGGTAAACAATTGTTACTGGATGGTGATGTTTGAGTTGTTGGTGTTTGGGTCTGGCACCATGCCTGTTCTAAAATTTCATTGTGTGGACAGGAAAGGGAACTGCCTTCAAATTTTATCCATGACACAGCTATTCCCTTTGTATAGACCTTCAGTGATATTCATGTCACAAAATATTACATTATTATTATACGTTGTTGCTGTCTCCTGCATAAGCGAGGTAGCACAAGGAAACAGACAAAAGAATGGCCCAACCCACCCACATACTTATGTATATCCATAAACGCCCACACACGCGCATATGCATGCCTATACATTTCAGCGTATGCATACATACACATACACAGACATATATATTCTGTTCTATTTCCAATTTACTTTGTCAGTGTCTCCCATGTTAGCAAGGTAGCGTAAGGAAACAGACAAAAGAATGGCCCAACCCACCCACATACACGTCCACACACGCAAATACACATACCTGTACATCTCAACGTATACATATATATACACACACAGACATATACATATATACACATGTACATAATTCATGTGAGTGCTCAATTTACAGAGGTATAAGTTTGTGGAGTATTCCTGGGAAATTGAATGGGAGGGTATTGATTGACAGGGTGAAGGCATGTACAGAGCATCAGATTGGGGAAGAGCAGTGTGGTTTCAAAAGTGGTAGAGGATGTGTGGATCAGGTGTTTGCTTTGAAGAATGTATGTGAGAAATACTTAGGAAAGCAAATGGATTTGTATGTAGCATTTATGGATCTGGAAAAGGCATATGATAGAGTTGATAGAGATGCTCTGTGGAAGGTATTAAGAATATATGTTGTGGGAGGCAAGTTGTTAGTAGCAGTGCAAAGTTTTTATCAAGGATGTAAGGCAAGTGTGTGTGTAGGAAGAGAGGAAAGTGATTGGTTCTCAGTGAATGTAGGTTTGCGGCAGGGATGTGTGATGTCTCCATGGTTGTTTAATTTGTTTATGGATGGGGTTGTTAGGAAGGTGAATGCAAGAGTTTTGGAAAGAGGGGCAAGTATGCAGTCTGTTGTGGATGAGAGAGCTTGGGAAGTGAGTCAGTTGTTGTTCGCTGATGATACAGCGCTGGTTGCTGATTTATGTAAGAAACTGCAGAAGCTGGTGACTGAGTTTGATAAAGTGTGTGAAAGAAGAAAGCTGAGAGTAAATGTGAATAAGAGCAAGGTTATTAGGTACAGTAGGGTTGAGTGACAAGTCAATTGGGAGGTAAATTTGGATGAAGAAAAACTGGAAAAAGTGAAGTGTTTTAGATATCTGGGAGTGGATTTGGCAGCGGATGGAACCATGGAAGTGGAAGTGAATCATAGGGTGGGAGAGGGGGCGAAAGTTCTGGGAGCGTTGAAAAATGTGTGGAAGTCGAGAACGTTATCTTGGAAAGCAAAAATGGCTAAGTTTGAAGGAATAGTGGTTCCAACAATGTTGTATGGTTGCGAGGCATGGGCTGTAGATAGAGTTGTGCCGAAGAGGGTGGATGTGCTGGAAATGAGATGTTTGAGGACAGTATGTGGTGTGAGGTGGTTTGATCGAGTAACTGATGAAAGGGTAAGAGAGGTGTGTGGTAATAAAAAGAGTGTGGTTGAGAGAACAGAAGAGGGTGTATTGAAATGGTTTAGGTCACATGGAGAGAATGAGTGAGGAAAGATTGACCAAGAGGATATATGTGTCAGAGGTGGAGGGAACGAGGAGAAGTGGGAGACCAAATTAGAGGTGGAAAGATGGAGTGAAAAAGATTTTGAGTGATAGGGGCCTGAACATGCAAGAGGGTGAAAGGCGTGCAAGGAATAGAGTGAATTGGAACACTGTTTTATACCGGGGTTGATGTGCTGTCAGTGGATTGAACCAGGGCATGTGAAGCGTCTGGGGTAAACCATGGAAAGTTCTGTGGGGCCTGGATGTGGAAAGGGAGCTGTGGTTTCGGTGCATTATTACATGACAGCTAGAGACTGAATGTGAACGAATGGGGCCTTTGCTGTCTTTTTCTAGCGCTACCTCACGCACATGAGGGGGGAGGGGGTTGTTATTTCATGTCTGGTGAAGTGGCGATGGGAATGAATAAAGGCTGACAGTATGAATTATGTACATGTGTATATATGTATATGTGTGTGTGTGTATATATATATGTATACATTGAGATGTATAGGTATGTATATTTGCGTGTGTGGACGTGTATGTATATACATGTGTATGTGGGTGGGTTGGGCCATTCTTTCATCTGTTTCCTTGCGCTACCTCGCTAACGCGGGAGACAGCAGCAAAGCAAAATAAGATAAATAAATAATAGATATTATTTTGCTTTGTCGCTGTCTCCCGCATTAGCGAGGTAGCGCAAGGAAACAGACGAAAGAATGGCCCAACCCACCCACATGCACATGTATATACATACGCTTCTGCACACGCACATATACATACCTATACATCTCAACGTATGCATATATATATACACACACAGACATATACATATATACACATGTACATAATTCAGACTGCCTCCCCTTATTCATTCCCATCGCCACCCTGCCACACATGAAATAAAAAACCCCTCCCTCCGCATGTGTGCAAGATAGGGCTAGGAAAAGTCACCAAAGGCCAGATTTGTTCACACTCAGTCTCTAGCTGTCATATATAATGCATCGAAACCACAGCTCCCTTTCCACATCCAGGCCCCACAAAACTTTCCATAGTTTACCCCAGACGCTTCACATGCCCTGGTTCAATCCATTGACAGCACATCAACCCTGGTATACCACATCGTTCCAATTCACTCTATTCCTTGCAAGCCTTTCACCCTCCTGCATGTTCAGGCCCCGATCACTCAAAATCTTTTTCACTCCATCTTTCCACCTCCAATTTGGTCTCCCACTTCTCCTCGTTCCCTCCACCTCTGACACATATATCCTCTTTGTCAATCTTTCCTTGCTCATTCTCTCCATGTGAAAAAACTATTTCAAAACACCCTCTTCTGCTCTCTTAACCACACTCTTTTTACTACCACACATCTCTTTTACCCTTTCATTACTTACTCGATCATTTCACCTCACGCCACATATTGTCCTGAAACATCTCATTTCCAGCACATCCACCCTCCTCCGCACAGCTCTATCTATAGCCCATGCCTCACAACCATATAGAATTGTTGGAACCACTATTCCTTCAAACATACCCATTTTTGCTTTCCAAGATAACGTTCTTGACTTCCACACATTTTTCAACGCTCCCAGAACTTTCGCCCCCTCCCCCACCCTATGATTCACTCCCACTTCCATGGTTCCATCCGCTGCCAGACCCACTGCCAGATATCTAAAACACTTCACTTCCTCCAGTTTTTCTCCATTCAAACTTACCTTGCAATTGACTTGTCCCTTAACCCTACTCTATCTAATAACCTTGCTCTTATTCACATTTACTCTCAGCTTTCTTCTTTCACACACTTTACCAAACTCAGTCACCAGCTTCTGCAGTTTCTCACACGGATCAACCACGAGTGCTGTATCATCAGCGAACAACAACTGACTCACTTCCCAAGCTCTCGTCCACAACAGACTCCATACTTGCCCTTCTTTTCAAAACTCTTGCATTCACCTCCCTAACAACCCCATCCATAAACAAATTAAACAACCATGGAGACATCATGCACCCCTGCCGCAAACCAACATTCACTGAGAACCAATCACTTTCCTCTCTTCCTACATGTACACATGCATTACATCCTAGATAAAAACTTTTCACTGCTTCCAACGCCTTACCGCCCACACCATATTTTCTTAATACCTTCCACAGAGCATCTCTATCAACTCTGTCATTTGCCTTCTCCAGATCCATAAATGCTACATACAAATCCATTTGCTTTTCTAAGTATTTCTCACATGCATTCTTCAAAGCAAACACCTGATCCACACATCCTCTACCACTTCAGAAACCGCACTGCTCTTCCCCAATCTGATGCTCTGTACATGCCTTCACCCTCTCAATCAATACTCTCCCATATAATTTCCCAGGAATACTCAACTAACTTATACCTCTGTAATTTGTGCACCCACTCTTATCCCCTTTGCCTTTGTACAATGGCACTATGCAAGCATTCCGCCAATCCTCAGGCACCTCACCATGAGTCATACATACATTAAATAACCTTACCATCCAGTCAACAATACAGTCACCCCCTTTTTTGATAAATTCCACTGCAATGCCATCCAAACCCGCTGCCTTGCCGGCTTTCATCTTCTGCAAAGCTTTTACTACCTCTTTTCTGTTTATCAAATTATTTTCCCTAACCCTTCACTTTGCACACCACCTCGACCAAAACACTCTATATCTGCCACTCTGTCATCAAACACATTCAACAAACCTTCAAAATACTCACTCCGTCTCCTTCTCACATCACCGCTACTTGTTATCACCTCCCCATTTTCCCCCTTCACTGAAGTCCCCATTTGTTCCCTTGTCATACGCACTTTAATTATTTCCTTCCAAAACATCTTTTTACCCTCCCTAAAATTTAATGATACTCTCTCACCCCAACTCTTATTTGCCCTCTTTTTCACCTCTTGCACCTTTCTCTTGACCTCCTGCCTCTTTATTATATACATCTCCCTCTCATTTGCATTTTTACCCAGCAAAAATCGACCAAATGCCTCTCTCTTCTCTTTCACTAATAATCTTACTTCTTCATCTCACCACTCACTACCCTTTCTAATCTGTCCACCACCCATGCTTCCCAAGCATCTTTTGCGCAAGCCATCACTGCTTCCCTAAATACATCCCATTCCTCCCCCACTCCCCTTACGTCCTTTGTCCTCACCTTTTTCCATTCTGTACTCAGTCTCTCCTGGTACTTCCTCACACAAGTCTCCTTCCCAAGCTCACTTACTCTCACCACTCTCTTCACCCCAACATTCTCTCTTCTTTTCTGAAAACCTCTACAAATCTTCACCTTCGCCTCCACAAGATATGATAGAGTTGGTAGAGATGCTCTGTGGAAGGTATTAAGAATATATGGTGTGTGAGGCAAGTTGTTAGAAGCAGTGAAAAGTTTTTATTGAGGATGTAAGGCATGTGTATGTGTAGGAAGAGAGGAAAGTGGTTGGTTCTCAGTGAATGTAGGTTTGCGGCAGGGGTGTGCGATACCTCCATGGTTGTTTAATTTGTTTATGGATGGGGTTGTTAGGGAGGTGAATGCAAGAGTTTTGGAAAGAGGGGCAAGTATGCAGTCTGTTGTGGATGAGAGAGCTTGGGAAGTGAGTCAGTTGTTGTTCGCTGATGATACAGCGCCTTTTGACTGATTCGTGTGAGAAACTGCAGAAGCTGGTGACTGAGTTTGGTAAAGTGTGTGAAAAAAAAAACCGAGAGTAAATGAGAATAAGAGCAAGGTTATTAGGTACAGTAGAGTTGAAGGACAAGTCAGTTGGGAGGTAAGTTTGAATGGAGAAAAACTCGAGGAAGTGAAGTGCTTTAGATATCTGGGAGTGGATCTGGCAGCGGATGGAACCATGGAAGCGGAAGTGAATCATAGGGTGGGGGAGGGGCCGAAAGTTCTGGGAGCGTTGAAGAACGTTTGGAAGTTGAGAACATTATCTCGGAAAGCAAAAATGGGTATGTTTGAAGGAATAGTGGTTCCAGCAATATTGTATGGTTGCGAGGCGTGGGCTATAGATAGACTTGTGCGCAGGAGGGTGATGTGCTGGAAATGAGATGTTTGAGGACAATATGTGGTGTGAGGTGGTTTGATCGAGTAAGTAAAAATAGGGTAAGAGAGATGTGTGGTAGTAAAAAGAGTGTGGTTGAGAGAGGAGAAGAGGGTGTTTTGAAATGGTTTGGGCACATGGAGAGAATGAGTGAGGAAAGATTGACAAAGAGGATATATGTGTCAGAGGTGGAGGGAACAAGGAGAAGTGGGAGACCCAATTGGAGGTGGAAAGATGGAGTGAAAAAGATTTTGAGTGATCGGGGCCTGAACATGCCAGAGGGTGAAAGGCGTGCTAGGAATAGAGTGAATTGGAACGATGTGGTATACTGGGGTCGATGTGCTGTCAATGGATTGAACCAGGGCATGTGAAGCATCTGGGGTAAACCATGGAAAGTTGTGTGGGGCCTGGATGTGGAAAGGGAGCTGTGGTTTCAGTGCATTATTACATGACAGCAAGAGATTGAGTGTGAACAAATGTGGCCTTTGTTGTCTTTTCCTAGCGCTACCTCATGCACATGAGGAGGGAGGGGGTTGTTATTTCATGTGTGGTGGGGTGGCGATGGGAATGAATAAAGGCAGACAGTATGAATTATGTACATGTGTATATATGTATATGTGTGTGTGTGTATATATATGTATACGTTGAGATGTATAGGTATGTATATTTGCATGTGGATGGGTTTTTATTTTTTTTATCATGCACATTCGCCATTTCCCACATTAGCGAGATAACGTTAAGAACAGAGGACTGAGCCCCCTTCTGTGTTCCTTCTTTTAGAAAATTGAAAAAAATGGGAGGGGAGGGTTTCCAGCCCATGTACACATTCAATAATTGCTGCCTTCATCCGTTCCTGTTGCCACCCCACCACACACAAAATAGCCTCCCCCCCCCAGCAAGGTAGCACCAGGAACAGACAAAAAAAGGTTTGAAGCTGTGTACTAAGTTTTATGTGCAAACTCATGCCCTGACAAATTTTTGTGATTTTAAAATCCACTGAATATGTATGTATACACTGTAATTCTTGTTAGTTGTGAAAATACCTTTGATAGCAAAACATTTCCAGTTCTTTGCTTAGTCATGTTTATTTAGATCTTGAATAGTAGTTTTAATTATATGAGTAAGGAAGAATTATTGAAATGCTATTAATCATCACATGTATGAAATTATTATGGGGTGTAACCAGACTCTGCATGCTTGGGGCTTTCATCCTTGGTGAAAAGTCTCCCTTGATGAGATTGTATCATCATCAGGAGATGAAAAGGTTACAAAATCTTCAAAGAACTTCCCACTCCAAAGGACCCCATCATTTCCCTGCCACTGGTTATAGTGTAAACTTGAAGCTCTAAAAGCCCTCCATGTACAAGGGGTCCTGGAGTTATGTAATCGTAATAATCATTACTTTGGAAGTTCTGGTTATATACATCAGTTTTTTCATTTTCAAGAAAGCTTGTCACCTCAGATTTTATGTCTCAAGAAAGCCAACTAGATGTTCCTTTTCTGACAGATCTAATGTTGGTTACATAACAATATTTTTGTAACTTTCAGAGCTGGTGTCAGAATTACATAATGCCACCTGTCGGTATAGACTTTACAATGTTGAGAAATTTACTAAAAGATTGGATTCATATGTAAAACTAAAAGAAATTAAAGAGAATGCAACTTACTTTGGAAGTTTGGAAAAATGAGGAAGGGAGAGGTTGACTAAGGTAGATATAATGACTGAGGAGAAACAGAAGAGAGTACAAATAATAAACCAACAGTTGAAAATTTTTGTATATGAGCGGTAGTAGTTTAGGCTAATTATGTAAATCATGTGAATAAAGTAAGTGTTTTAACCCATTAGCATCTGGTATTCTTTACTGCGGATAATCCACGATGTCCAAGACACCAGTAGAATTTTGCACTCATATGCATTGAGGAGATTCTTGCAATCTAGTCTTGGACTTTTTGAACTGTGGGGTGCAGTGGAGCATACAGTGACTTAGAGTGCATCCAGGGAGTTGAAGTAGGTTGTAAATTTTTTTTCTCACTTAATTTAAGTGTAACCTGAATGTCATGTCATTCTGAAGTAAATATGGAAGATTTTTTTTGGTATATTTGCTATATGAGATTCTTCTCAGTAACTGCTGCAAAGTCTACATCTTTATCACATTTAAACCATCATTGAATATATTTATTCTATTTGTATGAATACTGCAGTACTGTCAGTGTTCCTGTTAAGAATGATATTGGATTGCAGAAGCTGGTGACTGAGTTTGGAAGAGATTTGAAAGAAAAAGTTAAGAGTAAATGTGAAAGAGCAAGATTATTAAGTTTAGCAGGGTTTAGGGACAGGTTAGTTGGGATGTGAGTTTGAATGGAGAAAAATTGGAGTAAGTGAAGTGTTTTATATCTGGGAGTGGTAGTGAGTACAAAAGAAAAGACATTATTATCTTTGTTCTGTATTTATTCTGGATATGATTGTTCCAAATAAAGAAATGCATGAATATCACTGTATTAAGAAAGAATAGTCTGATTGACTACAAATTGAACCCCACACTTCATGATACTAAGTTTTAATGCTAATTTCTTGGCATAGACCAACGACTGAATATCCAAGACTTGAGAAGGAAATAAAGCCCCAAATAATTGTGTCCAATTACCTGAAATATTGGCTATTAAAGAGAAGGTCCCTTTGAATATTTTATTTATTCTGAGAGAATATTCATTCTCAATTGTGATAGTAAACATTATTCTTCTTCATTGTTAATGAAATTGTTGCTCTAACAAAAAGAACTTCAATATAAACCCATAAGCAAAGACAAATCATTCTTGAGAAAGAAAATTTCTTAAACAAAACTGAATCATTGATAATGAAGTTTTATACTTAATATTCATAATCAAACTTGTGAGATCTTCTTCCACCCTGGGGCTGATGCTTGTAATTCCGTGTACGATCCACGTCAATAGGCTGCTGGAAATCTAGTTCATAATTGCGATCACGTTCATGGTGATGGTCACGCTTATAGTTTGAGCTGTGTCTTTCGTATGGGCCATATCTAGAGCCTGGGTAGAAATCGGGATGATAATCACCCTCATAATAGGTACTGGTGTCATGATAGTGATCTTGTTTGTAATGGGGTTTAGGCTGATGGTATTGATCATGTTGATGTGGTGTAGGGCCATGATAATGACCTCCATAATGTGAATCCAAGTCACGAGAAGGTTTAGTACCATAATGTGGTCTGGAGTCATGATACAGACTGTGTTTGTAATCATGGTGTGGGCCATGGTAATGATCACCATACTCTGGGATTTGCCAGAAATAATCTTCATCTTCAATCAGGTCAGGGCTACCATAACTATCATTGTACCGGGAATAACGTTCATGACTTAGATCCTCTTGATCATAATCAGGGCTTGGTTCATGGTAGCGGTGATGATGTTCATACTGAGGATCATAGTCATACTTGGAGGGAGGCTGGGTGTTCCCATGCCTGTGTGAGCTATAATCACTATGCTCAAATGGGATGTTCTGTCTGTCATAATGGTGCTGAGAGTCTATGGTGGCAGACTTCAAAGGAGGAACTTCCTTCTTGTATTCACTTTGAGAAATTACTGTGGTGGAATTGTCTTGACTAGGGTTAGCTAGATTTGCACTTTTTTTCTTGGTAAAATAATCAGGCTTCAGAACCCAGTTCATCATAGCCTTGGTTACATTATCAACCTCATAACTGGTCTCATTCAGGTCTTCATCAAGTGACTTTAGCTTCATATTTTCAGCTTTCTCAATTGTTTGTAAATCTTCTTTTTGCTTCATGTTTTCATTTTCCGCAATTGTTTGTAAATTTTTCCCATCTTCTTGCATGACTTTCTCATCAAGTGCTGCATCTGGTCTTTCATTCTGCTTCTTATCAACAGGTTTTGAGTCAGTGTCTAATGGTGGTTTGATCTTTATTTGTTCTGCCTCAGCTTTGGCAGTTTCCTCCCTCTGTGTGCGGATAACATCAGCAACAGGAATCCAATCTGGCTCAGGGGCCAACTCATCAAATCTTCTGGGTATGATATCTGACTTTTCCCAAGCTTTGCCATCTTTCTCTGCTAGATTTTCTTTCAGGCTGATGTCATCTCGGCTGTTAAGGTCTTTACACCCTGGCTCAGACGATCCCATGTCATACCCTGTACCGAGTAGAATGTAAAAGCTTTAGTATGTGTAAGTATACAGCAACACTGATGTCTTAAATATACTGTTTGAATATTTGAAAAATCAAGGCATGACTTGAGAATTATAAGTTGGAGTGCAATTTTTTTTTTTTTTTTTTACATATTTTGGTATACTACTTTTATATGTATTTAAACACACACACACCTACATTCAGCACTGATCACAGATTCAAGCTACAAACTGCAGAAGTTGGTGACTGAGTTTGGAAGAGGTGTGAAAGGAGAAAGTTGAAAGTAACTGAAAAAAGCATGTTTATTTGGTTCAGCAGGATAGAGGGACAGGTTAGTTAGGATGTGAGTTTGAATGGAGAAAAACTGGATAAAGTGAAGTGGTTTAGATATCCGGAAGTGGACATGGCAACAACTCGTAGGGCCTAAGAGCACTGGAGAATGTTTGGAAAGAGAGAACATTATTTGGTACAGTAAAAATAGGTATGTTTGAAGGGATAGTTGTCCCAGCAATAGCATGTGGATGCAAGGCATAGGCTGTGTTTTGTGAAGTAGAGTGGATGTATTGGTAAGTAAATGATTAAGGACAATTTGTGGTGTGAGGTAGTTTTGTCGATTAAGTTATGACAACATAAAAGATGTGTGGCAATAAAATGAGTTTGGTTGAGAGAGCAGAAGAGGAAAGATTGACAAAGAGGATATATGTGTCAGAAGTGGAGGGAACAATGAGAACGGGAAGAACAAATTGGACAGAGTGAAAAAAACGTTCGAGGCCTGAACGTGCAGGAGGGTGAAAGATGTGCACAGGAACGATGTGGTTTGTTGGGGTCAAGGTGTCGTCAGTGGACTGAGCCAGAGCATGTTCAGCATCTGGGTTAAACCATGGCAAGGTATCTGGGGCATGGTAGTCATCACTGGACTGAGCCAGAACATGTTAAGCATCTGGGATAAACCATGGCAAGGTCTCCAGGGCCTGGTTGTCAGAGGGAAGCCATAGTTTCAGTGCATTACAATACAGCTAGAAAACGGACATGAGCAGATTTAGCCTTTCTTCATCTGTTCCTGGCACTACCTCAGTAATGGGGGAATCAATGATCAAGTATGAGAGAAATATTTATTTATTTATTTTGCTTTGCCGCTGTCTCCGGCTTTAGCGAGGTAGCAGAAGGAAACAGACGAAAGAATGGCCCAACCCACCCACATACACATACACGTCCACACACAGCACATATACATACCTATACATCTCAATGCATACATATATATACACACACAGACATACATATATACCCATGTACATAGTTCATAGTCTGCCTTATTCATTCCCATCGCCACCCCGCCACACATGGAATAACAACACCCTTCCCACTCATGTGTGCAAGGTAGCGCTAGGAAAAGACAACAAAGGCCCCATTCGTTCACACTCAGTCTCTGGCTGTCGTGTAATAATGCACCGAAACCACAGCTCCCTTTCCACATCCAGGCCCCACAGAACTTTCCATGGTTTACCCCAGATGCTTCACATCCAACTTTTTCTATGTAATTCTCACACACAATCTGTAATGCAAACAGCTCTACCACTTCTGGAACCACGCTGTTCCTCCCCAGTCTGATGATCTCTACATGCCTTCACCTTCTCACTCAATACCCTCCCATGAAATATACCAGGTACATACTATAAACTTATACCTTTGTAATTTTAACAGTTACCTTTACCCCCTTGTAATTATACAGTGGCACTAAATATGCATTCTGCCAATCTCAGGCACCTCAACATAATCCATACATGCACTGAAAATCCTGTCTAACCAATCAACAGCACAGTCACCCTTTTTCTTTGAAAATTCATCTGCATTACCATCCACCTCAGCCACCTTGTCACATTTCATCTTACATTAGACTTTCACCGCTTTTCACCAAACCATTCTCCATGACTCTCGCTTCACAAACCACCTTACCCAAACACTTCATATGCCACCCTATCATCAAACCCATTCATTAGTGGTTAAGAGTACTCTCCATCTCCTCACTTGATCACTGCCTGTTACCAATTTCCCTTTTGCTGATGACCTTACTTGTTTCCTTGTTTAAAAGTATCTTATCCGTAAAGTTTATTGTTACTCGTCCTAACTCTCTTTTTCCATTTTCTTCAACCCCTGCACCTTCCTCTGTACCTCCTGCCACTCATCCCGTAATCATCTGAACTCCTTCCCTGTAAGTACCACCCAAATGCCTCTCTTTTCGCTTTCAGTACCGACATTAAATCTTTATCCCACCACTGGCTACTATTTGTGATCTGCCAAGTTTCCACCTTTTATGTGCCACATGCATCTCTCTCGCGTTTCCCAAATACCTTCGATTTCTCACCTACTTCCCTTGTTTCATTTACACACAGCTTTTGTCATTCTTCACTCAAATCTCATTTCAAGCTCGTTTGCTGTCACCACTTTCTTCTTACCGACATTGTGTCCTCTTTTCTGAAAACCTCTACACATCTTCACCTTCGTCACTAGGAGATAGTGATCTGACATCCCAACAGCTGCTGCTTTCAATATTCACATGTAAAAGTGTATATATATATATATATATATATATATATATATATATATATATATATATATATATATATATCTATATAAGAAGAGTGAATGTTGGGGTGAAGAGGGTGGTGAGAGTAAGTGAGCTTGGGAAGGAGACTTGTGTGAGGAAGTACCAGGAGAGACTGAGTACAGAATGGAAAAAGGTGAGAACAATGGAAGTAAGGGGAGTGGGGGAGGAATGGGATGTATTTAGGGAATCAGTGATGGATTGATTAGAAAGGGTAGTGAGTGGTGGGATGAAGAAGTAAGAGTATTAGTGAAAGAGAAGAGAGAGGCATTTGGACGATTTTTGCAGGGAAAAAATGCAATTGAGTGGGAGATGTATAAAAGAAAGAGACAGGAGGTCAAGAGAAAGGTGCAAGAGGTGAAAAAAAGGGCAAATGAGAGTTGGGGTGAGAGAGTATCATTAGATTTTAGGGAGAATAAAAAGATGTTCTGGAAGGAGGTAAATAAAGTGCGTAAGACAAGGGAGCAAATGGGAACTTCAGTGAAGGGCGCAAATGGGGAGGTGATAACAAGTAGTAGTGATGTGAGAAGGAGATGGAGTGAGTATTTTGAAGGTTTGTTGAATGTGTTTGATGATAGAGTGGCAGATATAGGGTGTTTTGGTCGAGGTGGTGTGCAAAGTGAGAGGGTTAGGGAAAATGATTTGGTAAACAGAGAAGAGGTAGTGAAAGCTTTGCGGAAGATGAAAGCCGGTAAGGCAGCAGGTTTGGATGGTATTGCAGTGGAATTTATTAAAAAAGGGGGTGACTGTATTGTTGACTGGTTGGTAAGGTTATTTAATGTATGTATGACTCATGGTGAGGTGCCTGAGGATTGGCAGAATGCGTGCATAGTGCCATTGTACAAACGCAAAGGGGATAAGAGTGAGTGCTCAAATTACAGAGGTATAAGTTTGTTGAGTATTCCTGGTAAATTATATGGGAGGGTATTGATTGAGAGGGTGAAGGCATGTTCAGAGCATCAGATTGGGGAAGAGCAGTGTGGTTTCAGAAGTGGTAGAGGATGTGTGGATCAGGTGTTTGCTTTGAAGAATGTATGTGAGAAATACTTAGAAAAGCAAATGGATTTGTATGTAGCATTTATGGATCTGGAGAAGGCATATGATAGAGTTGATAGAGATGCTCTGTGGAAGGTATTAAGAATATATAGTGTGGGAGGAAAGTTGTTAGAAGCAGTGAAAAGTTTTTATCGAGGATGTAAGGCATGTGTACGTGTAGGAAGAGAGGAAAGTGATTGGTTCTCAGTGAATGTAGGTTTGCGGCAGGGGTGTGTGATGTCTCCATGGTTGTTTAATTTGTTTATGGATGGGGTTGTTAGGGAGGTAAATGCAAGAGTTTTGGAAAGAGGGGCAAGTATGAAGTCTGTTGGGGATATATATATATATATATATATATATATATATATATATATATATATATATATATATATATATATATATATATATATATTTTTTTTTTTTTTTTTTTTTTTTTTCGTACTATTCGCCATTTCCCACATTAGCGAGGTAGCATTTAGAACAGAGAACTGAGCCTTTGAGGGAATATCCTCACTTGGCCCCCTTCCCTGTTCCTTCTTTTGGAAAATCAAAAACGAGAGGGGAGGATTTCCAGCCCCCCGCTCCCTCCCCTTTTAGTCGCCTTCTACGACACGCAGGGAATACGTGGGAAGTATTCTTTCTCCCCTGTAGTCACGTTGAGTACACGTACGTTCGTATTCATCAACTTAAAGGTCATCTATTTTCACCATTTTCACTGTGGACTCTGAATTATATATATATATATATATATATATATATATATATATATATATATATATTTTCTCCATTCAAACTCACCTCCCAATTGACTTGACCCTCAACCCTACTGTACCTAATAACCTTGCTCTTATTCACATTTACTCTTAACTTTCTTCTTCCACACACTTTACCAAACTCAGTCACCAGCTTCTGCAGTTTCTCACATGAATCAGCCACCAGCGCTGTATCATCAGCGAACAACAACTGACTCACTTCCCAAGCTCTCTCATCCCCAACAGACTTCATACTTGCCCCTCTTTCCAAAACTCTTGCATTTACCTCCCTAACAACCCCATCCATAAACAAATTAAACAACCATGGAAACATCACACACCCCTGCCGCAAACCTACATTCACTGAGAACCATTCACTTTCCTCTTTTCCAACACGTACACTGGAGGAAGTGAAGTGTTTTAGATATCTGGGAGTGGATCTGGCAGCGGATGGAACCATGGAAGCGGAAGTGGATCATAGGGTGGGGGAGGGGGCGAAAATTCTGGGGGCCTTGAAGAATGTGTGGAAGTCGAGAACATTATCTCAGAAAGCAAAAATGGGTATGTTTGAAGGAATAGTGGTTCCAACAATGTTGTATGGTTGCGAGGCGTGGGCTATGGATAGAGTTGTGCGCAGGAGGATGGATGTGCTGGAAATGAGATGTTTGAGGACAATGTGTGGTGTGAGGTGGTTTGATCGAGTGAGTAACGTAAGGGTAAGAGAGATGTGTGGAAATAAAAAGAGCGTGGTTGAGAGAGCAGAAGAGGGTGTTTTGAAGTGGTTTGGGCACATGGAGAGAATGAGTGAGGAAAGATTGACCAAGAGGATATATGTGTCGGAGGTGGAGGGAACGAGAAGAGGGAGACCAAATTGGAGGTGGAAAGATGGAGTGAAAAAGATTTTGTGTGATCGGGGCCTGAACATGCAGGAGGGTGAAAGGAGGGCAAGGAATAGAGTGAATTGGAGCGATGTGGTATACCGGGGTTGACGTGCTGTCAGTGGATTGAATCAAGGCATGTGAAGCGTCTGGGGTAAACCATGGAAAGCTGTGTAGGTATGTATATTTGCGTGTGTGGACGTGTGTATGTACATGTGTATGGGGGGGGGGAGACAGCGACAAAAAAAAAAAAAAAAAAAAAAAAAAACACATATATGGGTGTGTGTGTGTGTGTGTGCGTGTGTTTGTTCTACTGGGTTGCGCCTGTGTTGCCAACGGTAGGGACTTGTCCCTAGATTTGACTCATTTTCACACGCGTGGGGACACCCTGGCAGAATTTTTAAAAACCTTCGGACTTTGGACATTCAATGATAATCAGTATATTTTCTGTAAGAAAATTAGCATATTGACAAATTTCGTGTACTTTATGCAATCAAAAAGTCCCTCCTTCACTTATTCGTTTTCTTCGATGAAAATACAAGGGAAAACTCATGCTCTGAGCTTTTGAGTGTCTGACCATGACTTAGATGCGGATTATTACACTCGGTGAACAGAAGAATCCAGAAATCACCTGTTCCTTGTCATTCTTTACAAAGCACAGTTTTGTATGATCAGTTACTTTTCTTCCGTAGTTTGGAAAATATCAACAGCTTGCAACGCACATTGCATTGAACGGATTCTGAACTTGTGGTAATTTTTAAAATTCCTTTTTTTTCCAAGCCCAAATAGAGGATGAGGTAATTTCAGCAGAACTGATTATGAAAGAATTCGACAATCCCTATTTAAAAGCATACCTGAACTTTTGGAAGTGTCTTAGGATATTTCAATCAAATGACTGCTTCATTTCAGAGCAAAAGCAGCTTGTAGCTACCCTACAAGATGAAAGTATCCGAAGGACAAGTACACTATGTAAGACTTTCATCAAACCAGAGTTTGTAGATGATTTATCAAAGACCGAACCTGATAATACAGGTCATCATCTTCCTCTGAACAAAGTTAGCATGGGAAGTTAGTGTAAGTCAATTTTGTCTTGATGAAAATATCAAGCATTTCAGAATAAGATGTCTCTCCTTTTATCAAACAGCACTAGCTGAGCTCAAAAAGAGGTTGACTCTCTCTGATCCTTTGTTTAAGGAAATGAAATTCATATCTCCTAAGATTACATTGGATTTTGATGCTAGGAAAACTCCACCAAAGCTAATCAATTTGATGATAGAATATGGACATCGAGTAGAATCGCGGTGATATTCGGAAGGTGTGGGAGTCGCGGTGATATTCGGAAGGTGTGGGAATCGCGGTGATATTCGGAAGGTGTGGGAGTCGCGGTGATATTCGGAAGGTGTGGGAATCGCGGTGATATTCGGAAGGTGTGGGAATCGCGGTGATATTCGGAAGGTGTGGGAATCGCGGTGATATTCGGAAGGTGTGGGAATCGCGGTGATATTCGGAAGGTGTGGGAATCGCGGTGACATTCGGAAGGTATGGGAGGGCTTGTAAGCATATTTCAATGCTGATGAACGTAGCCTGCTTCTTAAGAAGAGCTGTGAAGAATTGTAGTTGTATCTTTCCAAACTAATGAATATTTCAGAACCGTAATGTTTCGGAACATTACCAAAGCTCATCCTAACTTTGCCACATTCCAGTGCAGAAATTGAGAGGCTCTTCTCTCAAATGGCAGATGCAAAGATAAAAAAGAACAGGGCGGGACCTGAGTTATTAGATTCCATACTATTTACCAGTTCTGATATGATATCCAAAGATAAAACTGTCTTGATTTTACAAAGGAGATTGAAGAGAGGCACTTGGCACTTCATAACCAACAAATGTATGAGCACAGAGTAAGGCTTTCCTGTTGTGTTTTCATTTTGGCCTTAAGATAATTATACTGCTAAGGTGATCATGAATGAGATCTGATTATGTGATGCGGTAAGTGTTACAGTCTGTTTCATCGGAGCTGAGGGTAAATATCCACATTCAATATTGTAGCAGGAAATATGACTGCTTTATTATTAACTATTCCTCATTTATAAGATATATATACCTTGTATTTTCACCCTCGCATGATCATCATGGATAATTGTTTGTTGTTTTTTAGGTTTAACGGCCAACGACCTCTTAGTAAGGTAATTATCCAATGAAAAATCAAATTAACTATATTGAGAACAAACTATGTAAACTTTATTTTTTCCGATTTTTAATATGTAAGAGGAACTTAGAATATTGGTTGCATATTGAAACTTTACTTTTCTTTAATAAACATTAAGTGTCATTGCGTTCACTATTTGGTTCTCCTTTCTCCGTGAAACTTATTAATCACTTCATAAGAAACATTATGCGCATTTCTTGTCGAAAAATAAGTCTAATTCATTTACGAACAGGCATAGGGACTCTGCACGTAGGGACATGTAGGGACTTTTTATGATTTAGGCATATTCGGACCAAAATTGAAATTTCGGGTTGGCACACTGGCTGCGACTCAGGCTGCGAGTGATAACGTCAACTTGACGACTTTAGTTGTACAGACTTCTTTTTCAGTTCGCATTTCCCTGCTGCTAGAAGGTTGGAGGAGCCTTTAGAAAGACGTCCTGGTAACACTAGGACTCTTCATATAAATTGGTCGGAGGGTAATTATATAGAAAAAGTTCGCTAGAGATGCACGTTGGGAAAAATGTAATAAACTTTCTGCTGACTAATATTGGAATCGCATTTCGAGTTTATGGACAAAGAAATGTTTGGTAAGCTATGCACAGCATAGTCTAGACGAAAACTGGCATTTAACTCGCTAGCCTTATTACCGCGCTAAAGAATCACAAAGATCAGACAGATCGAGAGACTCCAAAGGTAAGCAACCAAGATGGTACATTATTCAAGAGATCTACAGTAAGAGGATGAAGTCTTCTAGTTGAACCTAGTGGCGAAGCCTCAGAGTTTCTAAAGCAGTTGGGGAACATTTAGTTAGGAGATGCACTACCGAACTGATGAAAAGCAAGTGAGAAAGGACGTAAAGAATTACTGTTTTAGTGTCTGAGAGGTGGATAGTTGGAAAAGACTAAATAAGGAAACTCAGTTGAATGCCTGTAGTTTATGTAGGTTTAAAAGGATAAGTACTTAGGGTGTAGAGTGCTCCTAAGATGGGACCCCGTGAGTCGTGAACTCTACGTATAGAAAATTAAGTAACTTCACACACGAGATGACCCTACGTATGCAGCACAACTTCCGAATAGGTGATCACAAAGGTTTAGTTGGAAGAAAAGTAATGTGGATGTGTAAATATGAATGAATCGTTTAATTGTCCTCTGATACAAATGTGATTATCATTTGTGTTTTATCTGAATTTCTGCTTATGTTGCCCCCATCTCTTAACCTTGTGTATGTACCATGTTTTCCCTATTATGTGTATAAACAAATACACTCACAAGCCTAAGCCAGGTGTGTGTGTGTGTGTGTGTGTGTGTGTGTGTGTGTGTCAGTGTGTGTGTGTGTCAGTGTGTGTGTGTGTGTGTGTGTGTGTGTGTGTGTGTGTGTGTGTGTGTGTGTGTGTGTGTGTGTGTGTGTGTGTGTGTGTGTGTGTGTGTGTGTGTGTGTGTGTGTGTGTGTGTGTGTGTGTGTGTGTGTGTGTGTGTGTGTGTGTGTGTGTGTTAACTATCATTATATGATATCATCAGAATTATCCAGTATGTATTCCTCGTTATCATCTTTTTGTAATCGCCACATTTCCAGCTCAGGAGTGATACAGTACCATAAGGTGCCAAGCCTGCGAAGGCCAGTGTAGGAGAGTTGCAATAGCACATCCCCAGTGTAGGAGAGTCGCAATAGCACATCCTCAGTGTAGGAGAGTCGCAATAGCACATCTCCAGTGTAGGAGAGTCGCAATAGCACGTCTCCAGTGTAGGAGAGTCGCAATAGCACATCCCCAGTGTAGGAGAGTCGCAATAGCATGTCTCCAGTGTAGGAGAGTCGCAATAGCACGTCTCCAGTGTAGGAGAGTCGCAATAGCACGTCTCCAGTGTAGGAGAGTCGCAATAGCACGTACCAATCACTATCAGCCTCATGAACTCCGTATACCCTGGTTTTAGGTCTTTCATGCCAGGCTGGTGATTCTGGACTGTGTAAATATAAATTGAAACTGACAGTATGAGTGAAGGAGAGTATACCACATACCTTCTCAAGTTAGCAAGTAGTGATAGTGAAACAGGCGGATAACCACGTCGTCCAGTGTAGACTTCCTAGTACCAACGCATTGCCTCTTCACTCGATTCCCATCACCCAGGCTGGTGGTATCTGATAGATAGCACTAGATATTTCTTATCTCTGAAACCAATGATAAGTGTGAAATTTTAAGTTTGAAGCTGTGTGGCATGTTAACCCCAACCTTCTTGATTACTCTGAATATCCTGTGGTGACGTATAAGCAATATATTACACAGGGCGTAAAAACCCCTCCCCATACAATGCAAATGAATAATTACAAAAAGCGATGCTTTGCAGTTGCAGTCTTCATATACGTGAGCCTCAGTTCACTTAGTTCACCAGTAATTAAAGCCACGTGTGATACATATATAGGGGATTAAGAATACTTCCCACGTATTCCCTGCGTGTCGTAGAAGGCGACTAAAAGGGGAGGGAGCGGGGGGCTGGAAATCCTCCCCTCTCTTTTTTTTTTTTTTTAATTTTCCAAAAGAAGGAACAGAGAATTGGGCCAGGTGAGGGTATTCCCTCAAAGGCCCAGTCCTCTGTTCTTAATGCTACCTCGCTAACGCGGGAAATGGCGAATAGTTTAAAAGATATATATATATATATATATATATATATATATATATATATATATATATATATATATATATATATATATATATATATATATATATATATTAACTTTATGTTCGCTGTTATCAATGTCTTGTTTTTGTAAAAAATTAGAATGTAAAGCCGACTTTGTTTAGCCCACGTTTGTGATGGATGCAGTTAAAGTGCGTGATAGGCGTTCTGCAGTGTCATGTGGCAGCCTCGTTATCTTGATAAGTAAATTGTTTTCTTTCCAGACGCAGGAAGAGGAGGAATAACCTCATAAACACCTTCAAATGTTAGCATCCCACTACCCTCTTCAGAAACTTGATCTAATACAAACACGAATTCTGTTTTAAAGGATTCGGTTGAGATGTATCTCCTGGTATGCTGTGTTGTCGAAATGGACGGACGATAATTTGACTCACACACTCAGTCCAACACAGGATAAATAACAGAGCAGTAGCAGACAGAGAAAAGAAATTAGTTAGTAGCACATGGACCGATGGGAACATAATTAGTCTGAGGATTCTCAAACGAAAACAATGGAGCGAGAGGGGATTGTCGAGTATCTGAGCTGATAGTCCTCACAGTATGGCAATTGTAGATAAGCTTATCCAGAAGATATGTCATTGGAGGATGTAGCTAGGGAACACAAAAAGTGTCAGAAATCATTAAAGGTGGAGGAACTATTTAACACCATCAGTGAATTTAACGAATTTAGGGTAATGGATTTTATCACTACAGGGCAGCACAATTTAGAAGTATGAAGTAGAGCCAGACAAGGAATGGTATTTAGGCTGAAGATAACCACAGAGTTGAAAAATCGTAGTGGAACGGTATATGGATGCTGACAGGCAGAATGAATTACAGGGTAAGATTGTCAGAGACAATCCTCGTTGAAGTGTGTTACAGTGGATAGATTCAAGACTTTTGTGAAACGATGAAAAAGCAGATTTTAGATAAACCATTTTAGGAGATAACACAATGATGAGCCTCTATACAAATGAGAGAAGCTGTGTAGGGAAAGGTTATCAGGCGCAAGACCGTAATAATTCTTGGAGTTGTACATCCTCCACACAAGGAAGAAATAAAAGCTGAAGTGTGAGATACGACAGAACTGGCATTTGCAAATCAAAAGAATGGGGTCATACTGCTACGTTACTAGGAAAAGGCCACTAAGGTTTATATTTGGCATGGGAGGGTGTCGTGAACAGGTTCCGGGACAGTCATATAAACTTTCCAGGAGGCAAATAACGAGAGGAATCGGATCAGGCCGGTGAGGGGAACATCACAGAGAGGACAAAAGAACTGACCAGTGTTAAGTGCCATAAAGTGAGGGTTCTGTATACTAATACAGGCAGACTGATGGCAAGGAACTATAATTCAAATATGTCAGAATAGCTACCTCGATATTTTTGAAGTAGTGGAGACTAAACTTAAGCTACATAGTCTCCCTTAATCTTATTTCAGTTACTGAGAAACATACTATGAGAACAGATGCTCTTGGAGTCAGGGAGACCTGAAGCAAGAAAACTTCCAATATCAGCACGTGATGGAGCATATGAAATCTAGAGGGAACGACGTAATCAAATTTGAAGCACCTTTAGGATGAATCAACGAGGTCAAGATTTTGGAATCACTCAATGGGTGTCGATATTTTTAAGTGATTGAATCTTGTATAATATGTCATCATCATTGAGGAATAACGGCTCAAGGAGCTTGGAAATATAGCAGATTCAGCAATTTAACCAAATTTTATTTCGTTGAAAGGGCCGAGTTTGGGCCACTTAACGAGATTTCTACAATGAAATGTTTTACAGTTTACGGTAATAGTTGTTAGGGTGGTGTACAGCAAGAATCTATGAAGTTGTCACAGACAAAAGGGGCGTATCCTTTTTGAAGTGTGTTATATAATAAATTCACCCCGTTTTGGAAGGTGGTTTTCTACCTATTGTGTCCATTTTGAGGTGTCATGTTTAGAAAAGTCTACAATAAGATGCGATGAGATTCACATTACCGGTAGCTAGGGAAACCTGCTATATGAATAAATGGACAACGGGAATTTTCCTACAGTATACGGGTACAAGGAGGAAGTATTTGATCATGGACTGAATGCTAAAAGCCAGACAGTGTACATTTACACTGAAAATCACTTCCAAGATATGCATCGGTACTCATACCATTTTTTTTTATATTTTTTTCAGTCAATTTGGTTAGGGCGAGAAGAGGCAATAAACTATGCTTTGATTGATGAAATTCTCATATCCCACTGATGGGATTTTTGGTACAGAATTCGAATCCGGATTACTCATTTGAGAACGACATTTGTTTACGTTTACGCAGAATTCCACAACTGCAGGTTTCCAGTGACTTTCCACTTTCCAGGAAATAGTAAGGTTTTAGAAGTCTTATGATTATCAGTAATTAAGTAATGATCAACTGGATGAGTGGTTCAAATCCGTTAGGAATTCAAAGACCATACATAGCATAGAGTACCACACACTCAGTATTTTGATACCTCGTACCTTCGGGTTGATTGCATAGCCACACTCATTTCTGTTTTTAGTTATCTTTTCCCATATATATATATATATATATATATATATATATATATATATATATATATATATATAATATATATAATATATATAATTTATTATTTTGCTTTGTCGCTGTCTCCCGCGTTAGCGAGGTAGCGCAAGGAAACAGATGATAGAATGGCCCAACCCACCCACATACACATGTTCATACATATACGTCCACACACGCAAAAATGTATACCTGTACATCTCAACGTATACACACACACACACACACATATATATATATATATATATATATATATATATATATATATATATATATATATATATATATATATATACACAGACATATACATATATAAAAGTACATAAGGCATACTGTCTGCCTTTATTCATTCCCATCGCCACCCCGCCACACATGGAATAACCACCCCCTCCCCCCTCATGTGTGCGAGGTAGCGCTAGGAAAAGACAACAAAGGCCCCATTCGTTCACACTCAGTCTCTAGCTGTCATGTAATAATGCACCAAAACCACAGCTCCCTTTCCACATCCAGGCCCCACAGAACTTTCCATGGTTTACCCCAGACGCTTCACATGCCCTGGTTCAATCCATTGACAGCACGTCGACCCCGGTATACCACATCGTTCCAATTCACTCTATTCCTTACACGCCTTTCACCCTCCAGCATGTTCAGGCCCCGATCACTCAAAATCTTTTTCACTCCATCTCTCCACCTCCAATTTGGTCTCCCACTTCTCCTCATTGCCTCCACCTCTGACACATATATCATCTTTGTCAATCTTTCCTCTCATTCTCTCCATGTGACCAAACCATTTCAAAACACTCTCTACTGCTGTCTCAACCACACTCTTTTTATTAGCACACATCTCTCTTACCCTATTATTACTTAATTGATCAAACCACCTCATACCACATATTGTCCTCAAACATCTCATTTCCAGCACATCCACCCTCCTGCGCACAACTCTATCCATAGCCCACGCCTTGCAACCATACAACATTGTTGGAACCACTATTCCTTACTCTTAACTTTCTTCTTTCACACACTTTACCAAACTCAGTCACCAGCTTCTGCAGTTTCTCACATGAATCAGCTACCAGCGCTGTATCATCAGCGAACAACAACTGACTCACTTCCCAAGCTCTCTCATCCACCACAGACTGCATACTTGCCCCTCTTTCCAAAACTCTTGCATTCACCTCCCTAACAACCCCATCCATAAACAAATTAAACAACCATAGAGACATCACACACTCCTGCCGCAAACCTACATTCACTGAGAACCAATCACTTTCCTCTCTTCCTACACGTACACAAGCCTTACATCTTCGATAAAAGCTTTTCACTGCTTCTAACAACCTGCCTCCCACACCATATATTCTTAGTACCTTCCACAGAGCATCTCTATCAACTCTCATATGCTTTCTCCAGATCCGTAAAAGCTACATACAAATCCATTTGCTCTTCTAAGTATTTCTCACATACATTCTTCAAAGCAGACACCTGATCCACACACCCTCTACCACTTCTGAAACTTCACTGCTCTTCCCCAATCTGATGCTCTGTACATGCCTTCACCCTCTCAATCAGTACCCTCCCATATGATTTACCAGGAATACTCAACAAACTTTTTATTTTTTTATTATACTTTGTCGCTGTCTCCCGCGTTTGCGAGGTAGCGCAAGGAAACAGACGAAAGAAATGGCCCAACCCCCCCCATACACATGTATATACATACGTCCACACACGCAAATATACATACCTACACAGCTTTCCATGGTTTACCCCAGACGCTTCACATGCCTTGATTCAATCCACTGACAGCACGTCAACCCCGGTATACCACATCGCTCCAATTCACTCTATTCCTTGCCCTCCTTTCACCCTCCTGCATGTTCAGGCCCTGATCACACAAAATCTTTTTCACTCCATCTTTCCACCTCCAATTTGGTCTCCCTCTTCTCCTCGTTCCCTCCACCTCCGACACATATATCCTCTTGGTCAATCTTTCCTCACTCATTCTCTCCATGTGCCCAAACCACTTCAAAACACCCTCTTCTGCTCTCTCAACCACGCTCTTTTTATTTCCACACATCTCTCTTACCCTTACGTTACTCACTCGATCAAACCACCTCACACCACACATTGTCCTCAAACATCTCATTTCCAGCACATCCATCCTCCTGCGCACAACTCTATCCATAGCCCACGCCTCGCAACCATACAACATTGTTGGAACCACTATTCCTTCAAACATACCCATTTTTGCTTTCCAAGATAATGTTCTCAACTTCCACACATTCTTCAAGGCCCCCAGGATTTTCGCCCCCTCCCCCACCCTATGATCCACTTCCGCGTCCATGGTTCCATCCGCTGCCAGATCCACTCCCAGATATCTAAAACACTTCACTTCCTCCAGTTTTTCTCCATTCAAACTCACCTCCCAATTGACTTGACCCTCAACCCTACTGTACCTAATAACCTTGCTCTTATTCACATTTACTCTTAACTTTCTTCTTCCACACACTTTTCCAAACTCAGTCACCAGCTTCTGCAGTTTCTCACATGAATCAGCCACCAGCGCTGTATCATCAGCGAACAACAACTGACTCACTTCCCAAGCTCTCTCATCCCCAACAGACTTCATACTTGCCCCTCTTTCCAAAACTCTTGCATTTACCTCCCTAACAACCCCATCCATAAACAAATTAAACAACCATGGAGACATCACACACCCCTGCCGCAAACCTACATTCACTGAGAACCAATCACTTTCCTCTCTTCCTACACGTACACATGCCTTACATCCTCGATAAAAACTTTTCACTGCTTCTAACAACTTTCCTCCCACACCATATATTCTTAATACCTTCCATAGAGCATCTCTATCAACTCTATCATATGCCTTCTCCAGATCCATAAATGCTACATACAAATCGATTTGCTTTTCTAAGTATTTCTCACATACATTCTTCAAAGCAAACACCTGATCCACACATCCTCTACCACTTCTGAAACCACACTGCTCTTCCCCAATCTGATGCTCTGTACATGCCTTCACCCTCTCAATCAATACCCTCCCATATAATTTACCAGGAATACTCAACAAACTTATACCTCTGTAATTTGAGCACTCACTCTTATCCCCTTTGCCTTTGTACAATGGCACTATGCACGCATTCCGCCAATCCTCAGGCACCTCACCATGAGTCATACATACATTAAATAACCTTACCAACCAGTCAACAATACAGTCACCCCCTTTTTTAATAAATTCCACTGCAATACCATCCAAACCTGCTGCCTTGCCGGCTTTCATCTTCCGCAAAGCTTTCACTACCTCTTCTCTGTTTACCAAATCATTTTCCCTAACCCTCTCACTTTGCACACCACCTCGACCAAAACACCCTATATCTGCCACTCTATCATCAAACACATTCAACAAACCTTCAAAATACTCACTCCATCTCCTTCTCACATCACCACTACTTGTTATCACCTCCCCATTTGCGCCCTTCACTGAAGTTCCCATTTGCTCCATTGTCTTACGCACTTTATTTACCTCCTTCCAGAACATCTTTTTATTCTCCCTAAAATTTAATGATACTGTCTCACCCCAACTCTCTTTTGCCCTTTTTTTCGCCTCTTGCACCTTTCTCTTGACCTCCTGTCTCTTTCTTTTATACATCTCCCACTCAATTGCATTTTTTCCCTGCAAAAATCGTCCAAATGCCTCTCTCTTCTCTTTCACTAATACTCTTACTTCTTCATCCCACCACTCACTACCCTTTCTAATCAACCCACCTCCCACTCTTCTGATGCCACAAGCATCTTTTGCGCAATCCATCACTGATTCCCTAAATACATCCCATTCCTCCCCCACTCCCCTTACTTCCATTGTTCTCACCTTTTTCCATATATATATATATATATATATATATATATATATATATATATATATATATATATGTATATATATATATATGTATATATATATGTTTTTTTTCATACTATTCGCTATTTCCCGCGATAGCGAGGTAGCGTTAAGAACAGAGGACTGGGCCTTTGAGGGAATATCCTCACCTGGCCCTCTTCTCTGTTCCTTCTTTTGGGAAAAAAAAAATATATATATATATATATATATATATATATATATATATATATATATATATATATATATATATTTTTTTTTTTTTTTCATACTATTCGCTATTTCCCGTGATAGCGAGGTAGCGTTAAGAACAGAGGACTGGGCCTTTGAGGGAATATCCTCACCTGGACCTCTTCTCTGTTCCTTCTTTTGGAAAATATATATATATATATATATATATATATATATATATATATATATATATATATATATATATATTTTTTTTTTTTTTTTATACTTTGTCGCTGTCTCCCGCGTTTGCGAGGTAGCGCAAGGAAACAGACGAAAGAAATGGCCCAACCCCCCCCCATACACATGTACATACACACGTCCACACACGCAAATATACATACCTACACAGCTTTCCATGGTTTACCCCGGACGCTTCACATGCCTTGATTCAATCCACTGACAGCACGTCAACCCCTGTATACCACATCGCTCCAATTCACTCTATTTCTTGCCCTCCTTTCACCCTCCTGCATGTTCAGGCCCCGATCACACAAAATCCTTTTCACTCCATCTTTCCACCTCCAATTTGGTCTCCCTCTTCTCCTCGTTCCCTCCACCTCCGACACATATATCCTCTTGGTCAATCTTTCCTCACTCATTCTCTCCATGTGACCAAACCATTTCAAAACACCCTCTTCTGCTCTCTCAACCACGCTCTTTTTATTTCCACACATCTCTCTTACCCTTACGTTACTTACTCGATCAAACCACCTCACACCACACATTGTCCTCAAACATCTCATTTCCAGCACATCCATCCTCCTGCGCACAACTCTATCCATAGCCCACGCCTCGCAACCATACAACATTGTTGGAACCACTATTCCTTCAAACATACCCATTTTTGCTTTCCGAGATAATGTTCTCGACTTCCACACATTTTTCAAGGCTCCCAAAATTTTCGCCCCCTCCCCCACCCTATGATCCACTTCCGCTTCCATGGTTCCATCCGCTGCCAGATCCACTCCCAGATATCTAAAACACTTCACTTCCTCCAGTTTTTCTCCATTCAAACTCACCTCCCAATTGACTTGACCCTCAACCCTACCTTGCTCTTTTTCACATTTACTCTTAACTTTCTTCTTCCACACACTTTACCAAACTCCGTCACCAGCTTCTGCAGTTTCTCACATGAATCCGCCACCAGCGCTGTATCATCAGCGAACAACAACTGACTCACTTCCCAAGCTCTCTCATCCCCAACAGACTTCATACTTGCCCCTCTTTCCAAAACTCTTGCATTTACCTCCCTAACAACCCCATCCATAAACAAATTAAACAACCATGGAGACATCACACACCCCTGCCGCAAACCTACATTCACTGAGAACCAATCACTTTCCTCTCTTCCTACACTTACACATGCCTTACATCCTCGATAAAAACTTTTCACTGCCAGAGCATCTCTATCAACTCTAAGTATTTCTCACATACATTCTTCAAAGCAAACACCTGATCCACACATCCTCTACCACTTCTGAAACCACACTGCTCTTCCCCAATCTGATGCTCTGTACATGCCTTCACCCTCTCAATCAATACCCTCCCATATAATTTACCAGGAATACTCAACAAACTTATACCTCTGTAATTTGAGCACTCACTCTTATCCCCTTTGCCTTTGTACAATGGCACTATGCACGCATTCCGCCAATCCTCAGGCACCTCACCATGAGTCATACATACATTAAATAACCTTACCAACCAGTCAACAATACAGTCACCCCCTTTTTTAATAAATTCCACTGCAATACCATCCAAACCTGCTGCCTTGCCGGCTTTCATCTTCTGCAAAGCTTTTACTACCTCTTCTCTGTTTACCAAATCATTTTCCCTAACCCTCTCACTTTGCACACCACCTCGACCCAAACACCCTATATCTGCCACTCTGTCATCAGACACATTCAACAAACCTTCAAAATACTCATTCCATCTCCTTCTCACATCACCACTACTTGTTATCACCTCCCCATTTACGCCCTTCACTGAAGTTCCCATTTGCTCCCTTGTCTTACGCACCCTATTTACCTCTTTCCAGAACATCTTTTTATTCTCCCTAAAATTTACTGATAGTCTCTCACACCAACTCTCATATATATATATATATATATATATATATATATATATATATATTTTTTTTTTTTATATATATGTGTGTGTGTGTGTGTGTGTGTGTGTGTGTGTGTGTGTGTGTGTGTGTAGGAGTGGATGGGTCTTTCTTTGTCTGTTTCCTGGTGCTACTTCACTAACATAGGAAACGATGATCAAATATAAAGATGAAATTCTCTTTATATATTTATTTACTTATTTATTTATTTATTTAATTATTTACTGAGTATGTTATTACAGGGTGATAAAGGCTTAGTAATTCTGTGATGGGGTCAACATATTGAAGTGTGGGAATCCCTTCTTTAATGTTTTAAGTATATATGATAGTGGTCATTTTGCCAATATAGTGGCAATGATGGGTAAGAAAGTATAATGCTAATTTTTTTTTCCAATATATTTTAGAGAAGCTTTTAGACAACACTTAACCCAAAGGCCATGGTAGTAGTTTGACCGCTTGCAATAATTTCCTAAATGACTTCATGGAGAGTTGATGTTTACTGAATTAAGATTTGACAAAATTTCTTTTATTTAGTAACGTTAGAGTGATTAACCTTGTATAAGAATTATGAACTCTAAAGTATAGGAATACTTTCAGTGATAGAAATGTGAGAATGCATAACCATCTTGAAATCACGCAGACTTTGAGATTGCTGGTAAATCATGTTCCTCTTAAATGCCATTACATTCTTGTTGAGTGAATTATAATCTAATAATTCCACTTAGAAAGATCTAATAATTTGTATTTTTCAGTCTTTGATTTCAGTGTTCTAGCTGGTTTTATAAAAGAAGAGTTCAGTTCTTTTTCATGAATGTTGTGTCTGAATAACATAACTTTCAGAACTTTGGTTATTAGCAAAGAAATTTGTAAAATGTTAATGGCTAACAAGCGTTGCTAATATCCGTGTTATTGATAGTGGATCTACTCTTGTTCTGCTTGGTCAGCTTTTTTTTATCATTTCTTTAGAGAATTTACTATACTTACACATATATCCCTGGTATATATGTTATTGCCTCATTTTGTTTTTAAATAAAAGGAAGCCCAAGCAAGTTTTGGGGTAAACCCTAGATTTTTGTCTGTGGATACATTCAAGCCTGTTAGAGTTTAGAAGTCACCAAAATATGTTTAATGTAAATTTCAGGTAAACTGCATAACAACAAAAATAAGAAGGATGTGTTGTGGCCCCATAGCAGTTATATGATCAAGAGAGTGTAACATGGAGTCTGGGGTAAGTATGATCTTCGATGCTGATATGTGAAATTTTCATATGCATTGTAGGAATGCTCTAATACTGTCTATTATATTCTTTTCTTTCACATCAAGTATTCAACTAATGTACTATACACAAATTGACTTCATCTTAGCTGGTGAGGAGAGCATTGCTTTTAAGCACTTTTTTCAGACATTAATCATGACACATTATGTGTGTAGAAAATCACTTGTCTATGCTTCTTAAGTCTGTAAAATCATAGAATTTGTAATCCACTGCATTTAAGAGTACCACTGGCCTGGATCATGAGTTTAGAGTAAATGATTTTGTTAAATGTGCATTAAATGTTGTACATGCTAAGTATACATTACATATGTTACAAACATTCAAGAAATGGGGCCCCCATTAGTGTAGAGCTCCTTACCTGTACAGTTCTTTACGAATGATTAATTACAAAGAAATGATTACACTTACCATCTTGGTTTGTTTTTAAGGTTTCAGCCTTACTCTTAAATCCATTGAGATATTCAGAATTATGTATATTTTTTTAAAGATATTGATGTATTACTAACTTCTTCAAGTTTAATAATAATTTAATGTGGATAAGAGGAGGAGGGTTCCATTCATACATATTAGGGAGGGCAGTCGTGGCAAATACTATTTGCCATGACAAGTTTTTTGGATTTAGTAAAACTGTTTATTGCCTTATACTGTGATTGAAGATATATTTATTTATTGTACTTTGTCACTGTCTCCTGCGTTTGTGAGGTAGCGCAAGAAAACAGATGAAAGAACGGCCTAACCCACCCACATACACATGTATATACATACACGTCCACACACGCACATCTACATGCCTCTACATATCAACCTATACATATATATACACACACAGACATATACATATATACACATGCACGTAATTCATACTGTCTGCCCTTATTCATTCCCGTTGCCACCCCGACACACATGAAATGACAACCCTCTCCCCCCCCCCACGTGTGTTTGGATTGGGGAGCCTGGAGTCTTAACCCCCCCCACACACACACACACACACACACACACACACACACACACACACACACACACACACACACACACACTACCCCACCCCACCCACCCACCCCACCCACACATGCACACATCCTTGGAGAGTCTCATAGGGTGAAAGAAGTTAGATTTGTTCTTCATTTATGTACATACATTCTGTTCATCCATTGTGAAGTAATGCAAATAAATGCCTTGTTTTATTTTTCAACTCTGCCATTGTTGGATTATGCATTTATGCTTTGTTTTCAACACCTCTCAGTGTCTTTTTCATTTACTAATTGAATATATTTTACTACTTAAGTTAATGTTCTCCAGCTTGTTGGCTTGCGTGCTGAGCTCCATAAGAAACGTGCAGAGGCATGTAAGTATGGAGCTGGACAGAAAGGACTACTTAAGAGGGATCTAGAAAAGCAAAGCAAGAAAACAACATCTTTTCACACTTCTAATGCAGGTGTTAGTGCCAGAGCTGAGAGAGATAGAGAGCAATTGGAAGAAGAGAAAGTAACACAGGAAAAAGCAAGGTACAGTGTAATTTACAGTAATATCAGAGGAGGATAGAGTTGACTAACTATGAATCTCTTATATCACAAATTTCCAATATCTCTCAGTACATATGCAAATGTTAGTAACTGGTATCTATACAGTATTATCTATCATATGTTGACTTACTCTCATTGCTTGTTGGAAGTTTTTAGTTGAATCAGAATTTGATAAAGCTCTTTCTAAATGTAAGACTCATGCAAAACTTCAACCAGAGCAGTTAGATACCATACTTTATGTATGGTTCACAGTGAAACAATCTGAAGGTTAATAAGTTTCAGGTCTAATGCTGATTGATTTATACGGTTATGTTTTTCACCTTTACTATTATTTAGAGAAATGCAGTACTTTAGAACTTTGATATGGTGTCAGAAATGTTTTCCAGTAAGCTAATTTTGGGAATCACTTTAACAACTTGCATTTATTTTTTCATACAGTCTAGGCAGTGTTATATGGATGCTAATTATAGGCGTTTAGCAAAAAAGTAAAGGTGGATGTGTTGGTAATGAAATATTACAGTATATGATAATGATAGCATTCCAGAAAAGTTTGGTAGTAAGAAGAGGATATACATGATAGCTGAAGATGGTGTGTTGAAATGGTTTGGACATATGGAGAGGAGGATTCAGAGGATATACATGTCAGAAGTGGAGGGAACAAGGAAAAGGGGAACCAAAGAAGAGATGGAAGTTTGTGTTTCACATTTTAGTATACTGCAGATTGGAAAGTTTTGTAATAATAGTAGTGCAAAATATGATTCATGATATGATGGGTTGGTTCAGTGATGTAAGAGGATGCCAGAAGTGAATGCAGTTAAAAGTATAGTGAAGGTTCTAGTGAGAACTTATATGGTTAGGAAAACCGGTTGTAATACAGTTCTTGGAAAACCCTTCCTTTAAAGTATTAATTCCGATGTCTTGTCAAGACTATCAAAAAATTTTATATCGTAGTTTATGTGGGAGAACTTTTGTTTGTTTATTCATGCTCCTTTAAACCATTACCAGCAGGGAACACTTCTGGAGGAAGAAGCTGGTACAATGCACCTTTCACAACCAGGCATCTCTGCTGGAGCCTGTGATGTCTGGAGAATTGTGCCTACCTTGGCCTGTTGAAGGAAAAAATGTTTGCATAAGATCAGCATCCATCATTTGACAAGCTTCTTTTTTTCTTTTACTCTGCTTTCCTTTTTCTCAGGTTTTTCTTTAAGCTCCTCCTCTGTCATGTGGGAATGTTCTCAGATGCTTATAGAAGTGTTTCCAAACTTCTTTCCATCTCTTTTTTTTCTTTTGAGAAATTATGTCTTGATTCCTGACAGTAACAGGCCAGCAGTCCATGAATTATATGAGTAGATAATTGCTTCACTTACCTCACTTGTGTGCCATTATGTCAGAGGCATGGATGGTCTAATGAATGATTGTAAGTCCACAGTAATGAGCACCGTATGCTTGGTGGTGGTCAGAGGAAGTGAATCCATATGGAAGCATCTCATTTTCAGAGGCAAAACAGTGTTTTAATTTTCCACAAAGTAAGTACTGTCTCAGATGCTCATAGGCATCTCCATATGGTAAAGATTTATTTTTCATCCTTCGAAATATACATTTTTATTCATTATTAGGTAAAGACAATATCCTAAAGAAGTATTTATTTATTTTGCTTTGTCGCTTTGCTTTGTCTTGCGTTTGCGAGGTAGCGCAAGGAAACAGACGAAAGAAATGGCCCGACCCACCCCCATACACATGTATGTACATACACGTCCACACACGCAAATATACATACCCATACATCTCAATGTACACATATATATACACACACAGACACATACATATATACACATGCACACAATTCACACTGCCTTTATTCATTCCCATCGCCACCTCGCCACACATGGAATAACATCCCCCTCCCCCCCTCATGTGTGCAAGGTATTGCTAGGAAAAGACAACAAAGGCCCCATTTGTTCACACTCAGTCTCTAGCTGTCATGTAATAATGCCCAAAACCACAGCTCCCTTTCCACATCCAGACTCCACAGAACTTTCCATGGTTTACCCCAGACGCTTCACATGCCCTGATTCAATCCATTGACAGCACGTCTACCCCGGTATACCACATCGATCCAATTCACTCTATTCCTTGCCCGCCTTTCACCCTCCTGCATGTTCAGGCCTCGATCACTCAAAATCTTTTTCACTCCATCTTTCCACCTCCAATTTGGTCTCCCACTTCTCGTTCCCTTCACCTCCGACACATATATCCTCTTGGTCAATCTTTCCTCACTCATTCCCTCCATGTGCCCAAACCATTTCAAAACACCCTCTTCTGCTCTCTCAACCACGCTCTTTTTATTTCCACACATCTCTCTTACCCTTACATTACTTACTCAATCAAACCACCTCACACCACATATTGTCCTGAAACATCTCATTTCCAGCACATCCACCCTCCTGCGCACAACTCTATCCATAGCCCACACCTCACAACCATACAACATTAGTATTTATATCCGGGTGTTACAGACTCTTAAGTTTTCTTTTCTTATATAACCAGATCAATATTGGAGAAAAAGGCTGCCATGTATGAGAGATTGCATGGTGGTATTGAAGCACTAGAAGATGATGCACTCAACCAGAGATATCTCATTGATTTTCAGGTAAGAAGTCTGTGACAATGACACTTATAAGAATCTTATTTTGATTTTTTGTGTTGTGTATGAAACAAGTACTTATTGTTTATGAACTGAACTGGTGATTACTAAATATCCTTTGAATACTCTATAAAGAATAGGTTCACTTTTTAATGCAATATCAGCCATGTAGCAGACTTAAGTTTAATTTGTGGCTCTGCAGAATCATGCATTTTTTTTTATTTCAGTGGTACCTGAAATTCATACATATCTGAAAGAAAAGAGAAGAAAAAATAGGGATAGAGGCTTGAGTATTGAAGGATACTGAGCCTAACCTGTTGATCAGATAATAAGGAACATCTCCATGTGTTTTGACAGGACCACAATATTTTTTCATGGCAATGTACATTTCTTTACTCCCTGGTGAATATCTGGAGGACTTCGGGGTCTTCTTTCTGTACAGGCAGACTGGCTTTGTGGAAGATGTTATAAATATATGGTTTGGGAGAAAAGCTACTAGAAGCATTGAGAAGCTTTTATTGATAGAGTAAGGCTTTTGTGCAAGGAGTTAGAGATGAGGAAGAGTGCTTCCAGGTGAAGATGGCTCTGCAGCAGGGATGTGTGATGTTGCCATGTCTGTCCATTCTATGTATGGATGGGGTGCGTAGGAAGGTAAATACAAGGGTTTTGGAGAGAGTTGCTGGTATGCTGTCTGTTAGGGGTAAGGTGGTCTGGGAGGTGAGTCAGTTATTGTTTATTGATGATATGGCATTGGTGATAGATTCAAGTGAGAAACTACAAAAGCTGGTGCCTGAGTTTGGGAGAGTGTGTGAAAGGAGAAAGTTAAGAGTAGATATGTGTAAAAGCAAGAATATTAGGTTTAGCACTGGAGAGAAACAGCTTAGCTGGAGTGAGTTTAAATGGAGAAAACTTAAATGAAGTGAAGTGTTTAGATATGTGGGAGTGGATAAAGCAGCAAGTGGAACTGTAGGAGCTTAAGTTCAGTCATAAGATGGATGAGGGGTTGAAAGTCTTGGTACCAGTGAGGAATGTGTGGAAAGAGGTGGTGATATGCTGTGAATGTTCTAAAACAGGGCATATGAAGCAGGGGGGGAAATGATAGAAAGGTCATCAGGGCCTGGTTGTTGAAAAGTAAAGGTTTTGAAGTATGAGAAGTATTTCTCTGCAGGCTTTCTTGAATATTTCCATCCTTTCCTTTCCCACTTTTCTTTTCCAAAAATATTTTTTAAGTCCCAACAATAACAGGCTTGAGGTATGGTCTCCAGTAACTAATGGACAGTGGGTTTGATAAACAGGTTGGCTCCACCTCACCATTGTCCCATGGTTTCAAATACCAAAAAATGGTTAACTTTTTTGTTATTGGGTCTCATTGGATGAGGATCAGCTGGACACATAGATATTGTATAGATGAAAGAAGGTTAATGCTGATGGATACACCCTGTCTGGGAGGGAATAGCATTTAAAGCCTTAATAAGCAGTTGCCTCTCAGTAGTAAAATGGCTTTTCACTCTTCAAAACATACATTTTATTAAAGAAATATTAGGGTTAACAAGAGTTAGGGTTGTAAGTCAGCAAGTTTGAATATAGATTTGTGGCTTGCTTTAGGGTTATTTTGTAATGCAATTTTCTATATTTTCTTGCAGAAAAAAATTGTTAATGAGGTTTTGGAGAAAAAGAAGTTAAGAACAGTGGAGAAGAACAGAAGTAAGAACCAGAGTGAACATGAGGAATCAAACCCTGATGATTATGAAGCTTCAAAAGAGGAGGAAGAATGGTATGTAGTATAGCAAAATGACAAAACAGATGCATGATATTTTGTTGTGGAAATTAGAAAATAAGTTCTGATAGGATTTTGAAGACTAGAATATAGTGGTCTGTAAAGATATATCAGATAATGAGAAGGGAATGTTTTTTTCATATTTATAATGTATGAAATAAAGGAATAATCTTTTCTGTAAATGGAAAGAAATAGAAGTGGCATTAGAATGTATGAAGAATGAGTGAATCAGAGCAATTTGGTGTACAGGGTGTGATGTGTTATCCATGGGCTGAACCAGGACATATGAAACATGGAAAGGTTTGTAGGGCCTGGATATGGTTAGGAGTCAGACTTAAATGTAGTATCATTCCCTTGGGTATGTATGTGGTGGTAGGCACTCTGGTAACAGATCTGGTTACAGCAGAATGCTTGCTGCTTACTCAAAGGAAGATGTGGCATTAAGTACCCACTCTTATCATCAATGATTTCTCATCTATGTGAAATATATACAACAGGGTTATTTAAAGGTCTTTGTTGAATACAAGGTTTTGCATATGGAGCCTGAAAGATGAAAAAGGATAAGGAATATGTAAATGAAAGAGAATTGTTGGCATTTGGAAGATCTGGGGTTACTTGATCATGTGCCAAGGGTTTCATTTGATTTAATCCCTGAACGTTGGTTTTTGCATATGGAGCTAAGAATAAAAAAAGGATAAGGAATAAGAAATTTTAAGAGGATTGTAGGCTCTTGGAAGTTCTGGAGATCTTTGATCTTGTGCCAGCATTCTGTCCTAGCCCTTAATGGAATTTAAAAGGAAAATACATGGGGCTCTGTGGGGTCCACCTACCAGAGAATCCATTTATGCTAAGTGCTGTGTAGAATCTATTAAGTCGTTCTTGAATGATAGAGAATGGCTTTGTTATACAGTTTTATGGCTTCTGTATTAGGCATTAAGAATGACTGCGAGGAATGTACCAAGGCTGGATTTGGAAAATGGGCATCAAAGTTTTAAGAAAGTATATAGTCATAACATTGAAAAGATTGCTTGATTTGGATAAATTTGGTCTCTTTTTTTAAGATTGTTTAATGTGGATTATAGGAATGATAAAGAAGGGATAATGTGTTCCAAGTATTATGCATGTTTATGCTCACAATTATGATGATAATTATAAGACTTGTGTGAGGAAGTACCAGGAGAGACTGAGTGCAGAATGGAAATAGGTGAGAGCAAAGGACGTAAGGGGAGTGGGGGAGGAATGGGATGTATTTAGGGAAGCAGTGATGGCTTGCACAAGAGATGATTGTGGCATGAGAAGCATAGGAGGTGGGCAGATTAGAAAGGGTAGTGAGTGGTGGGGTGAAGAAGTAAGATTATTAGTGAAAGAGAAGAGAGAGGCATTTGGATGAGTTTTGCTGGGAAATAGTGCAAATGACTAAGAGATGTATAAAAGAAAGAGGCAGGAGGTCAAGAGAAAGGTGCAAGAGGTGAAAAAGAGGGCAAATGAGAGTTAGGGTGAGAGAGTTTCATTGAATTTTAGGGAGAATCAAAAGATGGTTTGGAAGGAGGTAAATAAAGTGCGTAAGACAAGGGAGCAAATGGGAACTTCAGTGAAGGGCGCAAATGGGGAGGTGATAACAAGTAGTGTTGATGTGAGAAGGAGATGGAGTGAGTATTTTGAAGGTTTGTTGAATGTGTTTGATGATAGAGTGGCAGATGTGGGGTGTCTTGGTCAAGGTGGTGTGGAAAGTGAGAGGGTTAGGGAAAATGATTTGGTAAATAGAGAAGAGGTAGTAAAAGCTTTACGGAAGATGAAAGCCGGCAAAGCAGCAGGTTTGGATGGTATTGCAGTGGAATTTATTAAAAAAGGGGGTGACTGTATTGTTGACTGGTTGGTAAGGTTATTTAATGTATGTATGATTCATGGTGAGGTGCCTGAGGATTGGCGGAATGCTTGCATAGTGCCATTGTACAAAGGCAAAGGGGATAAGAGTGAGTGCTCAAATTACAGAGGTATAAGTTTGTTGAGTATTCCTGGTAAATTATATGGGAGGGTATTGATTGAGAGGGTGAAGGCATGTACAGAGCATCAGATTGGGGAAGAGCAGTGTGGTTTCAGAAGTGGTAGAGGATGTGTGGATCAGGTGTTTGCTTTGAAGAATGTATGCGAGAAATACTTAGAAAAACAAATGGATTTGTATGTAGCATTTATGGATCTGGAGAAGGCATATGATAGAGTTGATAGAGATGCTCTGTGGAAGGTTTTAAGAATATATGATGTGGGAGGCAAGTTGTTAGAAGCAGTGAAAAGTTTTTATTGAGGATGTAAGGCATGTGTACGTGTAGGAAGAGAGGAAAGTGATTGGTTCTCAGTGAATGTAGGTTTGCGGCAGGGGTGTGTGATGTCTCCATGGTTGTTTAATTTGTTTATGGATGGGGTTGTTAGGGAGGTGAATGCAAGAGTTTTAGAAAGAGGGGCAAGTATGCAGTCTGTTGTGGATGAGAGAGTTTGGGAAGTGAGTCAGTTGTTGTTCGCTGATGATACAGCGCTGGTGGCTGATTCATGTGAGAAACTGCAGAAGCTGGTGACTGAGTTTGGTAAAGTGTGTGAAAGAAGAAAGTTAAGAGTAAATGTGAATAAGAGCAAGGTTATTAGGTACAGTAGGGTTGAGAGTCAAGTCAATTGGGAGGTAAGTTTGAATGGAGAAAAACTGGAGGAAATAAAGTGTTTTAGATATCTGGGAGTGGATCTGGCAGCGGATGGAACCATGGAAGCGGAAGTGGATCATAGGGTGGGGGAGGGGGCGAAAATCCTGGGAGCCTTGAAGAATATGTGGAAGTCGAGAACATTATCTCAGAAAGCAAAAATGGGTATGTTTGAAGGAATAGTGGTTCCAACAATGTTGTATGGTTGCGAGGCATGGGCTATGGATAGAGTTGTGCGCAGGAGGGTGGATGTGCTGGAAATGAGATGTTTGAGGACAATGTGTGGTGTGAGGTGGTTTGATCGAGTAAGTAACGTAAGGGTAAGAGAGATGTGTGGAAATAAAAAGAGCGTTGTTGAGAGAGCAGAAGAGGGTGTTTTGAAATGGTTTGGGCACATGGAGAGAATGAGTGAGGAAAGATTGACCAAGAGGATATATGTGTCGGAGGTGGAGGGAACGAGGAGAAGTTGGAGACCAAATTGGAGGTGGAAAGATGGAGTGAAAAAGATTTTGTGTGATCGGGGCCTGAACATGCAGGAGGGTGAAAGGAGGGCAAGGAATAGAGTGAATTGGAACGATGTGGTATACCGGGGTTGACGTGCTGTCAGTGTATTGAATCAGGGCATGTGAAGCGTCTGGGGTAAACCATCGAAAGCTGTGTAGGTATGTATATTTGCGTGTGTGGACGTATGTAAATACATGTGTATATATATATATATATATATATATATATATATATATATATATATATATATATATATACATTATATGTATATATATATATATATATATATATATATATATATATATATATATATATATATATATATATATACATTGAAATGTATAGGTATGTATATGTGCGTTTGTGTATACACGTGTATGTGGGTGGGTTGGGCCATTCTTTCATCTGTTTCCTTGTGCTACCTCGCTAACGCGGGAGACAGTGACAAGGTATGATAAATAAATATAAGAACGAGGAGAACGTGGAGGGAACGAGGAGAAGTTGGAGACCAAATTGGAGGTGGAAAGATGGAGTGAAAAAGATTTTGTGTGATCGGGGCCTGAACATGCAGGAGGGTGAAAGGAGGGCAAGGAATAGAGTGAATTGGAGCGATGTGGTATATCGGGGCTGGCGTGCTGTCAGTGGATTGAATCAAGGCATGTGAAGCGTCTGGGGTAAACCATGGAAAGCTGTGTAGGTATGTATATTTGCATGTGTGGACGTATGCATATACATGTGTATGGGGGGGGGTTGGGCCATTTCTTTCGTCTGTTTCCTTGCGCTACCTCGCAAACGCGGGAGACAGCGACAAAGTATAAAAAAAAAAAAAAAAAAAAACACATTTATCACTGCTCTTCATTCCTCTTTCTCTTCCAATTTTAGCTTGATAAACTAGGCTACATTTTGCTATCATATGAATTCATCTTGCAAACCAGTATTGGAAAATTATTAGCAAAAATAGCCAGTATCAAGACAGCACATTTGAGTAACAAGCTCTGGATGTAAGAATGTCCTGGGAGGCTTGGTTTGATGCTCATTGGCTGAAACTCATGAGACCATTAATGTGATGCTTATTGATTTCTGCCTCTGATAGGTTTTGTGTTGCCCTGCTCCCATTTTCTGCAATTTCAAGTTGAGTGCATAATGAGTCACCTGCTATAAAGCAATTGAAGTTCCATAACAGTAGTGATGGCCAGCCATATAAGTGCATTGTCAACAGATAGAGGAAGGCCAGAAGATTGTGTTATCATAAGAAATAGATTTTTAGGCCTATAGCAAACGTCACTGTCATGGTGAATGCCTCATATCATCGCTTGTGTCACTTTCTTAAATAAAGGAAAAAGTGTTGATTTTTGTATGTCAGCCTCATATTTGAGGGAGTTACAATTGGAACAGGTGCCAGAGATATAGATAGATAGATAGGTAGATAGATAGTATTTGATATTTTGAAGGAAACTTACAAAGTTGAGGGGAATGTGCCATGTTAACAACTTATAAAAAAAAGTTTATTTGTTTGGTAAATGCCATAGTAGGAGATGCAGGAGACCTGTATTGTTCAGACTTGTATGCATAGTTGTGTAGATGTATACTGTCTAATCTAGGTTAGAACCTTTGGGTAGGAATTTTTAGGTAGAAACATTAGGTGGAAGTAGTAGGTAGGAACATAAGGTAGAAGTAGTCAGAAGGAACATTAGGTAGGAACCTCTGCAGACACCATGCTAGAGTTGGCCTCTGCCACTGGCCTGATAAGGGTGAGGCAGTAAAGGACAAGAAGCTGCAGTAGAGTGCATTACCTATGGAGATTCTTTTGCCATGGCTACCTTCTTGAGGGAGTTCCAGTTGGAAACAGTTGTCAGAGATAGATAGAGGTATTTGTATAAACTGCATTATACCTGGTGATAGGTAAAGATGAGAGTAATGCTTGTTATTGGTCTCCTTTTCACTATAGATAACCGTTTGTGTTTCCCAGGGTGGAATACACGGATGCGTTTGGCAGAACTCGAGAATGTATGAAGAAAGATTTGCCAGCGATGTTAGAACAAGACCGGGAACTTGCCAAGGACATAAATCAAGTCAGTTACATATATTGGATGATTTTCTTTTCCATATTCTTTTGAGATGTTACAGAATTAGATTCATGATATTAAGCATAGCAAATTGGAATATATTATTTTAGATATTCCAAGAAATTCTGATAACTTTCTTTTTATTTCATATGTATTGTGGTTAACAGGAAAATTTATTGAGGCTATCTTTCCATGAAGGGAAATGATACTTATGATGAATTGATATCTGCATTATATATATGTATTTTTGACTTTTTTTTTTAAGGAGTTGCATTTTCATTCTATTTAAGCTTTTTTGATGAATGACTTTATGTATGTTGATGTATGTAATTTTGATTTATGTAGATACTTAGTTCATTAGAGATTCCCTCTTCGCCATCCAAGTTCCTCATGATATTTACCAACTTTTTTCTTAACCATTTACCCCTTTTGTAGCCTCAGACGTTGTTACTTCCCACACATTTGCCCAACTCACACTACAGATTGTCCATGGGCATTTCCTTTCTCATACATCCACCCTACTCCTTTCCAAGACTTTTCTACGCAGTATTCCCTGGACTACTGTTCACACAAAACTACCCATGTTTGTCTTTACACAAAATTTTTCATCCAAGTGCTTTTTTATGCTCTTTGGATTTTAACCCCCCCTTATCCTCTTTATGATTCACTTTGTCATCCTTAATTTCTTCAGCTGCTGTATCCATTCCCAGGTACCTAAAGCACTCCAGTCCCTCCAGGTCCTCCTCTTTTAAACTCAACTTCAGACCATCCTATCTTTCTCCTATGCTGAGCCTCATTACCTTACTCTTATTTTCATTTGGTTTCAGCATTTTTCTCTTACACTCTTCCAGGCTCTGTCAATCACCTTTGAAGTTCATATTTGTAGTCTGCCACTAGAGCTGTCATCCACAAACCACACCTGATGTATAACCCTTGCACCCTTATCTGTAGCAAATTGCAGTTATGCTCTTTGCCCCAAGCTCCTCACATTTGCTTCCAAAGTCAAACTGTTAGTACACAAATTAAACAGCCATGGTGGAATCAACATCCTCTTTGCAGTCCCACCTTCATCAGGAATCCCTGACCCTCCTTCTGACTCTTATTTGTGCCATTTTTTCTTGGTAAGGACCCCTCTCTACATGTAGTAACTATAAATATCCCACATATCCAAAGCCTCTTTCATCAAGCATCTCTTATCATTCTTCTCATACGCTTTCTCCAGATATGTAAGAGCCATATGCAGATGGCTTCCTTTCTCCAATAATGTCTCACTTACATTCTTCAGGTCAGATGCCCACCTAGTCCACAAACCTTCTACCTCTCTTGAAACTACAATACTTATCCTCAGCTGGCTGTTCTGTGCATGTCACTCCCTTTTCAGACACCATCTCTATTACATTTTACTAGGTATATTCAGTAGACTTCTATTCTATTACTGTTCTATGTTTTTTTTTATATGGGAAGGTATTGATTGAGAGGGTGAAGGCATGTACAGAGCATCAGATTGGGGAAGAGCAGTGTGGTTTCAGAAGTGGTAGAGGATGTGTGGATCAGGTGTTTGCTTTGAAGAATGTATGTGAGAAATACTTAGAAAAGCAAATGGATTTGTATGTAGCATTTATGGATCTGGAGAAGGCATATGATAGAGTTGATAGAGATGCTCTGTGGAAGGTATTAAGAATATATGATGTGGGAGGCAAGTTGTTAGAAGCAGTGAAAAGTTTTTATCGAGGAGGTAAGGCATGTGTACGTGTAGGAAGAGAGGAAAGTGATTGGTTCTCAGTGAATGTAGGTTTGCGGCAGGGGTGTGTGATGTCTCCATGGTTGTTTAATTTGTTTATGGATGGGGTTGTTAGGGAGGTGAATGCAAGAGTTTTGGAAAGAGGGGCAAGTATGAAGTCTGTTGTGGATGAGAGAGCTTGGGAAGTGAGTCAGTTGTTGTTCGCTGATGATACAGCGCTGGTGGCTGATTCATGTGAGAAACTGCAGAAGCTGGTGACTGAGTTTGGTAAAGTGTGTGAAAGAAGAAAGTAAAGAGTAAATGTGAATAAGAGCAAGGTTATTAGGTACAGTAGGGTTGAGGGTCAATTCAATTGGGAGGTGAGTTTGAATGGAGAAAAACTGGAGGAAGTGAAGTGTTTTAGATATCTGGGAGTGGATCTGGCAGCGGATGGAACCATGGAAGCGGAAGTGGATCATAGGGTGGGGGAGGGGGTGAAAATTCTGGGAGCCTTGAAGAATGTGTGGAAGTCGAGAACATTATCTCGGAAAGCAAAAATGGGTATGTTTGAAGGAATAGTGGTTCCAACAATGTTGTATGGTTGCGAGGTGTGGACTATGGATAGAGTTGTGCACAGGAGGATCGATGTGCTGGAAATGAGATGTTTGAGGACAATGTGTGGTGTGAGGTGGTTTGATCGAGTAAGTAACGTAAGGGTAAGAGAGATGTGTGGAAATAAAAAGAGCGTGGTTGAGAGAGCAGAAGAGGGTGTTTTGAAATGGTTTGGTCACATGGAGAGAATGAGTGAGGAAAGATTGACCAAGAGGATATATGTGTCGGAGGTGGAGGGAACGAGGAGAAGAGGGAGACCAAATTGGAGGTGGAAAGATGGAGTGAAAAAGATTTTGTGTGATCGGGGCCTGAACATGCAGGAGGGTGAAAGGAGGGCAAAGAATAGAGTGAATTGGAGCGATGTGGTATACCGGGGTTGACGTGCTGTCAGTGGATTGAACCAAGGCATGTGTATGGGGGTGGGTTGGGCCATTTCTTTCGTCTGTTTCCTTGCACTACCTCGCAAACGCGGGAGACAGCGACAAAGCGAAAAAAAAAAATGTTTTTTGACTTTCTGTCCAATTTATGTAAAGCAAAATGTAGATATGACTTGAGTTTCAAGTGTGTATCCTTAGCTTATCCTCTCTAGTCTCAGTAAATTCCTTAGGTTCAGAGCTCTTCTATCTTCATAGTGATATCTCTAATAAGATTTCCAGGAAATTGTCATTATTATTACATTATTTTGTACATATGATGATATATAGGTAGTTGGTATGTAGACAGTAATCAGTGGTAGGTAGTGGTTAATTTTCCAAAGGAAGGAACGGAGTGGGGGACCAGGTGAGGATGTTCCCTCGGAGCCTCAGTCCTCTGTTCTTGGCGCTACCTCGCTAATGCGGGAGGTGGCGAATGGTGTGAAGGAGGAAAAAAGTGTGTATATATAAATATATATATATATATATATATATATATATATATATATATATATATATTTTTTTTTTTTTTTTTTTATACTTTGCCGCTGTCTCCCGCGTTTGCGAGGTAGCGCAAGGAAACAGACGAAAGAAATGGCCCAACCCCCCCCCATACACATGTATATACATACGTCCACACATGCAAATATACATACCTACACAGCTTTCCATGGTTTACCCCAGACGCTTCACATGTCTTGATTCAATCCACTGACAGCACGTCAGCCCCGGTATACCACATCGCTCCAATTCACTCTATTCCTTGCCCTCCTTTCACCCTCCTGCATGTTCAGGCCCCGATCACACAAAATCTTTTTCAGTCCATCTTTCCACCTCCAATTTGGTCTCCCTCTTCTCCTTGTTCCCTCCACCTCCGACACATATATCCTCTTGGTCAATCTTTCCTCACTCATCCTCTCCATGTGCCCAAACCACTTCAAAACACCCTCTTCTGCTCTCTCAACCACGCTCTTTTTATTTCCACACATCTCTCTTACCCTTACGTTACTCACTCGATCAAACCACCTCACACCACACATTGTCCTCAAACATCTCATCCATCCTCCTGCGCACAACTCTATCCATAGCCCACGCCTCGCAACCATACAACATTGTTGGAACCACTATTCCTTCAAACATACCCATTTTTGCTTTCCGAGATAATGTTCTCGACTTCCACACATTCTTCAAGGCCCCCAGAATTTTCACCCCCTCCCCCACCCTATGATCCACTTCCGCTTCCATGGTTCCATCCGCTGCCAGATCCACTCCCAGATATCTAAAACACTTCACTTCCTCCAGTTTTTCTCCATTCAAACTCACCTCCCAATTGACTTGACCCTCAACTCTACTGTACCTAATAACCTTGCTCTTATTCACATTTACTCTTAACTTTCTTCTTCCACACACTTTACCAAACTCAGTCACCAGCTTCTGCAGTTTCTCACATGAATCAGCCACCAGCGCTGTGTCATCAGCGAACAACAACTGACTCACTTCCCAAGCTCTCTCATCCCCAACAGACTTCATACTTGTCCCTCTTTCCAAAACTCTTGCATTTACCTCCCTAACAACCCCATCCATAAACAAATTAAACAACCATGGAGACATCACACACCCCTGCCGCAAACCTACATTCACTGAGAACCAATCACTTTCCTCCCTTCCTACACGTACACATGCCTTACATCCTCGATAAAAACTTTTCACTGCTTCTAACAACTTTCCTCCCACACCATATATTCTTAATACCTTCCACAGAGCATCTCTATCAACTCTATCATATGCCTTCTCCAGATCCATAAATGCTACATACAAATCCATTTGCTTTTCTAAGTATTTCTCACATACGTTCTTCAAAGCAAACACCTGATCCACACATCCTCTACCACTTCTGAAACCACACTGCTCTTCCCCAATCTGATGCTCTGTACATGCCTTCACCCTCTCAATCAATACCCTCCCATATAATTTACCAGGAATACTCAACAAACTTATACCTCTGTAATTTGAGCACTCACTCTTATCCCCTTTGCCTTTGTACAATGGCACTATGCACGCATTCCGCCAATCCTCAGGCACCTCACCATGAGTCATACATACATTAAATAACCTTACCAACCAGTCAACAATACAGTCACCCCCTTTTTTAATAAATTCCACTGCAATACCATCCAAACCTGCTGCCTTGCCGGCTTTCATCTTCCGCAAAGCTTTCACTACCTCTTCTCTGTTTACCAAATCATTTTCCCTAACCCTCTCACTTTGCACACCACCTCGACCAAAACACCCTATATCTGCCACTCTATCATCAAACACATTCAACAAACCTTCGAAATACTCACTCCATCTCCTTCTCACATCACCATTACTTGTTATCACCTCCCCATTTGCGCCCTTCACTGAAGTTCCCATTTGCTCCCTTGTCTTACGCACTTTATTTACCTCCTTCCAGAACATCTTTTTATTCTCCCTAAAATTTAATGATACTCTCTCACCCCAACTCTCATTTGCCCTTTTTTTCACCTCTTGCACCTTTCTCTTGACCTCCTGTCTCTTTCTTTTATACACCTCCCACTCAATTGCATTTTTTCCCTGCAAAAATTGTCCAAATGCCTCTCTCTTCTCTTTCACTAATACTCTTACTTCTTCATCCCACCACTCACTACCCTTTCTAATCAACCCACCTCCCACTCTTCTCATGCCACAAGCATCTTTTGCGCAATCCATCACTGATTCCCTAAATACATCCCATTCCTCCCCCACTCCCCTTACTTCCATTGTTCTCACCTTTTTCCATTCTGTACTCAGTCTCTCCTGGTACTTCCTCACACAGGTCTCCTTCTCAAGCTCACTTACTCTCACCACCCTCTTCACCCCAACATTCACTCTTCTTTTCTGAAAACCCATACAAATCTTCACCTTAGCCTCCACAAGATAATGATCAGACATCCCTCCAGTTGCACCTCTCAGCACATTAACATCCAAAAGTCTCTCTTTCGCACGCCTGTCAATTAACACGTAATCCAATAACGCTCTCTGGCCATCTCTCCTACTTACATAAGTATACTTATGTATATCTCGCTTTTTAAACCAGGTATTCCCAATCATCAGTCCTTTTTCAGCACATAAATCTACAAGCTCTTCACCATTTCCATTTACAACACTGAACACCCCATGTATACCAATTATTCCCTCAATTGCCACATTACTCACCTTTGCATTCAAATCACCCATCACTATAACCCGGTCTCGTGCATCAAAACCACTAACACACTCATTCAGCTGCTCCCAAAACATTTGCCTCTCTTGATCTTTCTTCTCATGCCCAGGTGCATAAGCACCAATAATCACCCACCTCTCTCCATCAACTTTCAGTTTTACCCATATTAATCGAGAATTTACTTTCTTACACTCTATCACATACTCCCACAACTCCTGTTTCAGGAGTATTGCTACTCCTTCCCTTGCTCTTGTCCTCTCACTAACCCCTGACTTTATATATATATATATATATATATATATATATATATATATATATATATATATATATATATATATAGGTATGTATCCCTGGGGATAGGGGAGAAAGAATACTTCCCACGTATTCCCTGCGTGTCGTAGAAGGCGACTAAAAGGGGAGGGAGCGGGGGCTGGAAATCCTCCCCTCTCATTATTTTTTTTTAATTTTCCAAAAGAAGGAATAGAGAAGGGGGCCAGGTGAGGATATTCCCTTAAAGGCCCAGTTCTCTGTTCTTAACGCTACCTCGCTAACGCGGGAAATGGCGAATAGTTTGAAAGAAAAGAAAAGATATATATATATATATATATATATATATATATATATATATATATATATATATATAATTTTTTTTTTTTTTTTTTGCTTTGTTGCTGTCTCCCGCGTTTGCGAGGTAGCGCAAGGAAACAGACGAAAGAAATGGCCCCACCCACCCCCATACACATGTATATACATACACGTCCACACGCAAATATACATACCTACACAGCTTTCCATGGTTTACCCCAGATGCTTCACATGCCCTGATTCAATCCACTGACAGCACGTCAACCTTGGTATACCACATCGATCCAGTTCACTCTATTCCTTGCCCTCCTTTCACCCTCCTGCATGTTCAGGCCCTGATCACACAAAATCTTTTTCACTCCATCTTTCCACCTCCAATTTGGTCTCCCACTTCTCCTCGTTCCCTCCACCTCCGACACATATATCCTCTTGGTCAATCTTTCCTCACTCATTCTCTCCATGTGACCAAACCATTTCAAAACACCCTCTTCTGCTCTCTCAACCACGCTCTTTTTATTTCCACACATCTCTCTTACCCTTACGTTACTTACTCGATCAAACCACCTCACACCACACATTGTCCTCAAACATCTCATTTCCAGCACATCCACCCTCCTGCGCACAACTCTATCCATAGCCCACGCCTCGCAACCATACAACAATGTTGGAACCACTATTCCTTCAAACATACCCATTTTTGCTTTCCGAGATAATGTTCTCGACTTCCACACATTCTTCAAGGCTCCCAGGATTTTCGCCCCCTCCCCCACCCTATGATCCACTTCCGCTTCCATGGTTCCATCCGCTGCCAGATCCACTCCCAGATATCTAAAACACTTTACTTCCTCCAGTTTTTCTCCATTCAAACTTACCTCCCAATTGACTTGACCCTCAACCCTACTGTACCTAATAATATATATATATGTATATATGTATATATATATATATATATATATATATATATATATATATATATATATATATATGTATATACATATATATATATATATATGTGTGTGTGTGTGTGTGGCGAGGTGGCGATGGGAATGAATAAAGGCAGACAGTGTGAACTGTGTGCATGGGTATATATTTATGTGTCTGTGTGTGTATATATATGTGTACATTGCGATGTATAGGTATGTATATTTGCGTGTGTGGACGTGTATGTATATACATTGTGTATGGGGGTGGGTTGGGCCATTTCTTTCGTCTGTTTCCTTGCGCTACCTCGGAAACGCGGGAGACAGCGACAAAGCAAAATGAAATAAATAATAATATATATATATGTAGGGGATAGGGGAGAAAGAATACTTCCCACGTATTCCCTGTGTGTCGTAGAAGGCGACTAAAAGGGAAGGGAGCGGGGGGCTGGAAATCTTCCCCTTTCATTTTTTTTTTTCCAAAGGAAGGAACAGAGAAGGGGGCCGGGTGAGGATATTCCCTCAGAGGCCTAGTCCTCTGTTCTTAATGCTACCTCGCTGAGGCAGGAAATGGCGAATAGTATGAAAGAAAAGAAAAAGAAACCTAATATGATATAAAGAGAGATGGTGATGGCTGCATAGTGAGCTAGCACCTATGTGGTTGCCAAGTTGCATTACTTTGACCTAGTTAGCTGGCTTTTCTTTCTGCTTCACCCACATGTGCACTGCTGGCATTCTGTCAACAAAAATACAGTCACTCCATGTCACGCATACCACTTGACAACAGTTAATCACAAAACTCTATTCATAATTATATATTTTTTATTATAATTGATTGCTGTTCCCTGCACCAGCGAGGTGGCCCCAGGAAACAGACAAAGAACAACCAATCCACTCATTTTATATTTTATTTATTTTGCTTTGTCGCTGTCTCCTGCGTTAGTGAGGTAGCGCAAGGAAACAGACGAAAGAATGGCCCAACCCACCCACATACACACGTATATACATACACATCCACACACACAAATATACATACCTATATATCTCAATGTATACTTATATATACACACACAGACATATACATATATACACATGCACATAATTCATACTGTTTGACTTTATTCATTCCCATCGCGACCCTGCCACACATGAAAATAACCACCCCCTCCCCCCAAATGTAAGCGAGGTAGTGCTAGGAAAAGACAACAAAGGCCACTTTCGTTCACATTCAGTCTCTAGCTGTCATTTAATAATGCACCGAAACCACAGCTCCCTTTCCACATCCAGGCCCCACAGAACTTTCCATGGTTTACCCCAGACGCTTCACATGCCCTGGTTCAATCCATTGACAGCACGTTGACCCCGGTATACCACATCGTTCCAATTCATTCAATTCCTTGCACGCCTTTCACCCTCCTGCGTGTTCAGGCCCCAGTCACTCAAAATCTTTTTCACTCCATCTTTCCACCTCCAATTTGGTCTCCCACTTCTCCTCGTTCCCTCCACCTCTGACACATATATCCTCTTTGTCAATCTTTCCTCACTCATTCTCTCCATGTGACCAAACCATTTCAAAACACCCTCTTCTGCTCTCACAACCACACTCTTTTTATTTCCACACATCTCTCTTACCCTTACATTACTTACTCGATCAAACCACCTCACACCACATATTGTCCTCAAACATCTCATTTCCAGCACATCCACCCTCCTCCGCACAACTCTGTCTATAGCCCACGCCTCGCAACCATATAACATTGTTGGAACCACCATTCCTTCAAACATACCCATTTTTGTTTTCCAAGATAATGTTCTCGACTTCTACACATTCTTCAACGCTCCCAGAACTTTCGCCCCCTCCCCCACCCTATGATTCACTTCTGCTTCCATAGTTCCATCCACTGCCAAATCCACTCACAGATATCTAAAACACTTCACTTCCTCCAGTTTTTCTCCATTCAAACTTACCTCCCAGTTGACTTGTCTCCCAACCCTACTGTACCTAATAACCTTGCTCTTATTCACATTTACTCTCAGCTTTCTTCTTTCTCACGCTTTACCAAACTCAGTCACCAGCTTCTGCAGTTTCTCGCATGAATCAGCCTCCAGCGCTGTATCATCAGCAAAGCTCTCTCATCCACAACAGACTGCATACTTGCCCCTCTTTCCAAAACTCTTGCATTCACCTCCCTAACAGCCTCATCCATAAACAAATTAAACAACCATAGAGACATCACACACCCCTGCCGCAAACCTTCATTCACTGAGAACCAATCACTTTCCTCTCTTCCTACACGTACACATGCATTACATCCTCGATAAAAACTTTTCACTGACTCTAACAACTTGCCTCCCACACCATATGTTCTTAATACCTTCCTCAGAGCATCTCTATCAACTCTATCATATGCCTTCTCCAGATCCATAAATGCTCCATACAAATCCATTTGCTTTTCTAATTATTTCTCAGATACATTCTTCAAAGCAAACACCTGATCCACACATCCTCTACCACTTCTGAAACCACACTGCTCTTCCCCAATCTGATGCTCTGTACATGCCTTCACCCTCTCAATCAATACTCTCCCATATAATTTCCCAGGAATACTCAACAAACTTATACCTCTGTAATTTGAGCACTCATTTGTATCCCCTTTGCCTTTGTACAATGGCACTATGCAAGCATTCCGCCAATCCTCAGGCACCTCACCATGAGTCATACATACATTAAATAACCGTACCAACCAGTCAGCAATACAGTCACCCCCTTTTTTAATAAATTCCACTGCAATACCATCCAAACCCGCTGCCTTACCGGCTTTCATCTTTCGCAAAGCTTTTACTACCTCTTCTCTGTTTACCAAATCATTTCCCCTAACCCTCTCACTTTGCACACCACCTTGACCAAAACACCCTATATCTGCCACTTTGTCATCAAACACATTCAACAAACCTTCAAAATACTCACTCCATCTCCTTCTCACATCACCACTACTTGTTATCACCTCCCCACTTGCCCCCTTCACTGAGGTTCCCATTTGTTCCCTTGTCTTACGCACTTTATTTACCTCCTTCCAAAACATCTTATTCTCCCTAAAATTTGATGATACTCTCTCACCCTAACTCTCATTTGCCCTCTTTTTCACCTCTTGCACCCTTCTCTTGACCTCCTGCCTCTTTCTTTTATACATCTCCCACTCATTTGCATTATTTCCAAGCAAAAATCGTCCAAATGCCTCTCTCTTCTCTTTCACTAATAATCTTACTTCTTCATCCCACCACTCACTACCCTTTCTAATCTGCCCATCTCCTACGCTTCTCATGCCACGAGCATCTTTTGCGCAAGCCATCACTGCTTCCCTAAATACATCCCATTCCTCCCCCACTCCCCTTACGTCCTTTGTTCTCACCTTTTTCCATCCTGTAGTCAGTCTCCACTCATATACACATATATATATACAAAGATGCATGTACTTATACATATACATATCAATGTATACACATATGCACAGACATGTACATATATACACATGTACATATTCATATTTGCTTGCCTTCATCCATTTCTTGCACCACTCTGCCCCACAGGAAACAGCATCGCTAGATTTTCCTGCAATGAGTGCTATGCGCTAGCCCTGCCTTTTTGGTAAAATGATCGGAGAAGTTGATAGAAGCAGTAGGGAGGAACATTACCTGGGAGAATTAAGTAGAAGTAGTAGATTGGAACATTAGGTAGACATATTAGGTAGAAGTTGATGGTAAGAACATTAGGCAGGAGCCTCAGAAAATAGTGTGATAGAATTACCCTCTGCCAGTGGCCTCTTCAGGGTGAGGCACTAAAGGTCAAGAAGCAGCACTGGAGTTCAACATTTATGGAGACTCTTTTGTCATGGCCACCCCCTTTAGGGATTTCCCAGGGAGAAGAGGCATCAGAGATATAGATAGATAAATAGATAGATAATTAATGAACATAGATCTAGATAATCAATAAACATAGATCTTTTAGACTGCTGACATTATAAATTATTTAATGCAAAAGTATTGTGCTAAATATCTTTGAAACAGGATGACACATCTGTTGGTCCAGATCTTTTATCAGAAGACATGCGTCGAGAAATACAACGACAAAAGTGGGAGCGAGAGGAAGAGCTTAATACCCTGAAGAAGGACTTGCATTATCAGGATGTTTTGTTTGATGGTAACCTTGTGCATTTTTTTTATTGTTTAAATATTGTTTTAATGAGAAATTGTGTATATATGTAGCTTATGGTGATGTAGAATAATTCATTGTCATTTTTTTTCCATTGTTTAAATACTGTATTAAGATATTATATATATATATATATATATATATATATATATATATATATATATATATATATATATATATATATAGCTTTTGGTGATATAGAATAATTCATTGTTGAGTGTTCAACCTTTCAATCCCAACAGAGGCTCGAGCCCATGGTGCTGGCTATATGAGATTCTCAAGGGATGAAAAGAAGAGAAAGGAACAAATGGACTTATTGAATGACTTGCGTGCTGAAACAAAGCAAGCAGAAACAGCAAAGGCTTCTGCTGCATCAAAGAAGCAAAAAATGTTGCAGCTTCGCCTTGAAAAAGTTCGGCAAAGGAAAAGACTGAAAATGGGATTGCCCATGAGAGGTGTGTTTGTATTTTGATCATATGTAATTATTACTCATAGGGAGCTGTGGTTTCGGGCATTATTGCATGACAGCTAGAGACTGAGTGTGAATGAATGGGGCCTTGCTGTCTTTTCCTAGCGCTACCTCGCACACATGAGGGGGGAGGGGGATGGTATTCCATGTGTGGCGAGGTGGCGATGGGAATGAATAAAAGCAGACAGTGTGAATTGTGTGCATGGGTATATATATATGTGTCTGTGTGTGTATATATATATATGTGTACATTGAGATGTATAGGTATGTATATTGGCGTGTGTGGATGTGTATGTATATACATGTGTATGGGGGTGGGTTGGGCCATTTCTTTCGTCTGTTTCCTTGCGCTACCTCGCAAACGCGGGAGACAGCGACAAAGCAAAATAAATAAAATAAATAAAATAGTTATATAATGTTGTTCTTTTGACTAGATTTCATGCAGATATTCTTGATTTGATGTTTGAAATGTCTAATATAAAGCTGACTAGAAGGAAACAGGATTTGTATTGAGATCAGTTAATTTTGACCTTCATGTGCATTGCATATTACATTGGGAAGAGTTACAGTACATTATGGTATTATTATTGTTTATCATATGCATAAAACTGGATTCTTTTGAGGCTAGGTTTTACTGCACAGTGAATCTTTTGAGACTCACTTATAATGCACAGCTTTAATACTTTTTTCATTATTTTAAACAGATGATGATAGACTTAAGACTCCACCTGCTTCAGATGATGAAGAGGGTAATGATGATCCAATTGGGTCACCAGCTCCACCAGAAATTTTGGAAAAATCTTGTGACTCAGGGTTAAAAGAAATGAATATAAAAGCAAATAAGTCCAGTGTAAGAGAATGGGACATTGGAAAGGAAGGAGTAACTTCAGTTCTGTCACAAGAGGAATGGGTGGACCGACAAAGAAAGCAGAGGAATAGTGAGTTTGCACCACCATCCGTGTATGACTCTAACAAGAAATGTAAATATAGCAAGTGTGAAACTGATGAAGGGTCTTCATCTTCAAATATACACCAGAAATATTTTTCATCATCATCATGTAATGTACACTCTGATAGGTTGTACAATCAAACAGGTGCATCTCAGTGTTCAGGTCATTATAAACACTCTACAAATGACAGTAGTGGAGACTGTCTCAGAGAAGGAAGAGACCCAAAATTTGCACCACCATCTACTTTTGAGTATTATGGGCCTTCGTCTGTAAAGGGTAGAAACCATCATACTAAAATCCACTATACAGCCATGGAAGAATCAATTAATAAGGGGCTTGCTCACTTCAGAAAGTTGAGCAATGAGTGATATCACATATAAGAATATATTCATGCAAAATTATATTTTTTTCCCTTTGTGAACAACTGATGTCTGTTTTCTATTCTTAACGAAGGAAAACATTTTTAGGAGAGCCAGAGTCTGTCCAACATATAAGAAACCAATACCAATACACATATATCCACTCCAAGATTAAACATCCTAAACTTCTAAAAATTATAAACTTCCAAAATCTTAAGTCCAGCACTCAAAATTACAACCAACTTAGTTATGAGATGACAGTTGACTGTTTTGTTTGCCATGCACTGCTAAAGCATGCACCTTTTTCTTGCTGTTTGAACATGGTTGTAATGCTTCATGCATTATTTACCAATTTTTATGATATTTTCAAAAATTTTGTCCTCAATAGAAGCCAAAAAGTGTAATACTACTACCTGGTGAAGTGTTATGATGAATTGTATTGTAGAAACTGGGAAGCAACTGAAATTAGGAGACTGCATTTATCTATCTATCTGTCTCTGTCTTGGAAACCTGTTCCCAACTGGATCTCCCTGAAGGGGTGGCCACGGCAATAATCTCTCCATAACTGGTGAACTCCAGTGCTGCATCTTAACAGGCCACTGTCAAGTGCATTGTTTGCAGAGGCTCCTCCCTTATGTTCATACCGACTGCTTCCTAATTCTCCTTCCTAATCTTTCTACCTAATGTTTATACCTAATGCTCCTTTCTAAATGTTCCTACCAACTACTGCTATCTATTATTCCTTCCATTTTGCCAAAAGCAGGGCTTGTGCATAGTGCTTACTGCAGGAAAATCTGGAGTTATGAAGAATGAGCTGTGCGAGTTGTGTTGTCAGGGTTAAGTATGACAAGGGGAGATTGTATTTTTGTGGACATATTTCTTGATTGATAGTATTTTATATTTTTTTCCCCTATCTCTCTGTATTGTTCTGATTGTTTTACACCTGCTCTGGCAATAAATTTTCATCAGAAATTATCTTTGAATATTTGTCCAAATGGTCTTTGGTTTTAGACCTACTTCATCATGAAATACCGTGGCTTGGGCCATGATCATACCACCATACAAAGGAAGGAACCTCCCCACTCCTATGAAGTTTTATTTGCTTAAACAACAGTATGTCTAGACCAGCAGTCTTAGGTTGCACTTTTTTGCCAAAATAAGATTTTAGTAGGTGATCCTTTTGTTGTGTGAGGTTGCATATGGCTGCATACTCATCACTAAACAATTTCCTATGGGTTTCAGGTTGTCCTCTGGTTGCTCTATCCCTTCATCTCTCAAAGAACTGTCAACTGTCCATTTCTTTGATTTCTTTTAAAAACCTTTCATGTTGTGATCAAGTCATCCCTCAATCTTCTCTCCTTCAAGTTGGGTAAGTTAAAAGGCACCAAATTTTCCCAGTAGCTTAACTCTGGTACTTTTTATTTTGCCAACTTCTGGACCATCTTTACAAGCTGTTTGTACTTATTTAGGAGCAGTGAACAAACCTGAAAAATTCTAGTTTTGGCCTTACGTATGATATTATTAGTTTGTTAATATATCCTTATCTAAAATTCTTATCTAAATACTAGATGCTTATCTGTTTTTTGCCAGTGGACAGTTTGTCTTAACTATTTTCTTAATATGTCACTCTGGCAACAGGTTAGGGTTAGGGATAGTGTCTACTCAAGTCTTTTTCCACCAGCACATTCCTGAAACTTATTTCCTGCTAGGTAATAATCATGAGACCAGGGCTTATGAGAGATGGATAAGAGGAGGGTGGTGTGCAGGGGATACATCGTACCTGGGTCCGTGAATTTTCTTGCATCTCAGAAAATGCAGAAAATCAATAGTGCTCCATTCCACTCCTCTCTCATCTTCCATACCCTTTTTGGCCTTATAATTCATGACAAAACCATAGTGAATAAAAACAGAATGACTAAGTGAGAAGGAAAGGAACCCAAAGGAAACTTTGCACCCCAATAAAATTCCTCTCAAGGGCCCTGAGTGAGGCTGTCATTAACTTTGTCCTATTCTCATTACTCAACATTTGCTCTGGCTGAATTTCATTAACCACGTTTCAGACCATCTTCAGAGTCTGTTTAGCTTGTCTTTTAAACTGATGCAATACTCCTCGCCTTTCACTTCCCTTAAAACCTTTGTATCATCTATAAACATATTCATACCTTCAGGTAATAGATCAAGAAGATTTATGGTCCGAATAATATTGCACTCCGCCGATCAACCCACTTGGCAAAGTTTCCTCAGACATGTTTACTTTGTTCCCTCCCACTGAGATAAATCCAATGGAGTAGTTTTTTCTGTATTATGCTTGGTGATCCAGCTTAATCATCCTTGTATGTGGTACAGCGTCAAATGTCTGGCAGTCCAGATACAGATCAGTCTGCCCAACTTTCCTTTTGGTCCAGGACAGCTCATCCTCTTGCGAAGATCTTGAGGCTATAGTTATTAAGATGTTAGTCACACATGATTTCGTTTCCCTGTATATGTGTTTTACTGGACTCCTTTTGCATGAGACTACATAGCAAGTGGAAAGTGTCCTTTTGCGAGCCTGTTTTATTTGGAGTACAGTTTCACCAAGGAACTCATTGCGATGAAGTCCACATTTTCCTGTTTCAGGAACCTCTGGAGAGATATTCTGGGTAACACCAGAATATACCGATATATACCAGAATAACAGTGTATATCATCCAAATTGCTTAGTTGTGTTCAAATTGCTTAGTTGTGTTATTTTAAAAGGAAAAGTTTCATAGCCAATCAAAAAAATATTCCAAATATCGTATATGCACTGCACTACTACTATCTTGCGAAATGAAAAAAAGGAAACGTAAAGATAATATGATAACAGAAACAAGTAACGCAGGTCTTAATTTATCAAACAAAAGTAAATGATGTAGAGGGAGCATACTTGTATGAGTTGAGAGCCAGAGTAGTATGTCCCACTCGGTGATGCTTTTGTTGTTTAATATTTTTAGTCAGTCAGCCTTCTGAAAGCTAATTATGAATAAAATACAGCAAATAAACTGACAGCTATTCTATTTCAGAGTGTAAGTCAAGATTTTAATCTCTTTATTCTTCAAAGTAGCTGAGAGAAAATAGCTATGGGAGAAAACGGTTTGTCTGTAGGGGTAACCTGTAAAATAATTTCATTTCGTGTAACCCAGCTTCAAGCAATGAAGAGACTAGCCAAAGCCTTTATAATGTATCAACCTCTTCATATTCTATCACCTACAAAAATGTAATCATAAAGACAAGAGGCTTAGAAATGCCACGGATGTCAAATATATGAAAGAACTCATCCCTGGTCATGATTTTTATAATCAGATCTTTGGCCCACGATGAGACTGAAAAAGAAAATGCACAGCTCTTTTCACAGTCCTGCAGGGTAGCATTCAAGAAGTCCCATGAAATTATCATTCCTAGAGTCTTGTCTTTCTTTTCAACATTTGATGAACACAGATACATTGCATGAACATTATGTAATGAATTTAGGTAAACTATGTTTCAATTTCTTAAGGAAGCTCTGATACCAGTTATGGATAGGAGACAGAGAAATGATTCTGGTGGAGGCAGAACGATCTTTTTCTATAGTTCTGCTACAAACACAGTTGGATGCTGATCAAATAAATTTGTCAGCCTCTCCAAAATGAAAGTGCATAGCAATGCGGTGACAGTGTGAACTGAGCTGATAGCCTCCATGGATGGATCGGTAGTGTGCAAAAAGTTTTTTTTTTTTTTTTATACTTTGTCGCTGTCTCCCGCGTTTGCGAGGTAGCGCAAGGAAACAGACGAAAGAAATGCCCCCCCCCCATACACATGTATATACATACGTCCACACACGCAAATATACATACCTCCACAGCTTTCCATGGTTTACCCCAGACGCTTCACATGCCCTGATTCAATCCACTGATAGCACGTCAACCCCGGTATACCACATCGCTCCAATTCACTCTATTCCTTGCCCTCCTTTCACCCTCCTGCATGTTCAGGCCCCGATCACACAAAATCTTTTTCACTGCATCTTTCCACCTCCAATTTGGTCTCCCTCTTCTCCTTGCTCCCTCCACCTCCGACACATATATCCTCTTGGTCAATCTTTCCTCACTCATCCTCTCCATGTGCCCAAACCACTTCAAAACACCCTCTTCTGCTCTCTCAACCACGCTCTTTTTATTTCCACACATCTCTCTTACCCTTACGTTACTCACTCGATCAAACCACCTCACACCACACATTGTCCTCAAACATCTCATTTCCAGCACATCCATCCTCCTGCGCACAACTCTATCCATAGCCCACGCCTCGCAACCATACAACATTGTTGGAACCACTATTCCTTCAAACATACCCACTTTTGCTTTCCGACATAATGTTCTCGACTTCCACACATTCTTCAAGGCCCCCAGAATTTTCGCCCCCTCCCCCACCCTATGATCCACTTCCGCTTCCATGGTTCCATCCGCTGCCAGATCCACTCCCAGATATCTAAAACACTTCACTTCCTCCAGTTTTTCTCCATTCAAACTCACCTCCCAATTGACTTGACCCTCAACCCTACTGTACCTAATAACCTTGCTCTTATTCACATTTACTCTTAACTTTCTTCTTCCACACACTTTACCAAACTCAGTCACCAGCTTCTGCAGTTTCTCACATGAATCAGCCACCAGCGCTGTATCATCAGCGAACAACAACTGACTCACTTCCCAAGCTCTCTCATCCCCAACAGACTTCATACTTGCCCCTCTTTCCAAAACTCTTGCATTCACCTCCCTAACAACCCCATCCATAAACAAATTAAACAACCATGGAGACATCACACACCCCTGCCGCAAACCTACATTCACTGAGAACCAATCACTTTCCTCTCTTCCTACACGTACACATGCCTTACATCCTCGATAAAAACTTTTCACTGCTTCTAACAACTTTCCTCCCACACCATATATTCTTAATACCTTCCACAGAGCATCTCTATCAAAAGTGCAAAAAGTATATCAGTTTTTAATATCTCACTTTTGTACCAACAGCTACATCAGTTTTTTTAGTAACTCAATACTGTACCAACAGCTATGTCTGTCTAATCGTCGTTTTATGTCTGTCAAAAGAATAACACTATTGTATAGTGTCCAAGAGACGATTTGACGGGATTACACTTTAAGAAATCCTCTGGTAATGATAGACTGGCAGTTTCTGAAGCAAATACGAGAATCATACTTTTTTTTTTCAAGCGTCATATTATTTTCATCATCACAACATATTTACAAGTAAACCCTTAGAAGCTAATCATCCTTTACTAACGAAGTTGTTGATAACAGATGTATCTAACAGATTACAGTAGAATTTAGCATTGATCACTTCATGATTGATAAAATGTTGAACTATTACTATGACCCAGTAAATCTTTTTAACGACCAATTTCGTCCTCGTCAAATGTTATTCGTGGTGATGTCGCCTCTATAGCAAGAATCTAAATGTCGTATGTTTTTAACCATGAAATAGCATAATGATTATCAAATGTTCTTCCTTTCAAAATATGAAAGCACCCGCTGGACTCACATATGCCAAAAGTAGTATGAAACTTAGTTTAAAAGATTTATGGATGTCGAAATTTTACCAATGATATTAACAGATAGTTTTCGTTATATTTCGAGCGTGTGAGTTGTTTTATCACTAAATTGGTGAAGTTCCAAAATCTATTTTTGTATTGGTTGTTAAATTTCTTATGATTTGCGTATTGTATCGCTGAAAATTGCTCAGTTGCTTCATCTCATTCAGACTTCTATAATCTTTTCTTAACTGATGGCAGCCTCTGGAAATGCATCTTCTACTTTTGATTTGTTGTTTGATGTTAAAGGCTTCTGTCACAAACAAAAGTCCACATATCCAGGCCGAGCCTTAAGAGAAATATAGAGAGAGAATTATGAAAGAGACAAAAGAAAAGACAAGGGAAAGTATTTACGAATTTTGGAGGAAGTGAACAACTTGTCATTTAAAATGCGCCAGGTCATAGTTGTTGGGAAGGACATGAGAAGGTAGAGAGTGCTTATCATTTCAAGCATGAACTGTTAAGAGAATCTTATTCTTTTAAAAGAAAACTGATTTGAAAACTATAGTAATTTTCATGGTGCATAATCACGGTCGTCCAGGTGTATGTGTGTGTGTGTGTGTGTTCGGCTGTTGCTCATGGTGGGCGGACCAACTGAATGATCAAGGATACGACCCCAGTTCAATTTATTTCAAATGTACACATTTCCTTGAAGTCAGCATGACTCTAGCAACTTCTAAATGGAACAGAAATATTCTCGATGACCTTGACATTAATCCCAGAATCATCCATTATGCTAAAAGAGGTGAGTGAGCGTTTAGGGACAATAGGGTGTAAGGTATACACAATCGTGTATTATGAGACTATGCCATATTTGTTTTGATATACAGTTATATCTATTTAATAGCATTATGAGAACAACATTTTTTAGGATATTTGAATTAAGCAATGTATGTGCTTGTTTATTCCATCAGTACCTTGTTTATAACATTAATAAAACATGTTGGGAGGTACTTCTCTAATTTTTCTTTATTGCATAATTGGAGAAAAGTTGATGGAAATTTAGGAAAATAGACGAATAGTTGACAGAGGAAAAAAGTATCACAAGCTTTGACTGTGTCATTGTACCTTTAGGTTCTTCTTTGTGGTTTCATTTAGTTACATGTATTCAAGACACACATGTAGTCATTCACATTACTCATGACAGACACATGTAGTCATTCACAGCACTCATGACAGACACATGTAGTCATTCACAGTACTCATGACAGACACATGTAGTCATTCACAGTACTCATGACAGACACCTGTAGTCATTCACAGTACTCATGACAGACACCTGTAGTCATTCACATTACTCATGACAGACACCTGTAGTCATTCACAGTACTCATGACAGACACCTGTAGTCATTCACAGTACTCATGACAGACACCTGTAGTCATTCACAGTACTCATGACAGACTCATGTAGTCATTCACAGTACTCATGACAGACACCTGTAGTCATTCACACTACTCATGACACACCTGTAGTCATTCACAGTACTCATGACAGACACCTGTAGTCATTTACGCACTCATGACAGACACCTGTTGTCATTTAGAGAGCTATTTTTGATATTAACATTCCGGACATCCAGCGAATTTTGTGAGGTTTGGTTTGGTTGAAATTATTTTTCTGATGGTTTTTGGTGTCTTTTGAACAGTTCTAACCTTCATTTTTATCGGAAAATGCTGAATGTTCGAAACTGTAATTTTACATATTTTCCCAATGTATAACATTGATTTTGACCGTATGCATATATTGTTCACTCATGCACCACTTTATTACTCCATTTATTGATTTTGAAAAATAAGACTTAACACTTAAGATTTGTAAATTATAATTATCATTGTTTTGATTGTCTATAAGGGAAGGCTAACCTGGTTTGTATATAACTTCAAAACAATTTATATCTTAACCTAACACATATGTTTAAAATGAAATATCTCATCCCAGCGTTAAAAAAGAAATATCCCATCCTAATTTAACCGAAGCCATATAAAGAAATATCCCAACCTAATTAACCTAACCTATACAAAAAAGAAGTATCCCAACCTAACCTAATATAGCAAAGTATAATCCTAACTAGCCTCACATAATCAAACAAAGTGTATAAGATCATTTTAACCAACCTAACCTAACTTAGCTTAGTAATTTTAACCAACCTAACCTTGATTAGTGTAATCTTAGTCTTGCCTAGCTCGAAACTGTATGGCAGGACAGTGGGCTGTGGGCTGCCATGAAACAGGAAAGCATCTCAGTGGCCTGTGAACCATACTTCAATCCAAAGGCTAGGGCATCCCAAAGACTAGAAAGTTCTTCAGACTCAGACCAGTCAGCCTTAGTTGACCTCAAGTAACCTAGTGATGACTGATATTTGAAAAATGAAATTACTGATATCTTTGCTTCCATAATCCCAGTTGACCCACCTTTGCCAACATACTTCAGCAAAGTCACGACATCTTATTGGTAATTTTTTTTCTTGTGCACCTCTTTATCTTTTCAGATAGCTTCATGAGGTATTAGATTTGGATTAACATGAATTAGCAGACTCCCTCTGCTTAAGATTACACTGAGAGTGAAAGTTTTCATTTGGACAGGCTGTATCATTGTCATTTTGCTAAAGGGTAAAGTCTTGTCAAATTATTTGCTACATTGGAGTCCTTGTTCCTACCTCAGAGTGTAATGCAGCCATGGGGCTTACTTGAAAAAATTCTTGGTATAACACCAGGACCCTTTCTAAAAGGGGTCCTAATGTAATTTTGCAGTTAAAGATAATTAAAGCGTATAGGCACCATAGAAGCAACTTAATGAAACAATGAATGTACATTAGTGTCCATCTTACTCCAAGTAGAAGTGTTTTTAGAAGGGTTCTTATGAGTTCTATTGAAATTAGATATTTGTATGATGATAAATGGAATGATAGTCTTGAGGCATGTAAGACCAAGAACAATTTTGGGTGAAGTAATTGAAACACATGTTTAAATCCACAGAACCACTGGAAGCCTGACTTCTCCAAGCTTCTAAAATTTACTCCATTAGCATTGTGAAAAAGTTATTATTTTTTCATGTTCATATTTAAATGTGGAACACATAAATGATAACCTTACATAAGGTGAAGTGGAGTAAAGCTGTAGGAATGGATGGGATTGTATTCAGGTCATAAGGAAGGTGGTGACAGTTTTGATAATTGGTTAGGATGCATAATTCATTGTTCATATACCTCAAGTTGAGATGTCAGAAAGTAGCAGAATGCATGTATGTTGTCCTGTAAAGGCCATGGGAACAAAACTGAATGCTTGATTATAGAGTAAGAAGTCCGTTAGTTGTATGGGAGAGTGGGAATTGTAAGGATGGTATCTTACACAGAAGATATAAATGGAGAGGAACTGTGTGGCTTCATGAGAGGTAGAAGATTTGAGGACCCCATAATTGGTCTGAAGAATTTGTGTGAGAAATACTTAAGAGTGAATCACATATGGCATTTATGCCTGTGGAGAAAGTTTTTGATAAGGTTGACAGAGGCGTTTTAGATGTCACTATGGACATATATGATAAATGGAAAGTTTTGAAAAGCAGTGAAGACGAGTCTTTATCAGTAGAGCAAGGCTTTTGTCCATGTAGTAAGGAAGGAGCATGAGTGGTTCTTAGTGGAGATGGGCCTGCATGAAGAATGTGTGGTTTAAACATAAATTTTTATTCATTGTAGTTGGGTTGGTAAGGAAGGTGAATGCAAGAGCTTTAGAGCAAGAGATGGGCATATGGCATACTGGAGATTGGGGAAATGTAGGAGATGAATCATTTTCTTATTCCATATTCCTTAGCTCTGATGACATACTCCAGAAAGAAACTCTAGATGTGAATGACAGAGTTTGGTAAAGGTGTGAAAGGAGAAAGTTGGGTGTGAATATGAAAAATATTTAGGTATGTGCAATAAATGCCTGAGGTCAGTATGTTGTGTTAGGTAGGTTGTGTGCATAATGAGGTAGTTGTAGCTGATCAAGGTTTCCTGAAATGGTTCAGGGGATGGTTGAAGAGAAACTGACCAAAAAAATCTGTGTCAGATTTGGAAGTAAGTAGTGGGAGTAAGAGATCATAAAGGCAATAGAAAGAGGTTTTGATGTATCAGGGCCTGAGTACTCAGGAGAATGAGAAATCTATATGGGATAGAATTAATTAGAGTGATGTGGTACAGTATACAGGGTGCAATGTGCAATCAATTGGCTGAATCAGGTCATGATGCAGTCAAGGCAAATTATGGAATACTATTTAGGGCATGGCTGTGGATTATAGCTTTTCTTTTATTTTTGATTTATTTTTTCCATCTTAGGAGTGATATAAGCACATGAGGCAATTTTTCATCCGGTTTTGATGCTGCCCCACTAAAAGGGAATGAAAAAGTTTATATAGAAAAAACTGCTCATAATGTAAGCTTTTAGGATGTTGAGTTAAGGATTTTCATGCAGTTACGGTGACTTTTCGTACACTCATTCAAAGTAAAAATGTACAGCAGATGTACAGATTTGAATTTTGAATGAATAACATGAGTAAAACAAGTATTAGAAAACTGTAGCTTTGCTTTCTCTTCTGTTCTGTTGTTATTATTGATTTCATTTTTTCAGTATTGATTCCATTTTTTTTTTCAGCTGGTTATGTTTCTGCTTGCAGCATCCTTCAGGCATCATACTCTGAGTTGCAGCAAAAAATAGGTATACCACCAATAGATGCAGAACATTTAACAGCTTCAGTAGCTGCCCATGTCCTTCCTAGACAATTATCAGGTATATTACGTAATGAATCCAAAATTTTGTTTGGCATTCACATGCTGTCTTGAGGGGCTTCTTACAGATATTTTTATTATTTTTTTAGTCTTGATAAGTGAAAGTATGGCCATGGAATATGTTTGATCTCATAAACTGCTTGGATTATTAGATATTCATAATGTGTTTAGGATACATGTGTTCTCTGATGAATTAACTGTGCATTTCATTATGAGGAAAAGTGCATAATATCAGCAGATTCCCAAGAAGTATATTCATCTGCAGTAATAACAGGGGAAAACCTTAGTACAGTTGTTGAAATTTATCACTTCCCTCATTGAAAAAGGGTGTAATTGATAATGTAGAACTTCAAGTGATACATGATAGGCAGCAGTTAAGTGATGAGTGGATGTTTCCACAGTAGAAACTGTAATGATAAATTTACATTAGAAAGCACTATCTTTGTTGATTTTATCCATGTGATTCCTTAAGCATGACATCTTTGTGTATTGTATTTTTTCACTGTTGCTACTACTTGATTATGATATAAGTTTAGATTTTTATATGCTTTTTACCCTCATTCTCCCTGGTTTTTCAGCAGTGTGCCTTCAGTTCAGAACTCACTTTTATATGAATATATTTTGTCTTTTCAAAATGTACTGCATAAATCTAATAATGTTGAGAAATCTCTCCATTCTCTGCACAAAGCTATATTTCAAAACTTTCTTTAATTTAATTGAATGAAGAGATCTTGGCTGTGGGTGTTCTTTTGAATATTAATTTTTTCAGTGTGGGAAATGTGTAGTTCAGTCACTAGTAGGTTGACACATATTACCACTGGTTGTCGTCAGCTTGATGAAAGCCTTGGTGGTGGAGTTCCTGTTCGCGGAATCACAGAAGTGACAGGAGAGAGTGGGAGTGGTAAGACTCAACTAGCGTTACAACTTGCGCTACATGCACAGCTCCCACCTAGTAGTGGTGGGCTTGGTAAAGGTACGATGTAATTTTATTTTCAAGTAGTAGAGATATGAGTATTATTCATATGTCCTTTCGTGTGTGTATGTATGTATATATATATATATATATATATATATATATATATATATATATATATATATATATATATATGTATGTATATATATAATATTTTCCCTGGGGATGGGGGAGAAAGAATACTTCCCACGTATTCCCTGTATGTCGTAGAAGGCGACTAAAAGGGGAGGGAGTGGGGGGGCTGGAAATCCTCCCCTCTCATATTTTTTTTAATTTTCCAAAAGAAGGAACGGAGAAGGGGGCCAGGTGAGGATATTCCCTCAAAGGCCCAGTCCTCTGTTCTTAACGCTACCTCGCTACTCGGGAAATGGCGAATAGTTTGAAAGAAAGATATATATATATATATATATATATATATATATATTTCAAGCTAGAAGTTTCAGTTTTCTAAATTATTTCTTACTTTTTTCATATGTATATATATGTATATGTGTGTGTGTGTGTATATGTGCATGTGTATGTGTATGTATATATGTATGTATATATGTATGTATATATATATATATATATATATATATATATATATATATATATATATATATATATATATTATCCCTGGGGATAGGGGTGAAAGAATACTACCCATGCATTCCTCGCGTGTCGTAGAAGGCGACTAGAGGGGACGGGAGCGGGGGGCCAGAAATCCTCCCCTCGTATTTTTTTAACTTTCTAAAATGGGAAACAGAAGAAGGAGTCACGCGGGGAGTGCTCATCCTTCTCGAAGGCTCAGACTGGGGTGTCTAAATGTGTTGGATGTAACCAAGATGTGAAAAAAAGGAGAGATAGGTAGTATGTTTGAGGAAAGGAACCTGGATGTTTTGGCTCTGAGTGAAACGAAGCTCAAGGTTAAAGTGGAAGAGTGGTTTGGGATGTCTTGGGAGTAAAGTCAGGGGTTAGTGAGAGGACAAGAGCAAGGGAAGGAGTAGCAGTACTCCTGAAACAGGAGTTGTGGGAGTATGTGATAGAATGTAAGAAAGTAAATTCTCAATTAATATGGGTAAAACTGAAAGTTGATGGAGAGAGATGGGTGATTATTGGTGCATATGCACCTGGGCATGAGAAGAAAGATCATGAGAGGCAAGTGTTCTGGGAGCAGCTGAATGAGTGTGTTAGTAGTTTTGATGCACGAGACCAGGTTATAGTGATGGGTGATTTAAATGCAAAGGTGAGTAATGTGGCAGTTGAGGGAATAATTGGTATACATGGGGTGTTCAGTGTTGTAAATGGAAATGGTGAAGAGCTTGTAGATTTATGTGCTGAAAAAGGACTGGTGATTGGGAATACCTGGTTTAAAAAGCGAGATATACATAAGTATACGTATGTAAGTAGGAGCGATGGCCAGAGAGCGTTATTAGATTACGTGTTAATTGACAGGCGCGCGAAAGAGAGACTTTTGGGTGTTAATGTGCTGAGAGTTGCAACTGGAGGGATGTCTGCTCATTATCTTGTGGAGGCTAAGGTGAAGATTTGTATGGGTTTTCAGAAAAGAAGAGTGAATGTTGGGGTGAAGAGGGTGGTGAGAGTAAGTGAGCTTGGGAAGGAGACTTGTGTGAGGAAGTACCAGGAGAGACTGAGTACAGAATGGAAAAAGGTGAGAACAATAGAAGTAAGGGGAGTGGGGGAGGAATGGGACGTATTTAGGGAATCAGTGATGGATTGCGCAAAAGATGCTTGTGGCATGAGAAGAGTGGGAGGTGGGTTGATTAGAAAGGGTAGTGAGTGGTGGGATGAAGAAGTAAGATTATTAGTGAAAGAGAAGAGAGAGGCATTTGGACGATTTTTGCAAAGAAAAAATGCAATTGAGTGGGAGATGTATAAAAGAAAGAGACAGGAGGTAAAGAGAAAGGTGTAAGAAGTGAAAAAGAGGGCAAATGAGAGTTGGGGTGAGAGAGTATCATTAAATTTTAGGGAGAATAAAAAGATGTTCTGGAAGGAGGTAAATAAAGTGCGTAAGACAAGGGAGCAAATGGGAACTTCAGTGAAGGGCGCAAATGGGGAGGTGATAACAAGTAGTGGTGATGTGAGAAGGAGATGAAGTGAGTATTTTGAAGGTTTGTTGAATGTGTTTGATGATAGAGTAGCAGATATAGGGTGTTTTGGTCGAGGTGGTGTGCAAAGTGAGAGGGTTAGGGAAAATGATTTGGTAAACAGAGAAGAGGTAGTAAAGCTTTGCGGAAGATGAAAGCCGGCAAGGCAGCAGGTTTGGATGGTATTGCAGTGGAATTTATTAAAAAAGGGGGTGACTGGTTGGTAAGGTTATTTAATGTATTTATGACTCATGGTGAGGTGCCTGAGGATTGGCGGAATGCGTGCATAGTGCCATTGTACAAAGGCAAAGGGGATAAGAGTGAGTGCTCAAATTACAGAGGTATAAGTTTGTTGAGTATTCCTGGTAAATTATATGGGATGGTATTGATTGAGAGGGTGAAGGCATGTACAGAGCATCAGATTGGGGAAGAGCAGTGTGGTTTCAGAAGTGGTAGAGGATGTGTTGATCAGGTGTTTGCTTTGAAGAATGTATGTGAGAAATACTTAGAAAAGCAAATGGATTTGTATGTAGCATTTATGGATCTGGAGAAGGCATATGATAGAGTTGATAGAGATGCTCTGTGGAAGGTATTAAGAATATATGGTGTGGGAGGCAAGTTGTTAGAAGCAGTGAAAAGTTTTTATCGAGGATGTAAGGCATGTGTACGTGTAGGAAGAGAGGAAAGTGATTGGTTCTCAGTGAATGTAGGTTTGCGGCAGGGGTGTGTGATGTCTCCATGGTTGTTTAGTTTGTTTATGGATGGGGTTGTTAGGGAGGTGAATGCAAGAGTTTTGGAAAGAGGGGCAAGTATGAAGTCTGTTGGGGATGAGAGAGCTTGGGAAGTGAGTCAGTTGTTGTTCGCTGATGATACAGCGCTGGTGGCTGATTCATGTGAGAAACTGCAGAAGCTGGTGACTGAGTTTGGTAAAGTGTGTGAAAGAAGAAAGTTAAGAGTAAATGTGAATAAGAGCAAGGTTATTAGGTACAGTAGGGTTGAGGGTCAAGTCAATTGGGAGGTAAGTTTGAATGGAGAAAAACTGGAGGAAGTAGTGTTTTAGATATCTGGGAGTGGATCTGGCAGCAGATGGAACCATGGAAGCAGAAGTGGATCATAGGGTGGGGGAGGGAGCAAAAATCCTGGGAGCCTTGAAGAATGTTTGGAAGTCGAGAACATTATCTCGGAAAGCAAAAATGGGTATGTTTGAAGGAATAGTGGTTCCAAGAATGTTGTATGGTTGCGAGGCGTGGGCTATGGATAGAGTTGTGCGCAGGAGGATGGATGTGCTGGAAATGAGATGTTTGAGGACAATGTGTGGTGTGAGGTGGTTTGATCGAGTAAGTAACGTAAGGGTAAGAGAGATGTGTGGAAATAAAAAGAGCGTGGTTGAGAGAGCAGAAGAGGGTGTTTTGAAATGGTTTGGGCACATGGAGAGAATGAGTGAGGAAAGATTGACCAAGAGGATATATGTGTCGGAGGTGGAGGGAACGAGGAGAAGTGGGAGACCAAATTGGAGGTGGAAAGATGGAGTGAAAAAGATTTTGTGTGATCGGGGCCTGAACATGCAGGAGGGTGAAAGGAGGGCAAGGAATAGAGTGAATTGGATCGATGTGGTGTACCGGGGTTGACGTGCTGTCAGTGTATTGAATCAGGGCATGTGAAGCGTCTGGGGTAAACAATGGAAAGCTGTGTAGGTATGTATATTTGCATGTGTGGACGTATGTATATACATGTGTATGGGGTTGGATTGGGCCATTTCTTTCGTCTGTTTCCTTGCGCTACCTTGCAAATGCGGGAGACAGCGACAAAGCAAAAAATATATATATATATATATATATATATATATATATATATATATATATATATATATATATATATATATATATATATATCTCTGTTCCTTCTTTTGGAAAATTAAGAAAAAAAAGAAGAAAAAAAAAGTAATGAGAAGGGAGGATTTCCAGCCCCCCGTTCCCTCCCCTTTTAGTCGCCTTCTACGACATGCAGGGAATACGTGGGAAGTATTCTTTCTCCCCTATCCCCAGGGATATTCCCTCAAAGGCCCAATTCTCTGTTCTTAACGCTACCTCGCTAATGCGAGAAATGGTGAATAGTTTGAAAGAAAAAAAAATATATAAAAATATATAAAAATATATAAAAAAAAAAAAAAAAAAATATATATATATATATATATATATATATATATATATATATATATATATATATATATATATATATATATATATATATATAAATGAATATATATTTATATTTATTTTGCTTTGTCGCTGTCTCCTGCGTTAGCGAGGTAGCGCAAGGAAACAGACGAAAGAAATGGCTCAACCCACCCTGCTACACATGTATATACATACACGTCCACACATGCAAATACACATACGTATACATCTCAACGTATACATATATATACACACACAGACATGTACATATATACACATGTACATAATTCATACTGTCTGCCTTTATTCATTCCCATCACCACCCTGCCACACATGAAATAACAACCCCTTCCCCCCTCATGTGTGCGAGATAGCGCTAGGAAAAGACAACAAAGGCCACATTCATTCACACTCAGTCTCTAGCTGTCATGTAATAATGCACCGAAACCACAGCTCCCTTTCCATATCCAGGCCCCACAGAACTTTCCATGCTTTACCCCAGATGCTTCACACGCTAAGTTTGTAGCGGCATTTTTTAGCTTCCTGTTAGTTATATGATGGATCCCTTGACTTTTTTGGCTACTACAGTGAAAGACAGTAAGAAATACATAAGCACTACAGCTGTTTTTCTAATGGATAAAGAGTACTTATTTCCCAGGATTTGAAAAGTGCAGTTATCTTTTCAGTCTTTTCTTGTTGTTTAGAGAAACAGTGATGAAGAGCAGCAATGAACTGGAAAACTTCGTGAGAGAATGCAGTAATTTTTTAGGGTTATAGTTTTTCATTTCCATCTAAACTTGTTAGCAATCTGTAAATCATGTTGCATTAAGGTAGTAATACTTCAGCTTTCAATATGATCCTGATGCAAGAATTTTTTTTCCCATACTATTCACCACTTCCCGTGTTAGCGAGGTAGCGTTAAGAACAGAGGACTGGGCCTTTGAGGGAATATCCTCACCTGGCCCCCTTCTCTGTTCTTTCTGTTGGAAAATTAGAAAAAAAACGAGAGGGGAGGATTTTCAGCCCCCTGCTCCCTCCCCTTTTAGTCGCCTTCTACGACACGTAGGGAGTACGTGGGAAGTATTCTTTCTCCCCTATCCCCAAGGATACCTGATCCAAGAAATAACATAGTTATTATTTCACTTACATCATACCCAAGTGAAACCTGTGTAGTTGTCCAGATTATGAACATTGACAGGAATATGTTAAACTGCACTGGCGTTACCACACACTGCTTATGTATGGTCAGTTCGTGAATAGGCAAAAATTAGTAGTCTCATTGAGAAGCATTTTGCTCTCAGGGATACCATCCTTTCCTTGCATCTGATTTGAATTCAGCCATGAAAAACCAAAGCTGCATAAAAGTGGTCTTTGGGTTGTATGATTAGATTAATGAAACACATATTCATGCTTATTGATTTACCTACAAAATCATATGATGTAGAGAGAAGGCTAAATTGGAAGGATCTTTGGAGTAGAACTTTGGATAATGCTGACTGTTGCAGCAGGATGATGGGGCTTGTTTGACGATCATCTTTCTAGATATCATGGACTTCTGCTTGATATTAAGCAAACACCAGTGACTGACATGCTGTTTATTTTACATAAGATTTGATGTTTTCAAGATGCAGATGTTCATACTGTTTTTTTTCCAACCATAGTTAAGGTTTGCTTCCTTGTTCATGACAGTTTTCATGAAATTAGTCTTGAGTGATTCATCACTGCCATGTTTTTTCTCACTCATTTTACATATTAACTGCTAGGAAGATTTTTACTTTCATGTTATTTTATGCAGCTTTAAATTTGGGCTTTAATTGCAGGTGTTGCATATATATGCACTGAGTCTCAGTTCCCAGCAGTCCGACTTCAACAGCTGATATACCATTTACAAGATAAACACACACAGGGACCAAAGACTTTCACTGATAATATTTTTATTCAACATGTGTCAGACATGGTAATTTATTTTTAGTTGTTTATTTAATGTTCATATTTATTTTATGTAAGTGTTGCTGTATGTTGGACACATGTTTTCCAGGAAAAGGGTCTGGACATCATTTAGGTCATAGCAGTTTCAAATGATCTCTGATATGCTTTGGCAGTAAACAAAAGAGAATATAGAAACAGTAAGAAGTAGGTAACTGAAAGATATAGTAGTTTGCAGGAATTATAAAGAAATGATTAATGTATGGTTGTTTGATGATTTTGAAGATAATGAAAGTTAGGAGATATAGAGAGTAATTTGATGTAAATGAAAATCCAAAACACTGTAAGCTGGACTTGCCTTTGGCAAAATGGTAGGAGCAGTAGATAGAAGTAGTAGGTAAGAACATCTAGGCAGTAGCATTAGGTAGTAGTTGGTAGAAACATGAGGCAGGAGCTTTAGGTAGTTGTCAGTAGAATCATTAGGTAGGAGCCTCTGCAAACACTGCATCAGAGATTTTCTTTGCCTGTTAAAGGTGAGGTGCTAAAAGCTAAGAAGTGGCTCTGGAGTTCAATCGTTATGGAGAATCTATTGATGTGGCCATCCCCTTGAGAGAGTTACAGGAGGGAACAGGCATCAGAGATATAGATAGAAAGGTAGATTAGATTTTTGAAACTAATGTATACTGTAATTTTCTAATTTTATTATGAAGGTATGATTACTCATAATTTTGAGCCGTATGATAGTTGCTATCATTTATGGATCTTGCATATTCATATTTTATATGTATAAAGGAGAGCCTAGTCGACTGTATCCGGTATCAGCTCCCACATCTTGTTCCCTCGCGCCAAGTGGGACTGGTTGTCATTGATTCTGTTGCTGCTGCATTCAGGGCTGAAGATGGAGCAGAAGTGAACAAGACCATACCTCTTCAAACATTAGGTTACCGTCTGCACCAGTTGGCATCCTCATATGATGTTGCTGTGGTAGCCATTAATCAGGTAAGTTCATTTGCCTTTCTTTTATACCAGACTCAGTTTGTTTACATGTCATTTGTTATAGTGTGTTCAGATTAGAAAGATTTCCACCAGTTTATCTCATGTGGTGCACAAAGATGTTTTCTTTGCTGAAACATTATCAAATTTTTAATGAACACTGCACTATATCTGGTGACTTGTTAAAGGGCTACTGACCAAACCTGCACCTCAGATAATATAGCCAAAGTAACCTCTAGGGTCAAAGATTAGCATTGAAAGGTCATGTGATTTAGAATTGTATTACATGGTAGATGCAAGTCTGTACAATATCAGTTAATTGATATTGGCTGAACTTGTTCTGCTTACTCTACCTTCAAATTTCTACATGGGTATAGTACAGCACTGGTAGGTTAAGGATCAAACTTATGTGTCATTAGATATTACATACTGCTTGCATACACAGTATCTGAAGACTTGGCAAATGGATATTGACCAAACTTATATTGCAGGTACTATTTACAAAGCACTGAATCTAAGTTTTGGAAGTTGGGGTCGAACATAGTCACAAGATTACATTTGTTTTGGGAGAATGAAACCATTTACTAGGACTATTTTTATTTTCCCAGAGGAATCTTTAAGTTCTGTTTACCTAACCCCTTAACTTCTTCAGATGGATATTTATGCAAGGCAAACAACTTGGCTTAGATTTATGCCTTAAGATTCACGCCTTCATGTCAAGGCCACTCACTGGACTTAGGTGGTTTCCAGGTTGACAGTGCATGGTAATTTCACCCCTCAGTCATCCTTCAGTCATGCCAGTGATAACATATTCTTGCAAGTTCTCTAGGAAAGAAACTGAGTAGCTTTTAGCTAGATGTAGAGGACCAGGCAGAAAAGTATCCTGAATCACTTGACGATGATGATATGTCTTTGGATCATGTGGTGACTGGAGAATGGTTTTATGGAAACTGACTCTCCCAGCATTGAAGGTTTCTGGCACAAGTGGAGTCATTGTTGCCAGAGCTTGCATGATCTTAACAACAGTGCATTTGATTGGTGCAGCTGGTAATACACAAACTTTTCTGGTGGTGAAAAAATTATCATTTAATCTTGTGCACATTATCATACTGATAGTATTGGATGAAATATACTTATAAAATGATTTTTTTTCATTGTTGTGTGAATATCTTTGAAATTGTAAGGTTACAAATATTATTTATACATCTTGAAAAATGTGAGATTGCCACTATTGGAAAGGAAACCTAACTGAAAAAGTATAAGGTTAATTGAGAGGGAAGGTTAGTAGAGCTAGGTAAATGAAAGTTTTTACCTTGTCTCATCATTCAATGGTTCTTCATGTATTGGCTCCAAACATTGCATATCTATGTAGTGCTGGCTACTCTCCTGATTTAGTTATGTCACCAATTTTTTTTAACATAGTGTATTTTACACTGAATAGGGTGAAATTATGATGAGAATGTGGTTGTCTATAGAGCATGTTTGATTTACAATGAAAATGTTGATTTTATAGTGAACATAGTTCATATATAGTGAACTTGGATAACTGAAGCACTTGAAGCATAGTGCATACTGTGAACTTTTTGGAAACAGTCTCTTGAAGTGGAGAAGACTTGTTATGGTCAGACCCTGGGAGGTTAGTCCTCTAGTTATGAAGGTGTTGGAGTTAAATTTCATGTTAAAGAAGTGTTTAGGTGTCATTGTCTAGGTAGTGAAGACATTTACATGAATTACTGACTGTGTATAAATACCAAGGAGATTAGTGCCTAATTTTTGAGGACATTAGGGTGTAAGTTTCTAGGCTTTGATGATGAGAGAATTAATGTTTCTGCACTGAAAACAAGGGAGTTTAGTGCATAGACAGTGTAGAGACAGTCTGGTCAGTGCCTGTGTTGTCAAAACATAAGGGGTTCAATGTTTGTATACTCAGAATCAAGGGAGCAGTTGAAAGAGTATCGTTTAAAGTTGGAATTCGATTAAAACATAAACAGCTGTATCACAGTTGTGTTGTTTTTCAGCTTAGTATGATTATCATAATTTGGAGGAAATTCGTTTTGCTAAACGAGATTATCTTTGTCACATAACTAGAGAATAGCTGCAAATAATTTTAAGATATATCAATAATCATTTAATAAAGGAATTTCTTTCTAGGTAACTGCTGCAATGGGTAAGCAGAATCTATATGGTCGTACAGGGAATATCACTCCTGCACTAGGACTATCATGGGCAAATTTGGTAACAACACGATTGATGCTAATTCGTACTAACTCTTATATCAAATTAAATAAAACTGTCCTATGTAACAAGAATAGAGATAAAAGTTCACAGTGGGATGCAAGTCATACCAGTAAATCTGAAGGAAACTGTAAAACTAAAACCGCTGTTGAATACAATGTGCGTTTATTGGAAGTGATATTTTGTCCTTGGTTAGGACAAGAATCTTGTTCATTTGTTGTGACTGAGAAGGGAATTGAGGGAATTACTTTAAGTACACCTGATTCATATTGATCTTTAGCAGTTTAGAAAAATCATCTTAATACTTATATAGTGTACTTGTGATCTATAAGATATTTTACCAATTTTCCCTTTTTATGGACTCATTTTACAGGTTTCCAGAATTTTACAGTTGTAGGATGGTTGCTGAACTGCAAGGGAACTAAGATCCTTCATGCCACTCCCCACTTTTGTTAGGTGACTTTTCACAAATGAGATGAGATAGTTCATCAAAGGGTCTGAATAATGAGGGCTGGGTCTGTGCCACTGTGAATAAAACCTAAGCATCCCTACTGATCCTCTGGATCTAATGGAGGTCTTATGGTGTGTTTGTAAAGTGCTCTGTATGACATCATGAGGAATGGATGAAGTAACACAAGCACACCATATCACTTGTCCTTTTATGTGTGTGTGCTCATTTGAACAGAATCATGTTGTGTATATGCTCATTTTAATAGAATCATGCTGTGTATGTGCTCATTTGAACAGAATCATGGTTGCATGCCAAAATTAAATTTTACTCTGAGTGGGAGTTATTTTGATTTGATGCAGGAAGCACACTTTATTTAATTGAAATTCCACTACTGTATTTATTTTTCAGCAAAATGTACAGTTTCCAAAAAATGTAGTATGGATTTGTTTCCTTATCCCTGAGGACCTTCAGTCATTCAGATATTATGTATATTCTCTATCTCTGGTGCCCATTCCCTTCAGGAACTCCTATGAAAGGGGTGGCCATAGCAAAAGAGTCTTCACCTATCCCTGTCCCCACATACACCATTCCACATATTATTCCAAGACTTCTCTACCCCCAGTACTGTTCCACTCTGTTTCTCCAGGTTTCTGGTCGTCTTTCTTTCACACCAACACCTTAAGTCATGCTATCATACACCTTCCTTGTAAACTCTCTCTCATGAATTCTTATCAAACACCCAAACCACTTCAAAGTATTACATTTCACCAACTCTGCCACTCCACAATTCATTCTCTTTGTATTCCCTGCCATACCAGGGAGCTGTGGTTTCAGTGCATTATTACATGACAGCTAGAGACTGAGTGTGAACGAATGTGGCCTTTGTTGTCTTTTCCTAGCGCTACCTTGTGCATGTGAGGGAGGAGGGGGTTGGTATTTCATGTGTGGCAGGGTGGCGATGGGAATGAATAAAAGTAGACTATGAATTATGTACATGTGTATATATGTATATGTCTGTGTATATGATAGCATATGATAGAGTTGATAGAGATGCTCTGTGGAAGGTATTAAGAATATATGGTGTGGGAGGCAAGTTGTTAGAAGCAGTGAAAAGTTTTTATCGAGGATGTAAGGCATGTGTACGTGTAGGAAGAGAGGAAAGTGATTGGTTCTCAGTGAATGTAGGTTTGCGGCAGGGGTGTGTGATGTCTCCATGGTTGTTTAATTTGTTTATGGATGGGGTTGTTAGGGAGGTGAATGCAAGAGTCCTGGAAAGAGGGGCAAGTATGAAGTCTGTTGGGGATGAGAGAGCCTGGGAAGTGAGTCAGTTGTTGTTCGCTGATGATACAGCGCTGGTGGCTGATTCATGTGAGAAACTGCAGAAGCTGGTGACTGAGTTTGGTAAAGTGTGTGGAAGAAGAAAGTTAAGAGTAAATGTGAATAAGAGCAAGGTTATTAGGTACAGTAGGGTTGAGGGTCAAGTCAATTGGGAGGTAAGTTTGAATGGAGAAAAACTGGAGGAAGTGAAGTGTTTTAGATATCTGGGAGTGGATCTGTCAGCGGATGGAACCATGGAAGCGGAAGTGGATCATAGGGTGGGGGAGGGGGCGAAAATTTTGGGAGCCTTGAAAAATGTGTGGAAGTCGAGAACATTATCTCGGAAAGCAAAAATGGGCATGTTTGAAGGAATAGTGGTTCCAACAATGTTGTATGGTTGCGAGGCATGGGCTATGGATAGAGTTGTGCGCAGGAGGATGGATGTGCTGGAAATGAGATGTTTGAGGACAATGTGTGGTGTGAGGTGGTTTGATCGAGTAAGTAACGTAAGGGTAAGAGAGATGTGTGGAAATAAAAAGAGCGTGGTTGAGAGAGCAGAAGAGGGTGTTTTGAAATGGTTTGGGCACATGGAGAGAATGAGTGAGGAAAGATTGACCAAGAGGATATATGTGTCGGAGGTGGAGGGAACGAGGAGAAGAGGGAGACCAAATTGGAGGTGGAAAGATGGAGTGAAAAAGATTTTGTGTGATCGGGGCCTGAACATGCAGGAGGGTGTAAGGAGGGCAAGGAATAGAGTGAATTGGAGCGATGTGGTATACAGGGGTTGACGTGCTGTCAGTGGAGTGAATCAAGGCATGTGAGGCGTCTGGGGTGGACCATGGAAAGCTGTGTAGGTATGTATACACGTGTGTGGACATGTGTATGTACATGTGTATGGGGGGGGGGGGGTTGGGCCATTTCTTTCGTCTGTTTCCTTGCGCTACCTCGCAGACGCGGGAGACAGCGACAAAGTATAAAAAAAAAAAAAAAAAAAAAAAAAAATATATATATGTATACATTGAGATGTATAGGTATGTATATTTGCATGTGTGGATGTGTATGTATATACATGTGTATGTGGGTGGGTTGGGCCATTCTTTCATCTGTTTCCTTGCACTACCTTGCTAATGTGGGAGACTGCGACAAAGGAAAATAAATGAATAAATAAATACCAGGACTCTCATACTCCTTATTTCTTTCTTTTTTTCCATCTAGTCATACCACATACTCCTATCAAGTAGCTCATTTCCACAGCCTGGATTCTTGACATCTGTAACTCATTCCATTTCCATGTTTTGACTGCATAGGTCATTGTTGGGAGAACTATGTGTGTCTACTGATATTCACCCATCAGGTGAGGCAGACTTCTGACACAGCACATGTCTGTATACTGAATTTCTCATATTTTGGCTGTGGCAGTGAGTAGTTTACTTTTTCTTAACTTTAGATATGTAGGAGTTGTTTGGATGTGGAAAGGTGAATGAAGTTGTTTGATAGGTAAAGGAAACTGAGAGGCATTTATGATCATCATGAAGAATACTCTGTTTTAGAATATTTATTCTTTTTAGAAGGCTGTAACTTCATTTAGGAGCTGGGAAATGATGGATTCCTTTGGAGCAAGATGTTCCTTGATGAGACTTTACTCCTTTTCATCCATTAATGATGATGCAGCTTCAACAAAGTGATGTTTTACTTTCAGTTTAATGACATTCAGGTGGAGTCTGGTAACACCAGTTTACCAGCCAAACACTCTACAATATCTTGTTTTAGCAGATTCCAGTTTATATGGATATTATTATGCATAAGCAATTATATCGAAATTATCCAAAAAATTCTTGAAATTATCTGGATTCTCTTCTGCTGCTATGATGTGCCATTGTCATGCTGCTTTCTCTGACACCATGAGGGTAAACACCCTTAGAAAGGAAAACAACTGATCTGTTGTTTGAGAACACATGGTAGTAATGACAACATTGACCCTATATTTATATCCAACACCTACACCATTTTTAGCATCCTCAGCATATAAAAAAATGAGACAACATAATGTGTAACATTTACAGTGAAAGGATTAATTACTTGGACCTTTCATAACTAATTTTGTTGATTTTCATTATCAGCTAAATTCTAAGATTTTAATCCTTGCTGTTATTTTTGGGTAGTATACTTCAAATGATGAGTGTTATCTTAGTTCAGGCCTTCAAATAATTGACCAGTTCTGGACATGAATGACCCTGTAATACAACTTGAGTCTTATCAATGATCATTATAAAGTATTATCTAGTATAATGGTGTCTTCAATTGTGCCATGCATATAGTATAGTAGCTTAGGGGAATAACATTAAAGGTTGAGCACAGAGAAGAACATCACATGGTTAAATAATTCCCCAAATTACAATGTCATGGGTCAAGTGGTACCATTTTTCAATTAAAGAATTATAAATTCTGTAAAAGAAACTTATTTTAGGTGAAGGAAAGAATTTTTCCTCTGAAGCATCCTTTTTTTTTTTTTTTTTTACTAAGATTTTGTCATTCACTTGGAAGCCCATTGAAAGTCTGTTTCACACCAAAACTTTTCATTGCTTTACAGTTACTTCAATTCTACATGTTCTAACCTTTCTTGCTATCTGGTTCACATCTACACTTCTTCATTTAATGTGGAGTTAACATCAACACAGAATCATCCACAAGTCTCTATCTTGCCCATTGTTAGGGAATGAGTTTCTTTGGTTAACAGTCATATATGGATATATCGAAATGTATTTTGAGCATCGGCTAAAGCTGCAAGTCATTTCTAGGATGCCCCCATAGATTAAGCAAAACTGAGAAATTCAGAAAAGGCAAGTAGTGTTTAAAAACATGTTTATGGTTTGGCTAGATTTGTTTGAGCTGCAATTTTTTTTTACCCAAGTGGAAAGAAAGTCCTGAGAAATTCAGAAAAGGCATAATGTGTATAAACAAGGCTATATTTGGGTTAGATGTATTTGTTTTTTTTTTTCTTACCTTGTAAAAAGAGGTCCTGAGAAATTCAGAAACAGCAGGTAGTGCATAAACAAGTTTATATTTGGGGTAGATGTATTTGAGTAGCATCTTTTTCTTTTCTTTTTCAACCCGAGTGTAAAGGAAGTCCTTTGATCAAAAAAAATAAAGTCTGTAATTGTCCTGCTCCTTCATGGAGTGCAATCATGTAGCTGAAAGAGACCCAAACAAAGGCCTTGAGTTGTATAATGATAATATGGTAAGCAAGGAATACATTTTTTAGCACATCTTCTATATACCATCTTATGATATTTTTCTTCATATAAACCTAAAACTTCAAGTGCTGATACCATAACAGACTCATCCTTATTTGTAAGCTACTTGAATTTTGCCAAGGTTCAAGGCTTTATGTTGATATCTACTAACGTGTTTCATGTAAAGTATCCTGTCATGTTCCTATCATGTAAGGATAGGATTTACTGATAATATCTTTCCCTGTCAGCAGTTGTTTCTGCCTCTTTCTCCTTTTTATCAGTGCTTTCCTCTCTTAAGCAAAGAAGAGCAATTTACTCCTGCCAATAGCTGCAACTGCCTTCCCTGACACCTATCCTCCTGTCTCATATAGTGATGTGAAGCCTCATAGAGGATGCAGTGATTGAAGGGAAAAGTCGAGAGATACCAGGAACAACAAAGTGTATGAGATTAAAGACCATGGCAGCTAGGTAATAAGTCTTTACCACAGCAAACCAAAGTGATTATAGCAAACCTGAGAATTGAGCACTCAAGAATAACTCATAGATATTTAATGGAAGGACACTAGCCTTCAATTTGTAAAGAGTGCCAGGCACCACTGCCTGTAGTACAAAGGCATGTTCTTCAAAGCATCAAGGGGAAAGTTCCCCATCTCTTCCTGGACATTCATGGATGGTGACTGTGATTATCTTTTCTTGTTTCCTAAGAAAAAACAATATTCGACACGTTACATGTAATACTTAAGGTGCACTAATGGTACATATGAAAGTGTACGTGAATTATCTGTTTTTTTATACTTAAAAAATAAAAAAGTAGACTGCTGTTGAATAATTGTTGATGTGATAGGTAAATGTAGATAATCAGTCATACGCTGATGACAACACTGAATCTCTCACTTCTTTCAAAGTGGTTTAATCTTCTCTTCCTCTTACTTTACCTACCTACATCTACAAACTAGGATTTGGGCAGGATTTTCCAAGCAGAGCAATCCTAAGATTTCCAAGCTGGGCAAATGCAACCTAGCCAGTTTAACACCCCTAATATTCCAGTTTCTTCCTGTTTCTCTTTCTAAAACTCCTTGTGCCTCTCCTGTCTCCTTTGATGACAATAATTTCACCTTAATAAATAATGAACATACTAGGTATCAGTGTAACTAGGTATCAGTGTATAGTACCATCTCAATTTTTTTTTTTGGAAAACCCCACATATCACACATGGCTAAATCTTTAAAAAAAAAATGGGGGGATGGGTAACTTCTACTGTGCTGACAATACTCACGATGCTCAGATTATACAGGGGATTGAATAGATGGAGAGTAGCCTTCAATTATATCTTTGGCATAACATACAGACTTTAAGGAGTTGACTTTTAAAGTCCAATTAGTATCATCTCGGTCTGACCTTTCCCATCTTTTGTAGATATTAAGATTCTACAATGAGAGCTGGTTGCCTGAGTGCCTCTGCTATCATCTAGACCAGGATTCAGGAAGTGGTAAAGGTCAGTTCCCTTTATTCACCGAATGGTGCTTGTAGAAGCAAATGTAGCTAGTTCAATTAAAATCATCCCTAAAGCAGTTTAATATAACTTAACTAAAGGATGTTCATCTCGCACAAATTTACTTCCATTGTCTTTAAGTAGTCAAGCAATGGACAGCAAATATAAATCATGATATCTGCACTTTGGTAAGGTTCTTGATAAGGAATCACAGATAAAACTGATAAAGAAGATTGAGTCAACTAATGTTTTAACAATAAATGGGATAAAAATTTCCTAGTGACTCAAACATGAGTAATACTCTGCAAGGTTATGTTTTGAGGACTATGTTGGTCATCATTCACATTAACAACAATGTTAGTAGGTTTGTGGATAATGTAATTTTATATAAAAAAAAATTAGGAAGATTGTATTGCACTACAGAAGACCACAATGAACTCGAGGTCGACAAAGCGGCATAACAGATAAACATCCATAAATGTAAAATAATGAGATTAGGAAAGACGAATATAAAGTAATGGCTTGATGTCGCTTAATAAATCGACACAGACGAATATAGAAGTGGTGGATAGTTTACATTTACAGCTGTGGAAATGCTATATCATTGTGTGGAAAAGATCACTAAATTGGTTTGTTATATATAAGTACAAGCACTGCGGATGTTGCTCTTAATTCTTAAATTAGATCCTGAATTAAACAGAACCTTGATTATGCGGTCCAGTAGATGCGTAATACTTGAGGAGAAACTATAAAATGTCGCAAAATTGGTATAGAGTATTAGAAATGTATGAAGACACTGAATTTACACCCTCTAAAGATGACAGCTGATTTGTTAGAGGTAATGAAGACGTGAGTATGCCATGAGAATCAAGTATTCAAGGTAAACTGTAAATTGTTTTAACTGGACAAATTGATATAGGAACAAAAAACGGGTGGTTATTTTTGCATTTAAGGAACGTTGACGATTAGATAGAGGAAGTTGCCATTTGAACTTTGTGTCAATATACGGTTATTTTGAATATATATTTATGTATATGATGTGTATATCATTAGGAGCTGCCTTGTAGGGAATAATAGGCTGAATGCAGCTTCCTCTTTATGTGTTCTTACTTTCTTAGACTGAAGTATGCTACACTCAGCAAGCCATTTGATCGCATATTTGGAACCACTGGCAACTCAAGAGTGGCCCTTGTGATAACTGTTGTTTTCCTACTTCGCTGAGCCTACCGTATCTTTTTTTTTTTTTTTTTATTTATACCGGTGTGACTTCTCATTTATTTTCAAAGGGAGATTATCCACCACAGTAAAAAAAAAAAATATTTATTTTATCCCTTCTTTTCTCAATTTTGTGTGCCTTATTTATGGTAATGTCATGTACCTGGCCTTGATGAGGACTTCAATTTATGAATAGAGTTCCTGATAGTAAAGATAGTCAGTAGTAGAACCACTAGACCAATAGTAGGATCATGACTACCAGTAACACCAGTCTAATCATCGTCAGCAGCAGCAGAACCGCTAGACCATTAGTAGGGTCATGACTACCTCAAGCACCAAAACAATCATCATCAGTAGCAGCACCACTTCCACTAGTCCCATCAGTAGCATCATCCCTAGTACCATCAGAATCAGCAGCAGGAACGCACCAGTACCATCAGCACCATCGTTACTGGTACCATCAGCAGTACCATTTAACTCGGCCAGTACCACGCGTACCATCAGCATTATCAGGAACAGTAATAGAGAAGTATTATAGAATATGGTAACAGAGGCAAGGGCAATATATTACCAGTATGATCACTATTACTAGTAGCATATCAGCATCAACTGCACCGTCATTAGCATCATCATAAGCAGGAACATCACCAGGAGCATCATGACCACCACTAGCATCAACTCTAGCACACTCGTCAGTACCAACAACAACGTTAGCAACATCATCAGCAACAGCAGCAGTCAGCATTAACACCATCAGGGATTGTATCATCACCAACATCAGCGATAGGAGCATCACCAGCACCAACATCAGTGAAAGGAGCATCACCAGCACAAACATGAGCGATAGTAGCATCTCCAGCACCAACATCAGCGATAGTGGCAGCTCCAGCGGTAATAGCAGCACCATCATAGCACTAGAAACATCACCAGCATCAACATTAGCGATAGTAGCAGCACCTGCACCAACATTAGCGAAACTGCAACATCAGCTATAACAGCATCACCATTAACGATAGTAGCAGCAACATCAGCTATAGTAGCATCACTAGCACCAACTTCAGTCATATCAGCATCACCAGCACCAACATCAGCTACAATAGCATCACCAGCACCAACATCAGCTACAATAGCATCACCTGCACCAACATCAGCTATAGGAGCATCACCAGCACCAACATCAGCGCTAAGTAGCGTCACCAACACCAATGTTAACGCTAGTTGCATCACCAACATCATTGCTAGTAGCATCACAGCGCCAACGTTAGCGCTAGTAGCCTCACCAACACACCAACTTCCGCGCCAGCAGCATCACCAACATCAGCACCAGCATGTTGTATCACCTTGACTGTCGTGTTTTTGTGGCGCGTGAGCCGGTTGTGTGCGGGGGAGGCGCCTGCCACGCTCACCTGAGTCGACTCCACCGTGACGTGTAACTGTCTCGTCTTACCAGACGCACTTCTCATGTACCATCTGTTGGGTGAGTTGATGTTAATGAGGGATCGTGACTATGGGGCGGAGGGTTAGAAGTCCTAGCTGAGAAATTAGTAAGAGAAATAAGTAAAAAATATCGTGTCTTAATAACTGTCAAAAAATATAAGTAAGAGATGCTGGGGTTGAAATATGCTAAGTAATGGGAAATCACAATTATCAAGGATTAGAGATGCATTTGTGTGAAAATTACAGGGGCGACATGTCACGGGTTGGTTAAGTTATCGTCAGTGGAGGAGGTTGTACACGAGGGATCGTGGGTGAGAGAGATAGTGAAACGCAGAAAAAAAGGTATGTGAAAACAATGATGGTCCAAGAGGCCAGGAGCCCAGTTTAAAGCATATATATATATATATATATATATATATATATATATATATATATATATATATATATATATATATATATATATATATATATATATATATATATATATTTATCCCTGGGGATAGGGGAGAAAGAATACTTCCCACGTATTCCCTGCGTGTCGTAGAAGGCGACTAAAAGGGGAGGGAGCGGGGGGCTGGAAATCCTCCCCTCTCTTTTTTTTTTTAATTTTCCAAAAGAAGGAACAGAGAATTGGGCCAGGTGAGGGTATTCCCTCAAGGCCCAGTCCTCTGTTCTTAACGCTACCTCGCTAATGCGGGAAATGGCGAATAGTTTGAAAGAAAGAAAGAATATATATATATATATATATATATATATATATATATATATATATATATATATATATATATGTGTGTGTGTGTGTGTGTGTGTCCACCAGCAGACCAAATAACCTTATTATCTAGAACATCGTAAATGCCAACTATATAGGTTCTGTGTTCGGGGTGAAATATGAACGACTACATGGTGTCATTAACATATATAGTACAGTTACCTCTATGCAGATCACAATGGAATGTCTACGTTGGCCAGCTATTCAATATCATATATACGTAATAGACATGTGGGTACCGTTACATACGACCACTTCTTGCCTCTGCCTCGCCAGTCTTGGCAACAATTGTACTTGAGCTTGATTGTTTACCCCAGGCAAGAAGTAATAATTTGCTTGTTTTGAGAGACATTTAATTAATCGAGTGTTATCAAAATATTGCTATTCAGCATATCTACCTTATACAAACTCGAATAGACTAATGCAAGGTATTTTAACTCATTTTAACGTTTGTGGTATGTAGTGTGTATCATTTGTATTTGGAAATCGAACCAAAATACATATTTACAGTGAAACCCTCTAGTCTCGATATTTTCCCTCTCAGACCACCTAAATGATTCGACCAATCGAGTATGGCGACCACCCATACGTTATGAATACCGAACGTTATTTTGGTGTCAAGGTCACTCATGGTACCGTGTGTAACCACGAGAGGGGAGGAGTGGCATGATGGCTATAGTCGGCGCTGGAAAGGTTAGGATCTAAACTTTTTTTTTTTTTTTTTTACGAATGATAGTTGATGCTGTTTGATAGGAAGCTCATTATTCTGTACATGCATCCTCAGTCCTGTCGCGGTCAAGTGTGTGTCGTCCATAAAGACAGAAAGGTGAGCTATCCGTCCAAGATACGAAAATAAAGTGTAAAACTCTGCTCACAGGAGTTCATTCAACCTGCCGCAGCATATGAAAGTTCAACTCGTTGTAGGGAGGTGGTGTGGCCGCTCTCGTGGTGGAGGAGGGGGGTAACTGTTATACACTGCTGTTCCACATTCAGACCCTTCCTCCGTCCTAGCCATAATTATAGGCAAACTCTCGTTGTGGATACGCGTCGGTAATTCTGTTTTCGTCAGATTGATCGTATGTGAAAGACTGTAGGTGAGAGGGATCGTAGATGAGAGAGATGGTGTGTATGAAAGATGTGGCTAGTTAGAACCTAACTTAGAGATTGTCGTGAGAGATAGCGTGTGGATTAGGATCTCAACGAAGCGGATAATGATACGAGGAAAAATAGGGTTACAAATATCGGATCAGCTTAGGGTCAAGGACCTTCTACAGGAAAACATGGCCATTTATATCTCACGTCGAAACGGACAGTCTGCCGGTAAACAACTCTGTAAAGCCTTTGGACAACTATTTGTACACAATTGCGAAGAAAATTTCGAGGAATCATTATGGATATTCGCTACATTTGTTGTTATAATATAACGATCTCGTTTAATAGAGTCATACATGCAGTAATTATCAATTGATATTTTATACTCTGTATTTGCCGAATGCGTACGGAGCAGAGAAACAAGCGACAAGAATAATATATTTTGACGGCAGACAATACATCAGCTGCGGGGGTAAATGGTGGCGGGGGTTGAGTGTGGCGTGTCGGCTCGTTGGGGATGCGTGCCACGTGGGGTATTGGGGGTGCGTGCCACGTGGGGTGTTAGGGGTGCGTGCCACGTGTTGTACTGGGCCCTTGGCGTTGCGTGCCACGTGGTGTATAACAGTAAAGTTCCGGGTGGGACAGTGAGGGAATACAGGTGCGGGGAGGCTGGGTGGAGGGGGTGGGGGATGGAGGTATTAGAGTACTGTGATGATGCTGGAGTTGTAGGGGTTGGGGGGCGTAGGTTGGGTGATTCACCGGGTTGAAAAACCACCTGTGTCACAACACTTGTGTTCTGTTGTGCAAAGTATGTTCAGTAAAATTTACATTATATATATATATATATATATATATATATATATATATATATATATATATATATTACTTTGTCGCCGTTTCCCGCGTTAGCGAGGTAGCTCAAGGAAACAGACGAAAGAATGAAAGAATGGCCCAACCCACCCACATACACATGTATATACATACACGTCCACACACGCAAATATACATACCTATACATCTCAACGTATACATATATATACACACACAGACATACATATATACACATGTACATAATTCATACTGTCTGCCTCTATTCATCCCCATCGCCACTCCGTCACAAATGAAATAAACCGTCCCCCTCATGTGTGCGAGGTAGCGCTAGGAAAAGACAACAAAGGCCCCATTCGTTCACAATCAGTCTCTAGCTGTCATGTAATAATACACCGAAACCACAGCTCCTTTTCCACATCCAGGCCCTACAGAACTTTATATGGTTTACCCCAGACGCTTCACATGCCCTGGTTCAATCCATTGACAGCACGTCGACCCCGGTATACAATATCGTTCCAATCCACTCTATTCCTTGCACGCCTTTCACCCTCCTGCATGTTCAGGCCGCGATCACTCAAAATCTTTTTCACTCCATCTTTCCACCTCCAATTTGGTGTCCCACTTCTCCGCGTTCCCTCCACCTCTGACACACATATCCTCTTTGTCAATCTTTCCTCACTCATTCTCTCCATGTGACCAAACCATTTCAAAACACCCTCTTCTGCTCTCTCAACCACACTTTTTTATTACCACACATTTCATTACTTACTCGATCAAACCACCTCACACCACATATTGTCCTCAAACATCTCATTTCCAACTCATCCATCCTCCTTCGCACAACCCTATCTATAGCCCACTCCTCGCAACCATGTAACATTGTTGGAACCACTATTCCTTCAAATATACCCATTTTTGCTTTCCGAGATAATGCTCTCGCCTTCCACACATTTTTCAACGCTCCTAGAACTTTCGCCCCCTCCCCCACCATGTGACTCACCCGCTTCCATGGTTCCATCCGCTGCCAAATCCACTCCCAGATATCTGAAACACTTCACTTTCTCCTGTTTTTCTCCATTCAAACTCACCTCAGAATTAACTTTGTTGAGTATTACTGTTAAATCATATGGGAGGGTATTGATTGAGAGGGTGAAGGCATGTACAGAGCATCAGATTGGGGAAGAGCAGTGTGGTTTCAGAATTGGTAGAGGATTTATGGATCAGGAGTTTGCCTTGAAAAATAAATGTGAGAAATACTTGGAGAAACAGATGGATATGTATGTAGCATTTATGGATCTGGAGAAGGCATGTGATAGGGTTGACAGAGATGCTTTGTGGAAGGTATTAAGACTATATAGTGTTTTTGGTAAATTGCTAGAAACAGTGAAAAGCTATCTATCAAGGATGTGAGGCATGTGTACTAGTAGGAAGAGAGGAAAGTGATTGGTTCCCAGTAAATGTCGGTCTGCGGCAGGGGTGCATGATGTCTTCATGGTTGTTAAATTTGTTTATGGGTGGGGTTGTTAGGGAGGTGAATGCAAGTGTTTTGGAGAGAGGGCAAGTATGCAGTCTGTGCTGGATGAGAGGGTTTGGGAAGTGTCAATTTTTGTTCGCTGATGATACAGCGCTGGTGGCTGATTCGTGTGAGAAACTGCAGAATCTGGTGACAGTTTGGTAAAGTGGAGAAAAACTGGAGGAAGTAAATTGTTTTAGATATCTGGGAGTGGATTTGGCAGCGGATGGAACCATGGAAGCGGAAGTGAATTATAGGGTGAGGGAGGGGGCGAAAGTTCTGGGAGGGTTGAAGAATGTGAGGAAGTCGAGAACATTATCTCGGAAACTACGTCACAAAACCTGGTTTTGAAATATAGAACTCATATATATATATATATATATATATATATATATATATATATATATATATATATATATATATATATGTATATATAGGAAAGAAACTCAGAAAACCCAGGGTACTTAAAACATAAAAAGTAAGGGAAAACACTATATAAGCGATACAGTTTAACAATGCAATGGCGGGCAGTGTTTGCTACGAACTAAACACAAAATATGGATACAGAACTTTAGAAAAACTTACAGTAAAGGAAACACAGACGAACAACCTTAAACGGGTTAGGAATATAGACAGTCCATTACTAAATACACTAAGTTGGACAAAGCGAGACCGTTATTGTCCGAGTGTGGCGCTGAGGTCAGGTTGGACTCGTTTGATTTTCTCTCTGACTTGCGTTACCCATGACTGGACGGGCAGTGAAACATTCCCCCTGTCCTGAAATGGTGGACTGGTAGCTTGTGGCGGGTCAGTGACGTGCCCCCCCCCCCCCCCCCCCCCCCCCCCCCCCCCCCCCCCCCCGTTCTAAAACGGCGTTAGGTCTACGTCTCATTGACGGACCGTCAGAGAGCTGTATGACGCTGGTCATGTTTGTCTGGGTGTTTATAACAGGTGCTTTCTCTCAAATGTGAATGGCTTCTAATATATGTTGTCTCCTCGGATCGCTGCAACTAGTAATGATTTTGGTGTTATTCACGATAATCTCCCTCGTTAGTCTCGTTCCATGCTCTTATTCATGATGTTGTTCGATGCCAGTGGAGCGAGAGGCGGAGGCTCAGGGTGCAGGTCGTATGTCCGATGTAATTTATGTGGTGGTGCTGACAGTCCTCGATATTGCATCGGTACTCATATACCACATCGGTACGATTCAGACTTTCAGAGCGACCTACCATATAGTTGTTCATTACGAGCGAATATGCTTTCGGATTATTGTAGTACATCATTGGGCTGATATCCTTGTCTTCATCAATCGCCTTGTACGTTGAGGTTATTTGAAACGATATGTTGCTCTAGCATGTTGGTCACAATGGGATCAAATTCAGTATTTGGATATCCATTGTTAATGAACATTTGCCCGACACGTTGGAGTTCTTGGTGTAGGAGTTGCTAGGCTGAGCACACCTTTATCATTCTTCTCACGTAAGCACGAATTACACACGTAATCCTGAGTGCATTCACTTACTTCGTGCATGAATTACACACGTAATCCTGAGTGCATTCACTTACTTCGTGCATGAATTACACACGTAATCCTGAGTGCATTCACTTACTCCGTTCATGAATGACACTCGTAATCCTGAGTGCGTTCACTTACTTCGTTCATGCATTTACTTTGGTTGATGGGCCTTCTGTAGAGATGTTTTATCTATTGCACATAGAAGTGAATATAACATCATAATTAGAGTTATTGATTTTTTTTATGTTTTTTTCATTTTCTCAATATCATTCTGCCATTAGGTGGGTGCTCAAACATCAGTTGTGCAAAATTATCCGTTTTCTGTAGGCTGTTCTTCTGCGTTTCCTCTACTGTAAGTTTTTCTATAGTTCTGCATCCATGTTTTGTATTTAGGTCGTAGCTCATACTACCCGTCATGACAATGTTAATTTGTATCTCTTATAGTGTTTTCCCTTACTATCTATGTTCCATGTACCCTGGGTTTTCCAAGTTTTTTTTTCTCATATACAGTTATTAACCGTAACTCATTTACCACGAGAAATATCATTGAATTTTATATTATTAGATACTCAAAGGATATTAACATTAGTATTAGTGAAGGTCTATACAAATCGGATAGTTTTATTGTAGGCAAAATTTGTAAACAGTTTCCTTTCTTGTCCAGATGCTAATAATTTTTTGACAGGCATGATGCCAGACCAGAACATACCTACCCGGACGCCACCATCCGAAAACGCTTGTTTACCAATGGTGTCTTAGCTACGTCTCTTCCTTGAATACCATCTGACTATATCTCCCCTGATGATGTGATCATTACACGAAAGTGCGCTTGGGAACGTGTCATGTTTTTTTCTTTCTTTTTTGAATGTACTATATGACGCGCACCAGTGAAACGTCTGGAAACGTCTGTGGGGTCTAGATGTGGATAGGGAGCTGTAGTTTCGGTGCATTATACATGACAGCTAGAGACTGAGCCTAAGAGGGAAAAATTCCTCGCTTGGTCCCCTTCTCTGTTTCCTATTTTCGAAAAAGTAGAACAGGAGGGGAGGTTGTCCAGCCACCCGCCCTCACCCATTTTAGTCGCATTTTACGACACGCAAGGAACACGCGGGCAGTATTCTTTCTCCCCTATCCCCGGGGATTATATATATATATATATATATATATATATATATATATATATATATATATATATATATATATATTATTTTACTTTGTCGCTGTCTCTCGCATTAGCGAGGTAGCGCAAAGAAGTTGACGAAAGAATGGCCCAACCCACCCAGTACACATGTATATACATAAACGCCTGCACACGTACATATACATACCTATACATTTCTACGTATACATACATATACACACAGACATATATACACATGTACATACTCATACATGCTGCCTCCATTCATTCCGCCGCCATATATATATATATATATATATATATATATATATATATATATATATATATATATATATATATACATATATATATATATATATATATGTATATATATATATATATATATATATATATATATATATATATATAGAGAGAGAGAGAGAGAGAGAGAGAGAGAGAGAGAGAGAGAGTTAATATATAGTGTTCCTGGTGTCTTGGTTGCCAACCCTCCCGCAGTGTGCGGCAGCGGCCTGCATTTCTAGGTTTTGCCCCCCAAATTGTACGTGTGTCTCTTGCAATGATTTAAAAGATTATCTTGATGTAAAACTGTGTAGATAATGTGTGCATGAACTGTTACACGGACTCCACTTGTTTGTAACAGAACGTTTCACAGAGGAGAGCCTTCTGCCAAAACAATCTCTTGATAATAGCCTTTCTTGTACTTGAATATAGAGGAACAAGCATCCTTTACTAGGGAAATAGAGGAAAGAAAGTATGAATGAATCATACAAGAAATGAGAAACAAATGCATTTGAATCATAGCTTTTTTTTTGTTAATGATATGAATGAGTTAAATGCCGGAGTTCAATTTTGTGTTCTGGTTTCGGTCCACTTAATGGTATTGGATGTCTCGCATTTCTATAAATATGAACGTTGGCAACTCTACAGCACCCGGCCGATCCTGGCACACAAGTTATATTTTTGTTCTTAAATGGCAGGTTCGGCCGCTACACCGACAACACCTGGATACCGTTACTTCAGTGAAGTTTCATGTACTTAGTAGTTTTATACGCTCGACGATAATCACACACACACACACACACACACACACATATATATATATATATATATATATATATATATATATATATATATATATATATATATATGTTATCCTTGGGGATAGGGGTGAAAGAATACTTCCCACGCATTCCTCACGTGTCGTAGAAGGCGACTAAAGGGGACGGGAGCGGAGGGCTGGAAACCCTCTCGTATTTTAACTTTCTAAAAGGGGAAACAGAAGGAGTCATGCGGGGAGTGCTCATCCTCCTCGAAGGCTCAGATTGGGGTGTCTAAAAGTATGTGGATATAACCAAGATGAGAAAAAAGGAGAGATAGGTAGTATGTTTGAGGAAAGGAACCTGGATCTTTTGGATCTGAGTTAAACGAAGCTCAAGTGTAAAGGGAAGGAGTGGTTTGGGAATATCTTGGGATAAAGTCAGGGGTTAGTGAGAGGACAAGAGCAATGGAAGGAGTAGCACTCAGTACTCCTGAAACAGGAGTTGTGGGAGTATGTGATAGAGTAAGAAAGTAAACTCTAGATTGATATGGGTAAAACTGAAAGTGGATGGACAGAGACTGGTGATTATTGGTGCATATGCACCTGGGCATGAGAAGAAAGATCATGAGAGGCAAGTGTTTTGGGAGCAGCTGAGTGTGTTAGTAGTTTTGATGCACGAGACCGGGTTATAGTGATGGATTATCTGAATGCAAAGGTGAGTAATGTGGCAGTTGAGGGAATAATTGGTGTACATGGGGTGGTCAGTGTTGTAAATGGAAATGGTGAAGAAATTGTAGATTTATGCGCTGAAAAAGGCCTGTTGATTGGGAATACCTGGTTTAAAAATAGAGATATACATAAGTATACGTATGTAAGTAGGAGGGATGGCCAGAGAGCGTTATTGGATTACGTGTTAATTGATAGGCGCGCGAAAGAGAGACTTTTGGATGTTAATGTGCTGAGAGGTGCAACTGGAGGGATGTCTTATCATTATCTTGTGGAGGCGAAGGTGAAGATTTGTAGAGGTTTTCAGAAAAGAAGAGAGAATGTTGGGGTGAAGAGAGTGGTGAGAGTAAGTGAGCTTGGGAAGGAGACTTGTGTGAGGAAGTACCAGGAGAGACTGAGTACAGAATGGAAAAAGGTGAGAACAAAGGACGTAAGGGGAGTGAGGGAGGAATGGGATGTATTTAGGGAAGCAGTGATGGCTTGCGCAAGGGATGCTTGTGGCATGAGAACGTGGGAGGTGGTCAGATCAGAAAGGGTAGTGAGTGGTGGGATGAAGAAGTAAGATTATTAGTGAAAGAGAAGAGAGAGGCATTTGGACGATTTTTGCAGGGAAATGATGCAAATGAGTGGATGTATAAAAGAAAGAGGCAGGAGGTCAAGAGAAAGGTGCAAGATGTGAAAAAAAAAGGGGCAAATGAGAGTTAGGGTGAGAGAGTATCATTAAATTTTAGGGAGAATAAAAAGATGTTTTGGAAAGAGGTAAATAAAGTGCTTAAGACAAGGGAACAAATGGGAACTTAAGTGAAGGGGGCTAATGGGGAGGTAATAACAAGTAGTGGTGATGTGAGTAGATGGAGTGAGTATTTTGAAAGTTTGTTGAATGTGTTTGATGATAGAGTGGCAGATATAGGGTATTTTGGTCGAGGTGTTGTGCAAAGTGAGAGGGTTAGGGAAAATGATTTGGTAAACAGAGAAGAGGTAGTAAAAGCTTTGCGGAAGATGAAAGCCGACAAGGCAGCGGGTTTGGATGGTATTGCAGTGGAATTTATCAAAAAAAGGGGGTGACTGTATTGTTGACTGGTTGGTGAGGTTATTTAATGTATGTATGACTCATGGTGAGGTGCCTGAGGATTGGCGGAATGCTTGCATAGTGCCATTGTACAAAGGCAAAGAGGATAAAAGTGAGTGCTCAAATTACAGAGTTATAAGTTTGTTGAGTATTCCTGGTAAATCATATGGGAGAGTATCGATTGAGAGGGTGAAGGCATGTACAGAGCATCAGATTGGGGAAGACCAGTGTGGTTTCAGAAGTGGTAGAGGATGTGTGGATCAAGTGTTTGCTTTGAAGAATCTATGTGAGAAATACTTCGAAGAGCAAATGGATTTATATGTAGCCTTTATGGATCTGGAGAAGGCATATAATAGAGTTGATAGAGATGCTTTGTGGAAGGTATTAAGAATATATGGCGTGGGAGGCAAATTGTTAGAAACAGTGAAAAGTTTTTATCAGGGATGTAAGACATGAGTACGTGTAGGAAGAGAGGAAAGTGATTGGTTTTTCAGTGAATGTTGGTTTGCGGCAGGGGTGTGTGATGTCTCCATGGTTGTTTAATTTGTTTATGGATGGGGTTGCTAGGGAGGTGAATGCAAGAGTCTTGGAAAGAGGGGCAAGTATGCAGTCTGTTGTGGATGAGAGAGCTTGGGAAGTGAGTCAGTTGTTGTTCGCTGATAATACAGCGCTGGTGGCTGATTCGTGTGAAAAACTGCAGAAGCTGGTGACAGTTTGGTAAAGTGAGTGAAAGAAGAGAGCTGAGAGTAAGTGTGAATAAGAGCAAGGTTATTAGGTACAGTAGGGTTGAGGGACAAGTCAATTGGGAGGTAAGTTTGAATGGAGAAAAACTGGAGGAAGTGAAGTGCTTTAGATATCTGGGAGTGGATTTGGCAGCGGATGGAACCATGGAGGCGGAAGTGAATCATAGGGTGGGGGAGGGGTCGAAAGTTCTGGGAGCGTTGAAGAATGTGTGGAAATCGAGAACATTATCTCGGCAAGCAAAAGTGGGTATGTTTGAAGGAATAGTGGTGCCAACAATGTTATATGGTTGCGAGGCGTTGGCTATGAATAGAGTTGTGCGCAGGAGGGTGGATGTGCTGGAAATGAGATGTTTGAGGACAATATGTGGTGTGAGGTGGTTTGATTGAGTAAGTGATGAAAGAGTAAGAGAGATGTTTGGTAATAAAAAGAGTGTGGTTGAGAGAGCAGAAGAGGGTGTTTTGAAATGGTTTGGTCACATGGAGAGAATGATTGAGGAAAGATTGACCAAGAGGATATATGTGTCAGAGGTGAAGGGAACGAGAAGTGGGAGACCAAATTGGAGGTGGAAAGATGGAGTGAAAAAGATTCTGAGTGATCGGGGCCTGAACATGCAGGAGGGTGAAAGGCGTGCAAGGAATAGAGTGAATTGGAACGATGTGGTATACCGGGGTCGACGTGCTGTCAATGGATTGAACCAGGGCATGTGAAGCATCTGGGGTAAACCATGGAAAGTTCTGTGGGGCCTTGATGTGGAAAAGGAGCTGTGGTTTCGGTGCATTATACATGACAGCTAGATACTGTGTGAACGCATGTGACCTTTGTTGTCTTTTCCTAGCGTTACCTCGTGCACATGCCGGGGAAGGGGTTGTTATTTCATGTGTGGTGGGGTGGCGATGGGAATCAATAAAAGCATACAGTATGAATTATGTACATGTTTATATATGCATATGTATGTATGTATATGTATACGTTGAGATGTTTAGGTATGTATATTTGCGTATGTGGACGTGTATATATATATATGTGTATGTGGGTGGATTGGGCTATTCCTTCGTCTGTTTCCTTGCGCTACCTCTCGCTAACGCGGGAGACAGCGACAAAGTAAAATATATATATATATATATATATATATATATATATATATATATATATATATATATATATATATATATATATATATTTTTAGAAGGAACAGAGAAGCGGGCCAGGTGCGGATATCCCCTCTAAGGCCCAGTCCTCTGTTCTTGACGCTACCTCACTAACGCGGGAAATGGTGAATAGTATGAAAGAAAAGAAAGAATCCCTGGGGATAGGGGAGAAAGAATACGTCCCACGTATTCCCTGCGTGTCGTAGAAGGCGACTAAAAGGGAAGGGAGCGGGGGGCTAGAAATCCTCCCCTCTCGTTTTTTTTTTTTTTTTTTTCAAAAGAAGGAATAGAGAAGGGGGCCAGGTGAGGATATTCCCTCAAAGGTCCGGTCGTCTGTTTTTAACGCTACCTCGCTAACGCGGGAAATGGCGAACAGTATGAAAAAAGAAATATATATATATATATATATATATATATATATATATATATATATATATATATATATATATATATATATATATATATAAATATATATGACAGCTAGAGACTGAGTGTGAACGAATGTGGCCTTTGTTGTCTTTTCCTAGCGCTACCTCACGCACATGCGGGGGGAGGGGGTTGTTATTTCATGTGTGGCGAGGTAGCGACGAGAATGAATAAAGGCAGACAGTATGAATCATGTACATGTGTATATATGTATATGTCTGTGTGTGTATATATATGTATACGTTGAGATGTATAGGTATGTATATGTGCGTGTGCTTGTGAGTGGGTAGGGCCATTCTTTCGTGTTTCTTTGCGCTGCATCGCTAACGCGGGAAACAGCGACGAAGTATAAAGAATGAATGATGTATGTATATATATATATATATATATATATATATATATATCATACAAACCTCCTACAGCCAGGATCGAACCCGGGACCCCCGTGCAAGAGGCGGGAATAGTAACCGCTAGGCTGTGGGCACAGGGGTCCCGGATCGATCCTGGCTGTTGGAGGTTTGTATGTTGTATGAAGGTGCGCGTTTCTAGGCACTATGTTCGTATATATATATATATATATATATATATATATATATATATATATATATATATATATATATATATATATATATATATTTATCCCTGGGGATAGGGGATTAAGAATACTTCCCACGTATTCCCTGCGTGTCGTAGAAGGCGACTAAAAGGGGAGGGAGCAGGGGGCTGGAAATCCTCCCCTCTCGTTTTTTTTTTTTTTTTAATTTTCCAAAAGAAGGAACAGAGGGGGCCAGGGGAGGATATTCCAAAAAAGGCCCAGTCCTCTGTTCTTAACGCTACCTCGCTAACGCGGGAAATGGCAAATAGTTTAAAAGAAAGAAATATATATATATATATATATGTATATATATATATATATATATATATATATATATATATATATATATATATATATATATCCCTAGGAACAGGAGAGAAATAGTGCTGTCCACTAGGTCACTCATGAGTTTCCCAGAGACGCTACGTGTTTTTATGATGACACATTCATCCTGGAAGTGACACGTCACGCAATGATCTGGCCACATGGCAGATTTTGACGGTTATAACAGACTCTGACCGTTGCATTCTAAGAGAACATGCAACACGGGTTAGCAGGACAGATAAAGATGAATGTTGGTCGGTTGGTTGGCTTTTAGTCATTAGGCTCAATGACCGTCTGGGTATTGAAGGTCGACAACATCATTTTGCATCCACCAATTGAAATATTCTGAAACTTCTTCAGGTGTGGAAGATTAAGACCGTATACGCTTGCACTTTATGTATAGTTTCTTGTAAGTATCAAAACTCAATGTTCCTCATATGTGAGAATTGCTGCTTCTAGCTACTTGGTGTTGCCATTACCCCTGGCATACAGACATAAGCCACAACAATATTTATAACCTTAGCCACATACTATAGGTACGCTTCTCAAATCTGTTCATCGCACTTTATAGATGTACAAGTGCTTCATCAAGAGAGTCTCGAAAAGAGAAACTAAGTTATCTAAATCAAGTGGGGTGACACGCAGTGAAAGTCAGGCTACAGATTTGCCCACCATGGAGAATAAAGTTGGGGGTGACTTGATCACTGCATAGCCGCTTTTAAATCCGTTCGACTGAAAGTTCTGAAAGAGCTGAAGGTGTAGATGTTGTCAGCATACAAATGTCTGATTTGCTACTTGATGGTATAGACTGTTCAAGATATGAAGCCCCACGAGGGCAGAACTGTCTCCATGTACCGAACAAATAGGTAATGACACAGTCATGAGTCTACAGACAAAGAAGCCACATTTCACAAACAAAATCGTCTACGGATTTGTAATCCACTTCTTTCACAAAAACTCTTATAGATTTACAAGCGACGTTTATGCAAGAAGTCTTATGTGTATACAACTCAATTATCACAAACAAAAGAATACACGGACTTACTACGCCTTATATCACAAAGAAAAGAATTCTACAACGAACCAACCCACATTTCATACAAGAAAGCACAAGTCTGCGGAACTGCAAACTCGTATTTCACTAGAGGTGTCAGCAATTAGCGTTATACTTGCCTTCATCCAAATTCGTATTTGGTGAACCTTCACCCGAGAGTTTTTATGGGAAAAAAAGTCACGATTTAGCTAATAAGAAACGAAGTTCTGAAAGTACCAAGAGTAACCTCACAAAGGAAGACCGTGAGAGACATTAACATATTAATTTTTCTAGTTTCGTTTGTGTCTCGAAACTTTCCGAATCACTGTTGTTACATGAAAGGCTATTCCATGAATGAAAGACAATCCCAACTCTCTCACGAGCGCTGTCTCCCATTACGCAAATCTTGTGATATCGAGGTTAACCAGACCTCTATCACCATGTCTAGCATTCAATATTCTTTTAGCCTATAGAGATTCGTGATTGGCCAGCTTTAATGGCCAGATGATTTCCAAAGGATATATATATATATATATATATATATATATATATATATATATATATATATATATATATATATATATATATTATAGTATTCATACTAACCAAGTGCATCATTCCCAGCGAAAGGTTATCTAGGTCATTTGCAATGGCGAAATGAATTAGACACTACCTTCACAGTAATTTCAACCTCAGGCATGACACTGCCATATGAAAGGAAAGATGATAATTCCCACAAGCAGGAGCAGCGGAACACACGTCTTTAAAAAAAAAAAAAATTTGTATATTCTTTACAAAGAACAAATTAAGAGCCGACTGAACTGATTGATAGAGCATTTCAGACTGTAAAGAACAATATATTTGCGACTGCAGTTAAGAATCGCTGTAAGTAAACTTTTAAGAGTCGCGTACTTCACTCCATTGCCATGTCGTGTGCCACTGCACTTCTAAAATCCTATATAACAATATAAGATACCTTATGCTGGAATATATATGATTATATCATGAAGCAACAAAGAATCTTGTCTAGCGTTCTTCAACATGTTAAGGCATTAACAACATTTTGACTGCGACTGGAGTGATAAAGCTTACACTATGTACCCTTCAGAGCAGACGGCTCCTGCGCTTCTCCGGCCAGTCACCATTGTCGTGAGGGATAAGATACACCTGGAAGCTAGAATTCATGAGATAAAGTATTTCTTACAACTTTATGGTAACTTCGAACTCAGTAGTAGTATTCATTTTTGTTTTTATTCTTGGAATATTCATTTGGCTATGTGTACAAACAGCATTTTAGGAATACCGCTGGTGAAGGGCATGTGGGTCAAGTGAATGTAGGTAAGAACTACATCGAGCGTACTGTGTGTATAATGAATGTATCGACGTAGGGATAGAGGATGACAAAGTAGGCTCCACTGGAAAGAAGGAAAAGCAATAATGTTTTTGATATATCAGAAAGCGAATAAACATAGGGCATAGAAGTACAAATTACCAGGGTTCTTCTGGGTAATGTTTGTGAAAAACACACAGACCTCGGACGTAGAATGCAGGATAAAGCTGAACTGGGAGAGATATAGCGGTCAAAAAGATATAGCGGTCAAAAAGTAGTTTAGGGTTCAATGGATACATGGCATATAATTTACAGTATAGTGGCGGTTACATAAGAAAATTCACATGATTCAGCTAGAAAAATACCTACACAAACTATTCACATTCATGATATGGGGTTGTCCATGAACACGGTTTGTACAATGGATTTGTACCGTATGTTGACATAGATGAGAGACAGGGGCCGATATATCATTTTGGGAACATAAGCAACACGATTTATTCCAGTTTTTAAGTATTTTATAAAAGTACAGATGCTTATATGCACCCATATGCACCCTCTTCAGATTATTCCACTGCTGCTTCTCATATATAAGATTTCACCACATTTACACGTTATGAGAACTGAGTATGAGATACTGTGGCCCTACGTCATGCTGAAATTTGCTGTGGTTCTACCTTCCTGTGCAGGAACTACGAGTTTGTCGAGTAAACTACGTGATCACTGGGAAGGGACAACGAGAATACAAAAGGACACGAAATGACGTAGAGTTCGAAGCTGTTTTAGTTTCCTGAATCACGAGCTCGAGTCAGGTTTGGTTAGTGGTTCACGAGAGGCGGTACTCCCAAGTATGACAACATCCCCGTGAGCAACGGAAGGTTGACGCAAGTCACCCACCTGACCAGTTCTTTGCCAGCAACGGTGGTGGGTGGCTGTGTTCATCTCTGCCGTTCGTGTCACGCACGGGAATGGTGACAATTATTACCATGAGACGCTGGTTGACTTCCATCACTGTAATAGCCCTCATTCTAGCAGGTAGGTCATAGAGGACCTGCTGCGGGAGAGTGGTGGATATAAATCTGTTTTTAGCTTGAGTATTTGTTATTTATACAAGGGCAGGAATTTTGGACATATTTTTCATATGCTTTGGGTAGTAACTGGTACTTTAATTGCGCTAATTTATTCGTTTTATTGCTGTTTCTGTCCGAAAAGTCATTGCAGTCATCAAAGCAATTCCAACATTTTTTCGTGAAGCTCGTAAAAGGCAAGAAGATTTGGTAATGATTAGTGATTCTGGGTAAAGTCAGCTAACCTAAGGTAATCCAGCTTTATTTGATTGAAAGATGTTTCTTTGAATAAAGTCCGGATTGCAACAGCTTTTCTTCAAAGCACGTTAAGTGATGCTCGGAAAGCAATTATTTATGTAGTTTTAGGTTATGTTGAAACTAACGAAGGGAAATATTGACATGAGTTTGCATTGGTAGTGAATTATATGGAAAATGAAATAAGATTGTCGGTGTGTGAATTAAAGCTTTATTCTTACAGTAATAAGTTGATAGTGGGAAGGGCTGTGAAGATCAGGGAAAGTGTCGGATTTGATATGGGATATTAAAATTAGAACCAGTGAAGCCCAGATTTAACTTTCCTTACCTTACATTAAAAGAAAGTGGTTATTTTGCCGATGGATATATTGACACATGAAATGGTAACGTGCTGATGAAGTTTACTTTCCGAGCACCATGTGAACACTGGGTCTGCTGACTAATTATAGGTTGAGGGCTTCATGATTATAGTTCTTATTGAGGTGTGGGCCTGGGATTCGAGAGCCAAAATTGAAGGTTAGGCAAGATCAAGTGGTCTGACTGATTTAACTCATCACTTTAGGATGGAGACAGAAGAAAGCTAAGTACTCTTGCTGGATTTAGTAAATTAAGATTCTTATTTTTGCCCATCAGTAATGGCATATGTATAAATCTTGATATGTACTGAAAATTTCATATGGGAAGAGTTCATCGTACATTACCACTTTAGCCACATCAAAATCAAATTTGGATACGGTGTGATTTTGTGTTTCCGTGCAAGCATAGAGCTTAGGGCATACAGTAAGAAATTTGGAATGTAATTTGGAGCTTTGTATATATTTTTCTTAATAATGAATAGTGTGATAGTGCTGAGGGTTATGTATGTTTGTCTTGGGTTAATTAGAAGTGTATGAATTAGGTATAAAAATTCCTCAGAAATTCTGTAAACCTCACCTAAATGTTCTAGTTAGTGTTAAACAGTCACACTCATGATTGAGCAATACTATTGCTGTTCGTGAATGTTAAATATCAGTTGATAGACCACCAGCTGTTGCTGTTGATGAATGTCAAATATCAGTTGACAGACCAGCTAACTTTTCACAAGCAGCCATTCCATGTGATTCCTACAAGCAGACTGAAATAATGTTGATATATTTCTTTTACTGTATGAATTTTTACTGCACGGGAGGTTAAGTGAGGTATTATGTTCTTTTGATTTTTTATGTGTTCTCCTTATTGTTATAAAAATTAAACCCACTTTTTCCCTGTTAAACATGTTCCTCTTTATTGTTTTATTTGATGTTAAAGGATAAAATTTAGCACTGTTAATGCTATACAATATTATCTGTAGTCTTTAAACACAAAACTGTCATTTCAGAACTAATGGGTAATTTACCAAGGCCCTGAATTCAGTAATAAAGTTGTATAAGAAAAGTATACAATATTAGCATAATACCCTTTAACCTTTAAGTTATGAGATATTGACAGATTTTCATTATGTATCAATGCTGTATTTAGAATTTATGTGGTTTTAGTCATGTTCCAGGGTATTCCTGTCTCCTCATTAACTGTTGAATGTGTTTATGCTTAGTTTTCATATAAGTTTTCTTTCCTCAGTAATTTTCAACTGGTCACTTATTGTGTCCTCAAAGAAACCAAGTGATGTGGAGCAAGATTTTGTTAGTGATAAAGCCCAACATTACTCAGAAAATGGAGATGAAAAGCCCGTACAGGTATCTTCTTCCGTGGCCTTCATGGAACCCATGAACATCGATAAGATTGATAATATGGATGAAGCACTTCTTAAGATTCAAGAGCTGGAAAAACGACTGAAAGATATTGAGTACAGAATCCCAAAGAAATACCCAGAAGTCAAATTTCTAACTTACAAAGATCGGAAGAGGATCCTGGTAAGTATGCTGAAATGATATGAATGTGTAGATGCTCTTTTGAGTTACATGTGTGTGATTAGGATTAAATGAAGTAACGGAACATAAAAAGTGTCATACGTCAGCTTAGCTGGGCCTGCTTTGTTGGAATCTCAAGATTTTAATATAGGGCACTCGTTAAAATAGATATGTTTATGGCAAAAGTATTTGTTTCTGAGTTTATGGAAGTGAAATGAGTGTAGCATATATGGAAGTGAAATGGTTGAATATGGAAGGAGTTGGATTATGAATGAATCCTGAGTGGAGAGGAAATGGTAAGTTGAAAGTTTATAAACTGAAGGGTAACCTTTTCGTCAGTAATTGAGGAATTAGACTATGAATTGACCCTGGATGGAGTAGTCAAAATGAGATCTATATACTGATTATTTTAGGGTAATATTTATCATTGATTGAGGAGTAAAGAAAGAAAGTGAGAAGTATGCAAAAATGTTGAAAAATCAATAAACAGAATGTGAGAAATTAACTAGGATGTTCTTATCAGGTGCATGTACTGTTTTGTTTAAGGAGTTGTATGATGTCTGTCACTCCCAGGGAGAGAAGGTAACTCATTAGGATGATTGAAGTAAACAAGATTTGAATAATTGAGAAGTTTTATAAGTCATTTGAATAGCCACCACTATGTAAGTGCAGTATATCTTTGACTTTTTAAATGTTGGTGTGAAGTTGAAGTATTTAAATCTTAGTGTGCCTTAAATGTTAAAATCCAGGATCCAGCCAGCAGTACATGCATCATGCAGAGTAACCTTTGTGGTTTGAAAGATATAAAATGTTATTCAAAAAGTGGTAAAAGAAATGTTTTATTGTTTTTTGATTAAGTGTGTACTCTTGGTATTTTGACAGGTAACAGGTGGTGCTGGCTTCGTTGGTTCACACTTGGTAGATAGACTGATGATGGAAGGCCATGAAGTCATAGTGGTTGACAACTTTTTCACTGGGAGGAAGAGAAATGTGGAACACTGGATAGGTCATGAGAACTTTGAACTCATTCACCATGACATTGTGAATCCTCTATACATTGAAGTTGATCAGGTAGGAAAAGCTTAATATTTTTACTGGTCATATGTGTGATTGTTGTACTTCTAATTAGTGCTTCAAAGAGTATAGTGTTTGGTGATGGGACAGTTGATATGGCTGTGGATATTACTGAGTTTAGTGATTGGTTTATGTTATTTATGGTTGATGGATGTTGTTGCATATGTTTTACTTCCTAGATTTGTGGTAGACTGAAGTTAGGACTTTGGTGATGGGTGTTGGTCAAGGGATGGAACACATGCATAACCATAAAATAAATCACCTTCATATAAGGTGTGTTGCTTTGATTATTACTTCTCCTGACAAATCTATCTAGTCCTTAATGTAAAGCTTGTACATTAACTTCTTTAATTCAAATTTGATCTATGTATAGCCAACTCTTCAACTGATAAAGCTGTTCATTTCAGTTAATTTCCTCCAGTTCAACTTGGCAAGATTCCACTTCTAATCCTCCATCTCCATCGCCTCCAACTGAATCTATGTCATCCTATTTTCTCTTCATGTAGAGCCTTCTAAGTACTATTCCAGCTCCAGATGGACAAGGCAGATTGCCCAAATGGCATACCTCCAGGAGTTCTAAAGAAATGTACTGCAAAGTTGGCTGCTATCCTTGCTTGCCTATGTTGCTTTTGTTTAAAAACCCAGACTTTTCCTTCCTCTTGGAAGCATGCTTTTGTGCAGCTTGTCTCTAAACAAGGAAACTGCTTTAACCTCTACATCTTTCACCTTATTGCTCTCGCTTCTGTTTTCTCCAAAGTCTTTGAAGCTCTCCATAAGTTTCACTTTCTTAATGATTATGAATCCCATTCCCTTCTTTCTGGTCACCAGCCTGGAAATTAGAATGCTAGCTGTTCTGGTCTGTGACTCACCTCTGGTCTTCCTCTCTCAGGGATTTTGATGTAACTTTTGTCATAGCCTTTGACATCCCAAAAGCATTTGACAGAGTGTGGCATAGGTCTTTGCTGTATAAGATCCCTTCCTTTTATTTTTATGCTTTTATCTGTTCCCTTTTGCATAGTTTCCTTTTGGTGCCATTCCATTGCAGTAATTGTTCATTGAGCAACTTTCCCCTCTTTTCCTGTCAACAGTGATGTTCTTCAGGTCTTTGTAATATTACCTTCTCTTGTCTCAATATGCCAAGGAGTTATATTTCTGGTTTTACTCACCAGGGTGTCAGGAGGGTTAATGACAGCTGCATAGTGAGCTTGCATTTCAGTGAATGTTAAGTTGCATCCCTTGGATCCACACATGTACTGTTAGCATTGTGTCCATAAATACAAGATCTCTCTGTACCACACATAACACTTTATACCACTTAATTCACACAGCTCATTCTTTATAACTAAAGTTTTCCAGCCTTGGGTACTATGTGCTAGCCCTGACTTTTGGCAAAATGGTAGGAGTAACAAATAGAAGTAGTAGGGAGAAATATTAGACTGGAACATTAGGTAGAAGCAGTGGATAGGAACATTAGGAAGGAGCAGTAGTTGCAAATGATTGATTGGAACATTAGGTGGTTACATAAGGTAGAAGTAGTTGGGAAGAAAATTAGGTAGGAGCCTCTGCCAGTAGCCTGTTAAGGATGAGGCACTAAAGGCTAAAATGCAGCACTGAAATGGTCACCCTGTAGAAGGAATTTCTGAAGGGAATACCTATCAGAGATATAGATAAATAGTCTCTGTAATTAATCTTCCCTCTTCCACTTCTAACCCTATTTTCTGTTATGCAGATGGTTCCACTGTGCATACTTCAACTCACTTTCCTTCCCTTCCTTCTAATAATCATTTCCTTTCTGATACTGAACATATATCATCACATTTTAGAGTTCTTCAGTTATGGAGAGACTTTTGCTGTGACCACCCTGTACGGGAAGTTTCTAAAGGGAACATGTATCAGAGATATAGATAGATAGATAGTCACAATAAATGATCTTCCTTCTTTTACTTCTAACACTATTTTCTGATATAAAAAGAGCGTGGTTGAGAGAGCAGAAGAAGGTGTTTTGAAATGGTTTGGGCACATGGAGAGGATGAGTGAGGAAAGGTTGACCAAGAGGATATATGTGTCGGAGGCGGAGGGAACGAGGAGAAGTGGGAGACCAAATTGGAGGTGGAAAGATGGAGTGAAAAAGATTTTGAGTGATCGGGGCCTGAACATGCAGGAGGGTGAAAGGCGGGCAAGGAATAGAGTGAATTGGATCGATGTGGTATACCGGGGTTGATGTGCTGTCAGTGGATTGAATCAGGGCATGTGAAGCGTCTGGGGTAAACCATGGAAAGTTGTGTGGGGCCTGGATGTGGAAAGGGAGCTGTGGTTTCGGGCATTATTGCATGACAGCTAGAGACTGAGTGTGAACGAATGTGGCCTTTGTTGTCTTTTCCTAGCGCTACCTCGCACACATGAGGGGGGAGGGGGATGGTATTCCATGTGTGGCGAGGTGGCGATGGGAATGAATAAAGGCAGACAGTGTGAATTGTGTGGGTATATATGTATGTGTCTGTGTGTGTATATATATGTGTACATTGAGATGTATAGGTATGTGAATTTGCGTGTGTGGACGTTTATGTATATACATGTGTATGGGGGTGGGTTGGGCCATTTCTTTCGTCTGTTTCCTTGTGCTACCTCGCAAACGTGGGAGACAGCGACAAAGCAAAATAATAATAAAAAAATAGATGATTCTACTTTACATACTTCCATTCACTTTCTCTCCCTTCCTTCTAATACTCATCTTCTTTCTGATACTGAACATATATCATCTCTCATTTTGGATGTGTGCAGCAACTCAGAATGGAGAAGGAGTAGCTTAGTGAAATTCAATAGTTAAAATGGATTTTCATCCCTTATATCCATATGAGACTCATTCATATCCTCCTGTTCAATTCAAATTGCGACAATTAAACCATGTAATAGTATAAACATATTGGGTATAACTATAACCTTCAGTCTGTCCTGGAAATCCCATTTAATCACATTGCAAAGGTGGGTGATCATTAGTGCTTATGCACCTGGCCATAAGAAGAATGAGGAAGAGAGGCAAGTGTTTTGGGAAGAGCCGAGTGGGTGACAGCAGTTTTAATGAGAGAGATCAGGTATTAGTGATGAGTGATTTTACTGCAAAAGTGGGTAATATGGCAGTTAAAGGTATATATGGGCAGCATAGGGTATTCAGTGATGTGAATGAAAATGGCTAACAACTTGTAGAGTTGTGTGCCAAAAAAGGACTGCTGATTAGGAACCTGGGTTTAAAAAGAGGGATTTTCATAAGTATACATGAGTGTATATATGTGGGAAATAGCAAACTTGTATATAAAAGATGCCTTTTGTGTGAATACAAAAATTTTTGGTACAAAATGTCACATTTTTTTGAGATATAGTTCATAATGCATGATATTGTTTAAATGAGTCTCAAATCTAAATTTATCAATTACTACCTCATGCTTTTATATATTAGATGACTTAAATTTACTGCATCTTGTTTTTATGTGATATTAAATGATTTACATTCACTACATGTTTTTATGTGATACTGAATGATTTAATTTATCAGATCTACCACTTGGCTAGCCCTGCATCTCCTCCACATTATATGTACAACCCAGTCAAGACCATCAAGACCAATACTGTTGGAACAATTAATATGTTAGGTAATGTGAGATTATTTTATTACAGTAATCATGGAGAAGTAGAATGGAAGTTGCCATTATTGTTTTATGCAGATGATGCTTTATTGTTAGGTAAATCAGAGGAGGAGTCTCAGGATGGAGCTGGTTTGATGATGTGGGTGGCAAGATGATGCTGGAAGTGAAAGCAAATAAAAGTATGTTTTTGAAAGGGATGGGAAATCAGATTGTGGATCATTTTGTTTGGTTAAGAACTGTATGTTGTGTATGAGTGTAGATATTATAATGTTTAGATCCAGGGAAATTGAAGGTGAAAGTAGATTCATGCAAGGAAAAAGACTTTCATGAAGGAGTATATTGTTTCTCTTTGATTATAACTGTGAAACTCAAAGAGTACATAGGTCAGGATAGGGAGAGAATTGGAGCAGTAGAGGTAGGTAATATGCATGAATTATGTAATATAAGGAGGTTAGATTGCCTAAATAATGATGTGTTAAGTTATGTGGTAAGAAGTTGAAAGAAATGGTGGAGTGATGAAAGTCTTGTGCTGGTATGGTTAGATAGTACAGTATGGCAGCCAATATTCTGATCAAGAAGATACATATAAGTAGTGCAGTTGATAATATTACTAGGAGGAGAAATATGCTGTAAAAGAGAATTAACTAGAGATAGGGATATATATGATGAAGATGCTAGGTGAGTGACTAGGGATTTGATGGAAGCATTTTGTGTGTGGAATTGGTGGGAATGGAAATGTTGGCCTCACTTTATGAATCAACTTAGCATTTACAAAAAAAAATAATGAAAATAAAGTAGCACTTTTACAAGAGTGGGAGTTCATGTTTTAGTATAACATGCTGAGTATGGTCAGAGTATTTGTGCAAATGGTGCTTAGAGCCTTATGTCCTTGATATGCCCCATTTAATTGGAAGTGGAGTAATGGTAATAGATAGATGTATAGATATATTTAATGCTACATACATTCATGTCTTTGTGCTGCTATATAATGAAATTTTCTTTGCAAATGTACCTCTAATTTAAGCTGACATTGTAAAGGGATGATACTTTTTACAAAGTCCAATACCAGCTACTGAGAATTGCAGTGAGGGACTCCACTGTGAAGAAAAATGACTACATATTCCTGTAGAGCAGTCTCTCTAGTTATTAACATATGAATGATTATAAGTTCTGTTTATAGGTCCAATAATCAGATAACCAGACTTGATGGATACCAGCCCAGTTATAGTGAGCTAGCACTTCATTGGTTGTCACGTTGCACTAATCTGACCCAGGGAGCTGTCTTTTCTTTAGCCTTCCACACATGGACTGCTGGCACTCTGTCCACAAACATGAAATCTCTCCGTGTCACACATAACACCTGACAACACATAACTTGTACAACTGATTTTTTGTTAATAAAATTTTCCTGCAGTTAGCACTATGTGCTCTCCCAACTTTTGGCAAATGGTTGGAGCAATAGATGGAAGTAGTAAGAAGGAACATTAAGCTGTAGTTTTAAGATTACAAAAAAAAAAAAAAAAAAAAATACACAGTCGTAGTTGTAGTTAGACTTTCCTGCACGTCCCATCTCTAATTGGGAATCTATGAAGAAAAATCTGAGAGCATTAGGTAGAAGGTTGGAATATGAGGTAAAAGTAGTTGATAGGAATATTAGGTAGGAAATATGAAAACACTGTGCTAGAGTTGACCTTTGCCTGTAACCTATTAAGGATTAGGCATTAAAGGCTAAAAAGCAGAAATGGAGTTCGCCAGTTGTGAAGACTCTTTTGCTGTGGCCATACCCTTGGGGGAATTCCTGAAGGGAATAGGTGTCAGAGATATAGATAGATAGTCTGTAGTTATCAGATTTGGACAAACCTTGACCAGTGCTTGGCATACTGGTATTTCTTAGAAGTTTGATAATGGCTTTTTTCTCTATTGAAAGTGAATGATATCATTCAGTATGACATTCAGAAAAGGAAGAATATATATTTGGAGTGATGAATATTGGGAAATGATTAACAGTTCAGAGAAAAAGAATAACTTGCACAGTAAAAGAACTTTAAGAAATTCAGTAGAAATTATTAATAATCAGAGAATTACAAGGCAAATACAGTTTAGTGGCTCTTTGAAAACCCTTCTTATGATTACTGGTGAAATCTTGAAAGTTGAGCTGAAGGTGCAGATTACAAATAGATTAGAAAACTGGATAAGAGCTTGTAGATACATTTAATAGATACAAGAGTATGAAACATTATATCGTGGTGAATATTATTTGTTTTAGGATTGGCTAAGCGTGTGGGAGCTAGAGTATTGATTGCCAGCACATCAGAGGTGTATGGTGATCCAGAAGTGCATCCGCAGACTGAGTCGTACTGGGGCCACGTCAATCCCATTGGTGAGTGTCTATAATGTCTTTATAAGTCTTGTGGTGAATCACATAAAGAAAATCCTGAACCCTTGAATTTCTTTACTCACTGAACCTCTTGTAATATGTTTTCCACTTTAGACCTTCATATAACTTTTATATTTTTTTATCATGACTCAGAGAGTTAGAAGTAGGTATGCTGTAAATTAAACAAAAAATAGATTTGGTTGGAAGCTTGACATAGAAGTAGGAAGCAAAAGAAAAATGTATGTATGAAAAAGAAATGTTTACAAAGGAGATGAGCTGTAAAGCTACTATGTAGCATCTCAGTTCTCATTCATACAAATGAATTGTCAGTGAGAGCAGCTGAAGTTTAAGGTAGGCTCCAGCTTATTCATTGTTTTGTATCATGCAAGTAAGAGTATTGTGCTGATTTTGGTCAAAGACTTGTTGCTTTCCTAACCATAAATGAGAAGTATGTATGTTTTGTTGCATGACATTTATTTGTATGGATAGGTATATAATTTTCACAGCCTAAGAGAGACAGGTTGGTCTGATTGTAAGTGTGAGAGGAATTACCCTGGAGAAAGTAGGGTGATCTAGATACCTAACAGCTAATGGAACTATGAGGGAGGGTGAGGATGCCTCCTTTCTATCTTCATTTCTATCTCTGTGAGTTTGTGTAGTTTTTACTTTTTCATACATATGTACTGGATGAAGATGTGGTGGGTGCATTCAGGATTATGTGTAATGAGAAGTCACTGAGTGCAAAGATAGCTTTGTTTGGTAGTATATATTATATAGTTCCAGTGGTGTTGTTATGGATGCAAGATGTGGGCCCCATATGGAAAATACAGAAGAGTGTGGATGTCATGGAAATGAAATGTTTGAGGAAAGTATTTATTATGAGAAGGGTTGATTAAGAAATGATTGTATGAGAACAGGATATGATAATAAGAAAAGTTTAGTTGAAAGAGCTTATTAGGGTATGATGTAATGGTTTGGACATATGGATACAGTGAGTGAGGAGAGGTTGACTAAGAGGGTATACATATCAGAAGTGAATGGAGGATGGAGAATGGTGAGACCAAGGATGTTGTTGAGTTGAACCAATTCTAGTCAAAGACTTGTCACTGTCTGAACCAAAGAAATGAAAAGTAGGATAAGTTGTATGACAACTATGCATACAGATACGTACATAATTTTTACAACCTGAGAGACACAGGTTTGTCTGGATGTGAATTTGAGTGGAATGAATGTGGAGGAAGTAGGATGTTTTAGATTCCTGGTAGAAGCTATGGCAGCTGGTGGAACCAAGGTGAAGTGAACCACAGGGTGGGTGAGGATGCCTCCTCACTGGCTTTTTCTTTATCTCTGTCAGTTTCTGGAATTTTCATGTGTTTCTCTTACATATTTCCCAAATGAAGATGCAGTGAGTTGACTGAGGAGTGTGCACAAAGAGAGATCACTGTCTGTTAGGGCAAAGATGGCTATGTTTAGTAATACAGGAATTCTAGTGGTGCGCATATGTATGTGAGATATGGACCCTAAATGGAAAACTCAGAAAAGTGTGGATGTTACATAAATAGAATGTTTAAGGACAGTATTTGTTGTGAGGAGAGTTTATTGCATAAGAAAGATATATGATAGTAGGAAAAGTATAGTTGAGAGAGCTGAACACAGTATGATGTAATTGTTTGGACATATGGATAGAGTGAGTGAGGAGAGGCTAAGAGGATATATGTATCAGAAGTAGAGGGAGGAGGGGGAGACCAAGGATTTCATCTAAATATGCAGGAAAAATGTAAAGGACTTTGGAGCTTGACTATGGATAAGGGGCTTTGGTTTCAGTGTGCTTCCATTACACCTTAAGAATGGATTTGAGCAAATGAGGCCATTCTTTGTTCTCAGCATTACCTCACTGATGTAGAAAACAGCTAAGAAGTATTACAGAAGAACATGGGTTAATATATTGTATGGCCTTTCATAAAATAAACAGACACTCATTCTGCTCAGTTCATTCACATTGACTTCTTAGATATACTCACTTCTCCTTATAATTCTGATTCTAGTTTGTCTCTTAGCCTTGCTCTGATCTTCTATGCATGCTTTGTAATTGTCGCTGTTGTTTACTTCCAGCCATTTAGCAAATACTTGCAGATGGTTTTATGTTGTGTTGGCAACAAAAATTCGAGAGAGAGAGAGAGAGAGAGAGAGAGTTTGGTATGAAGTAATTTACATGATATAGTTTGTTTGTAAACTATCATTAGATATTCATTGAATTATGAAGGGTCCATACTTTTCCCCCTCATGCACTGATGATTCTCAGGTCCTCGAGCTTGTTACGATGAGGCCAAGAGAGTGTCAGAGACATTAGCCTATTCTTATGACAAGCAGGAAAATGTTGAAGTAAGAGTTGCACGCATCTTTAACACCTATGGCCCTCGTATGCATATGAATGATGGGAGAGTTGTCTCGAACTTCATCCTTCAGGCACTTACTGGCCAGGATATTACAGTAAGTTAAATACATTTTTAAAGAATGACTTAAACCAGAATCAGTTTATTATTTCAAAATGAGTAACTATTGGTTTCAGTATCCTAATTGTGAAGGTTGAACTGTTGATCAAAATTGTGTTGGTCAAGTAGAGTGATTATTTAAAAGATTTTTGTTGGTTGTATGCAGTATTATGAAGTGTTCTTTGATAATGCGAGTTCTGTGCTACTTGGAAGAAGCATATGTCCAGGATGTGGTCATGGGAAAGGCATTATTAACTTACAAGAGGGGAAAATTATGAACTTGCAAGAGGGGTAGTGAATTTTGAACTTGCAAAGACAGTGATGTAGAGCTCAAAGCACCTGTGGTGTATACCGTGCCTGCAAAATGCATTGTCTTCCTCCCATATATTTTCAGAAGCGATACACAACTAATATTTATGTTTATTGTGTGAGTAAGCATTTGACACTGTCAAGGTGAAATCATGGTACATCTGGTCACTAAGATTGGTGCTTCTAATGGTGTAAGTATCAGCAGCCTACCGCAGTGTGTCCCAGGCTATCAAGAGGGAAGGATTGTTTTTCTTTACTCCTCCTGGCTGCCACTTCCCTTTGGGAATTTTGGTTCTGGGTACTGTATTTCTTCCACCTGTGCTTCAAGATAGTTGGCTCTTACCTTTCTAAGTGGGAGAAGGCCCGAATTCTTTCCTGGTAGCAAGAAAATGTGGGTACATGGGAGATTTTTAGGTGCACTGGGTGCTCAGAATGCACAATCAGGTGGCTGCTTCTTGCAATGCCTCATCATTGCCTTGCCTCATTCAGGAGATCAAGACCCTATGAACCCAAAGCATGGTCCTAGAATACTTCAGGAACTTTACCAGTTCCAGGCCCAGACATCTGCAGATGGCAGTCAAGGCAAAAGGGAAGATGACAAGAGTACTTCAATGTAAAAGTAACATTGCCTTTGAAAATGTATGGGGTAGGCAGGCAAGTTTTTTTGCAGACCTGTAAGAGCACATTGTAACGTAGAAAACTTAGCAGCTTTTGAGTTGTATGCATTTCAGTTTAGGACACTGATGTTAGTCAGATTCTCATAAAGCTGAATACAGCTGTTGTACAGAAATAAGTTTATATCAATGTGTTTTGAATGAAAGTAAATTTATGATATTTGATAACTTAAAACAGCTAGTAGCAATAATCTAGGAAGATATTTTTTAGTGAAACAAGCTTTTGCAAGCAGAGAAAATGATGTCAATAAAAACATGTGTCCTTGCTTTAGGAAGAGGTAAAACTGATAAGGTTGTTTCATCAGTTGCTAGTGTAAATGGTTGAAGCAGCTACTTATGCATAGATATACATTATTTTTGCTTTTGTGGGATTGAAATGGTTAGAACAATTTTGATTTGTTAATCATCATTATTATGAATAAGGATGAAGGCTCCCTCCTTGGATACTCACCTGTTTTGGTATGGTGTGGATCATTGTGGTGTGAGTAAGGTCAGTCATTATCATATCATATCTTCATAAATGCTGATCTTTCTTGCCACAAAGTAAACCAGTTTTAGTGAATGCATATGTTTTCACAAGGCACAAATTACAAAGATATTGTAAATGTTTGATATTTGATATAGACTTCTTTCACTTATGATGCTGGGGAATTGATGAAATGGGAACCATTTCTACAACAGTTTACACAATAATTCTGTTTGACTATATTCAGATGAGATAAGATAAGCTGTAGTTGAAAGCACACTGTTACCATAAATTTACATAGCACTTGGCATAAACTATGATGAAAATAGGAACGGAGTATAAACTTTTGTAACACTGCCTGATAGAAAAAATATTCCTTACACGACAACTAGAGAAAGAGTGTGAACGAATGTGGCCTTTTGTCTTTTCCTGGCGCTTCCTCACTTGAGGGGGAAGGGATGCTATTTCCTGTGTGGTGGGGTGGTGAGGGGAATGGATGAAGGCAGCAAGTATGAATATGTACATGTGTATATATGTATATGTCTGTGCATGTATATGTTGAAATGTATATGTATGTATATGTGTGATGTGAGAAGTAGTGGTGATGTGAGAAGGAGATGGAGTGAGTATTTTGAGATTTGTTGAATGTGTTAGATGATAGAGTGGCAGATATAGGGTGTCTTGGTCGAGGTGGTGTGCGAAGTGAAAGGGCTAGGGAGAATGATTTGGTAAACAGAGAAGAGGTAGTGAAAGCTTTGCGGAAGATGAAAGCCAACAAGGCTGTGGGTTTGGATGGTATTGCAGTGGAATTTATGAAAAAAGCGGGTGACTGTGTTGTTGACTGGTTGGTAAGGATATTTAATGTATGTATGACTCATGGTGAGGTGCCTGAGGATTGGCGGAATGCATGCATAGTGCCATTGTACAAATACAAAGGGGATAAAGGTGAGTGCTTAAATTACAGAGGTATAGGTTTGTTGAGTATTCCTGGTAAATTATATGGGAGGGTATTGATTGAGAGGGTGAAGTCATGTACAGAGCATCAGATTGGGGAAGAACAGTGTGGTTTCAGAATTGGTTGAGGATGTGTGGATCAGGTGTTTGCTTTGAACAGTGTATGTGAGAAATACTTAGAAAAGATGTAGCATTTATGGATCTGGAGAAGGCGAGTTGATAAGAGATGCTCTGTGGAAGGTATTAAGAATATATGTTGCGAGAGGCAAGTTGTTAGAAGCAGTGAAAAGTTTTTATAGAGGATGTAAGGCATGTTTGCGAGTAGGAAGAGGGGAAAGTGATTGGTTCTCTATGAATGTAGGTTTGCGGCAGGGGTGCGTGATGTCTCCATGGTTGTTTAATTTGTTTATGGATGGGGTTGTTAGGGAGGTGAGTTCAATAGTTTTAGAGAGAGGGGCAAGTATGCAGTCTGTTGTGGATGAGAGAGCTTGGAAGTGAGTCAGTTGTTGTTCGCTGATGATACAGCACTGGTTGCTGATTCGTGTAAGAAACTGCAGAAGCTGGTGACTGAATTTGGTAAAGTGTGTGAAAGAAGAAAGCTTAGAGTAAATGTGAATAAGAGCAAGGTTATTAGGTACTGTAGGGATGAGGGACAAGTCAATTGGGAGCTGAGTTTGAATGGAGAAAAACTGGAGGAAGTGAAGTGTTTTACAAATCTGAGAGTGGATTTGGCAGCGGATGGAACCACGGAAGTGGAAGTGAGTCATAGGGTGGGGGAGGGGGCGAAAGTTCTGGGAGCATTGAAAAATGTGTGGAAGTCAAGAATGTTATCTCGGAAAGCAAAAATGGGTATGTTTGAAGGAATAGTGGTTCCAACAATGTTATATGGTTGCGAGGCATGGGCTAAAGACAGAGTTGTGCAGAGGAGGGTGGATGTGCTGGAAATGAGATGTTTGAGGACAATATGTGGTGTGAGGTGGTTTGATCGAGTAAGTAATGAAAGGGTAAGAGAGATGTGTGGTAATAAAAAAAGTGTGGTTGAGAGAGCAGAAGAGGGTGTTTTGAAATGGTTTGGGCACATGGAGAGAATGAGTGAGGAAAGATTGACCAAGAGGATATATGTGTCAGAGGTGGAAGGAACGAGGAGAAGTAGGACACCAAATTGAAGGTGGAAAGATTGAGTGAAAAATATTTTGAGTGATCGGGTCCTGAACATGCAGGTGGGTGAAAGGCGTGCAAGGAATAGAGTGAATTGGAATGATGTGATATACTAGGGTCGACGTGCTGTCAATGGATTGATTCAGGGCTTGCGAAGCATCTGGGGTAAACCATGGAAAGTTTTGTGGGGCCTGGATGTGGAAAGGGAGCTGTTGTTTCGGTGCATTATACATGATGGCTAGAGACTGAGTGTGAACGAATGTGGCCTTAGTTGTCTTTTCCTAGTGCTACCTTGTGCACATGCATGGGGAGGGGGTTGTCATTTCATGTGTGGTGGGTGGCAACGGGAGTGAATAAGGGCAGCAAGTATGAATTATGTACATCTGTATATATGTATATGTCTCTGAGATGTATAGGTATGTATATTTGCGTGTGTGGACGTGTATGTATATGCATGTGTATGTGGGTGGGTTGGGCCACTCTTTCGTCTGTTTCCTTGCGCTTCCTTGCTAATGCGGGAGCCAGCGACAAAGTATGATAAAAAATGAATACATAATCACTGTTTCCCGCATCAGCGAGGTAGCACCATGAAACAGATGTAGAATGGCCAATCCACTCATATACACATATATATGCATAAACACCCACATACACACATACATACATATACGCAGACATTACATACATACACATGTACATATTTGTACTTGCTTGCCTTCATCCATTCCTGGCGCTACCCCACCCCACAGGTAAACAGCATCACTATCCCCTGCTTCAGCGAGTTAGTGGCAGGAAAACAGACAAAAAGGCCACATTTGTTCACAATCAGCCTCTAAATGTCATGTGTAATGCACCGAAACCACAGTTCCCTATCTGCAACCATGCCCCACAGATCTTTCCATGGTTTACCCCAGATGCTTCACATAACTTGATTTGGTACGTTGACAGCATATCAACCCCAGTATACCACATATCCACACATATCCACACATCAAAATTGTAACAAGTGCCATATCTTGCTGAGACCTCTGCACTCTTCTCAGTTTACTTCTTCCAATTTCTGAGTGCTTTCAGAGGATTCAGAGCTCATGTTGTTTAGCTCTGCTGTAATCTTGTGCTTTCACAGCCCTAGCAATATTGCTTATTTCATCTGTATGCCCAAACTCCTTCATATTCATTCCCATTCACATTAAATTGGAATAGCGGTGGCAGACTCTGTCAGTCACAAAGAACTTATATCTGTCTTCAGATACTTTCGATATCCTCCTTCTTGAATATGAAGTAATAAGTGCCCTGTTATTCTACTTTAATCCCGGAGGCAGTTACTGTAGTAAAATTTGTAATTCTGTTATTCATAATATTTACAGATATATGGGTCAGGACAGCAAACAAGGTCATTCCAGTATGTGACTGATTTAGTAGATGGACTTGTTAAACTCCAGAACTCAAATTATTCATTGCCTGTCAACCTTGGCAATCCAGAGGAACATACAATTGAAGGCAAGTTTGTTTTGATAATGAAAATTGTATTTTTACTTTCCAATGTTTCTTAATAATTTTCATTAACACCCAATTTTCTTGATCTTCTGATGAAGAGTAGATATTATATCTACTGCACCTTTCCAAGTTTGAGGATTTCTTTTTGTGATGCAGATAGAATATTTCCAGTCTAGACATCCATTGTCCAACATTGCTCAAAATCCAAATCCTCACACAATTGAGATTCCTGCCAAAATGACAAGATTTTCTGAACTTTGAATTTGAGACAATAAACTTTGAATTTGAGACAATAATTCTCTGTACTTTTCTCAGGTATTTCTCTCATATATGTGGTTTTTGGCTTTATAAGTAAGTGTCTCCAACAAGCAAATAAGTGACAGTGCTGAGTGTCTAGGTAAAAAGAGGAAACATGGTGTGCATACCTTTATGCAAAAAAATTGAAAACTCTATTGATATTGAATAAAAAGAAAGATGGATTGATTTATCAGTTTTAAGTACTGATAATAAGTTTTCAAGAAATATCAATTTTGACAGTGGTACTACTTCCTTTGTTGCCAAAAAAGTTAGGAAAGATATTTTTCTTTAATTACAATTGTTTCATTTTATCACCCCTTATGCCCACATTGTGAAAGGTAAAAGTAGTTTCAGATGGGTGTATGTCTGGTGCAGCAGAGTTCAAGATTGTATTTCATGTGGGGGGTGATCATTTAATGCTTGTTCAGTCATTTAAGTAAGAATATATTTTGTCACAGTAGTGTTTGCTGAGGGATGGAACACCAGAGTTTAGGGGTTGCTGAAGTGGAAGGCAGGGGTTGAATTATTTTTTCTGCTCTGGTTTATTGTTTGGTTATAAAGTGGTTTGGTTTGGAGAGGCCAAGAGCTATTGCAAAGAATTAAGTGCTGACCATGTTGAGGTTAGCTTGTAATGAAAGAAGTTTTTGTTTGGTTGTTCAAAGCAGTATACTGTAATTACTCAAATGTAATCCACCATGTGTTGTTAGCTACAGGATAAGTTTTAGACGTATTTCACACAAACATACTCGGACTTCTCTTTCAAACTCCATCCCATAGCTGAGAAAACATTGAAAACAGGCAGTGGAGAGCATGGGAGCACTTATTCACTATGTTTTATATGTGTAATCCTGATACATTAGTTGATGAATTCCATGCATTGCATTCGTATTGAACTAAAAAATTGAGCATTTGGTTAATGTTTACAATAGAAGTACTTGTTTATTGAAATCATATCATATTTATGGACTTAATTTCTGACCTACAGAACAGTATTACTAGATTACAAAATAAGCACATCCAGTTTTGCATTAAGATATAATTTTTCCATAGAGCTAACACTGCTGCTGGGCTCTTACACATTTTGGGGATAAAATATGGTTTTAAGCAAGAAAATCTTAATGCATACCTGAAAACTGAAAATGTGGAAAGAAAGCATGTCAGGGGATGCAATGTTTGTTTATGTTAAATTTGGATATGGGGACAGAGAAGCTGTGCATATGCCACAGTATTTTTACTCTTATGCAAGTTGAAAGCTTGAGCATTTTCATGCCTATTTACAATAGAAAGTATTTGCTTATGAATTTCATGATATTCCTGGACATGTTTTAAAACAGTACAGTATGCTATGCTGTTTCTTATTTTAGTAATTAGAGATGATAATTATATGTCAAAGTAAGACACTTTAGCAGAACTTCATCCATTCTCACATCAATAAGCACATCCAGGTTTATGTTAAGATTGATAGTTTTCCACATTACTGACACAGCTTATTCAAGCTAGGCTGTTGCTTGTTTTGGGAGGATCAAGGTACCATTATAAATGAATTGATTTTCTTGCTTAGCTCAAAGTTCAACAAGTAGAGGAAAAGCTTGTGAGGAGATGCCATATTTGTTTATATCAAATCCAGATACACAGACAAAAGAAATATGTGAATGTTTCAACATTTTCACTCATATTTGATTTAAAACCAGGATATTTTAATGTATATTTTCATTAGAAAGTACCTGCTCGTTAAACAATTAATATTTCCATGTTTTCTCACATATGGTACAGAATGTTGTATTTGTATTACTTTACATTAAAGATTATTATTACCTTGTGGCAAAACAGTGTTCTTCCTCAGCTTCTTTTTCTGACAGCTGTTAAGGCAGAAGGAGTGTTGGGTGGGATGTTTTTTTTGCTTTAATACTGAGGACAATATGTGGTGTGAGGTGGTTTGATTGAGTAAGTAATGAAAGGGTAAGAGAGATGAGTGGTAATAAAGAGAGTGTGGTTGAGAGAGCAGAAGAGGGTGTTTTGAAATGGTTGGTCACATGGAGAGAATGAGTGAGGAAAGATTGACCAAGAGGATATATGGGTCAGAGGTGAAGGGAACGAGGAGAAGTGGGAGACCAAATTGGAGGTGGAAAGATGGAGTGAAAAAGATTTTGAATGATCGGGGCCTGAACATGCAGGAGGGTGAAAGGCGTGCAAGGAATAGAGTGAATTGGATCGATGTGGTATACCGGGGTTGACGTGCTTTCAGTGGATTGAACCAGGGCATGTGAAGCGTCTGGGGTAAACCATGGAAAGTTCTGTGGGGCCTGGATGTGGAAAGGGGGCTGTTGTTTCGGTGCATTATACATGACAGCTGGAGACTGAGTGTGAACGAATGTGGCCTTTGTTGTCTTTTCCTAGTGCTGCCTTGCACATATGCCGGGGGAGGGGGTTGTTATTTCATGTGTGGTGGGGTGGCGACGGGAATGAATAAGGGCAGACAGTATGAATTATGCACATGTGTATATATGTATATGTCTGTGTGTGTATATATATGTATACGTTGAGATGTATAGTTATGTATATGTGGGTGTTTATGTATATACATGTGTATGTGGGTGGGTTGGGCCATTCTTTTGTCTGTTTTCTTGCACTACCTCGCTAACGCGGGAGACAGCGACAGAGTATGAAATAATAAGTAAATGATCTTTTTCTACCACAATTATGATTTTGGCTGCTAAAAACGTTGTTACGGCCCATAAGGTATCATGTTATCTGTTCTTTCCATATACTCACAAACATTATGGTGTCTGGCTACTGCAGTTTAGCTTTGGTTGAAATCATTCACCTATCAGTAGCTTTTTTTCATTTAGAATTAGCAAAAATCATGAATACATCTTTTGAAGCTGATATACAGTAAATGATGAACTAAGATTTTATTTTCACATCAAATCAGAATGTTTCTCTGCATTTTTTTTAGGCAGTTTTAGTTCGGCTTGTTTACATTGTATTTCTATGGTTGAAGGTTTGTCCATATATTTTTTGCTGAAATTGGAAGTCGTAACTGCAGGATGTATGAAATATCTAAAGGTAAAATCATCCTATTGTGATGAGGTTGAATTATTGACATAGCAGGAAGTAACTGAAGCTGGCTAAGCAAGACTGAAAACTGCTGCTACTTTGTGGCTTCAGGTTTTGCTCTATGGTAAGAACTTTTTTAAGCATTGAGAGTGGGCCAAAACTTTATTTTGTGTGTATTTGTATTGGGAAATGTAATAGATTTCGGGTTTGTTTATTGTCAGATTTCAGGTGTTTGTTTACATGTTAGAAGGTGCCTCAAAAGAGGATATTTTGCAGAATTACCACAGTGTAAACCTTTTTTTATTTCATCATGAAGTTTATGTAATAGGTACTGAAGATATTAGTGATGTTTTTACTATTAAAGATATGCTTAAAAATCCTTTCAGTGAGAATTGTTTAGCTGGGCACTGTCACAGTACAGAAGTAAAGAACCCTTTTTAAGTTTGTTTTATATTTACAGAATTTGCTGTGATTATCCACAAGATGGTAGGTGGCAAGAGCCATATTGTTCACAAAGAAGCTATGGAAGATGACCCTCAGAGACGCAAACCAGATATCACCAGAGCAAAGAATATCCTTGGTTGGCAACCTGTTGTAAGTTCTCAGATGAATATGACTGAAAACAAATCACAGTATTTTTAGAATTTTGTTCCTCTCATTTGTGGCTTGTAAAAATGAAATATTGATTTATTAAAGCACTACATTCTTTGCTCATCCTTTCCAGTATCAGCCATTTAAGGACATCCTAGTCAGCTTTCCCAGTCAGACTAGGCTCACTACCACACCTGTCATTTCTTACATGAGCAACCCACTTCACTTGCTCTCCTCAGGCATTTGATTTCCAACATGTCCACACTCTTCTATTCATATGGATTTAGGGTCCAATGATCCATTCAATACTAGTATACATAGCAGGTAGTAGTTAGCAGGCAGACACCAACCAAGGAGGTATATTGCTGGTGCCACCCACCTGGATATCAGGAGGGTCAGTGACAGCTGCATAATGACCAAGCACTTCAGTGGTTATCAAGTTGCACTCCTTTGACCCAGGCAGCTGCCTTTTCTTTCTGCCTCACCAATATGTAGACTGCTGGCATTATGTCCACAAACATACAATCTCTCCTTCTCATGCATAACACTTGACAGAATATAACTATAGATTTTTCTGCTGTGAGTGCTATGTGCTAGCCCTGCCTTTTGGCAAAAAGGTAGGAGCAATTGATAGAATAGTAGGTGGGGAGCATCAGGTAGAAATATTAGGTATAAGTACTTTATTAAAGAAGGGGGTGACTGTGTTGTTGATTGGTTGGTAAGAATATTCAGTGGATGTATGGACCATGGTGAAGTGCTTGAGGATTGATGGAATGCTTGCATAGTGCCATTGTACAAAGGCAAAGGGAATAAAGGTGAGGGTTCAACCTATAAAGGCATAAGTTTGTTGAGTATTTATGGGAAATTATATGGAAGGGTATTGATGGAGAGGGTGAAGGCATGTACAGAACGTCAGATTGGGGAAGAGCAGTGTGGTTTCAGAAGTGGTAGAGGTTGTGTGGACCAGGTGTTGGCTTTGAAGGTGTGAGAAATACTTAGAAAAACAGATGAATTTGTGTTTAGCATTTATGGATCTGGAAAAGGCATAAGATACGGTTGATAGAGATGCTTTTTGGAAGGTCTTAAGAGTATATGGTGTAGGAGATAGGTTGCTAGTAGCAGTGAAAAGTTTTTACCATTGATGTAAGGCACATATACGAGTTGGAAGAAAGGAGAGTGATTAGTTCCCAGGGAATGTCGGTTTGTGGCAGGGGTGTGTGGTGTTCCCATGATTGTTTAATTTGTTTATGGATGGGGTCGTTAGGGAGGTGAATGCAAGAGTTTTGGAGAGAGGGGCGAGTCTGCAGTCTGTTAGGGATGAGAGGGCCTGGGAAGTGAGTCAGTTGTTGTTAGCCAATGATACAGCTGTAGTGGCTGATTCATGTGAGAAACTGTAAAAGTTGGTGACTGTTTGGTAAAGTGTGTGAAAGGAGAAAGTTGAGAGTAAATGTGAATAAGAGCAAGGTTATTAGTTTCAGTAGGTTTGAGGGACAAGTTGATTGGGATGTAAGTTTGAATGGAGAAAAATTGGAGGAAGTAAAGTGTTTTAGATATCTGGGAAAGGACTTAGCGGCGAATGGAACCATGGAAGCGGAAGTGAGTCACAGATTGGGGGAAGAGGCAAGGGTCTGGGAGTGATGAAGAATGTGTGGATGGAAAGAACATTATCGCAGAGAGTAAAAATGGGTATGTTTGAAGGAATAGTAGTTCCAACAATATTATGTTTGTGAGGCATGGGCTATAGATAGGGTTTTACGGAGGAGGGTGGATGTGTTGGAAAAGAAATGTTTGAGGACATATGTAGTATGAGGTGTTTTGATTAAGTAATGAAAGGGTGAGAGAGATGTGTGAAAATAAGAAGAGTGTGGTTGAGAGAGCAGAAGAGGATGTGTTAAAGTGGTTTAGGCTTATGGAAAGAATGAGTGAGGAAAGATTGACAAATAGGATATATGTGTCATATGTGTCAAAGGTGGAAGGAACAAGAAGTGGAAGACCAAACTGGAGGTGGAAGGATGCAGTGAAAAAGATTTTGAGTGATCAGAGCCTGAACATACAGGAGGGTGAGAGGCATGCAAGTAATAGAGTGAATTGGAACGATGTGGTATACCAGAGTTTATGTGCTGTCAATGGACTAAACCAGGGCATGTGAAACATCTGAAGTAAACCATAGAAAGGTCTATAGGGCCTGGATGTGGATAGGGAGCTGTGGTTTCGGTACATGTGTATATGTAATGTATATTTATTCATTTATTTATTATACTTAGTCGCTGTCTCCCACGTTAGCGAGGTAGTGCAAGGAAACAGATGAAAGAATGGCCCAACCCACCTACATACACATGTATTTACATAAACACCCACACACACACACATATACATACCTATACATTTCAATGTATACATACCTGTACATACACAGACATATACATATATATACATGTACATATTCATACTTGCTGCCTTCATCCATTCCTGTCGCCACCCCACCACACATGAAACAACACCCCCCTCCCCCTTGCGCACGCGCGAGGTAACACTAGAAAAAGACAAAAAAGGCCACATTCGTTCACACTCGGTCTCTAGTTGTCATGTGTAATGCACCAAAACCACAGCTCCCTTTCCACATCCAGGCCCCACAAAACTTTCCATGGTTCACCCCAGACACTTCATATGCTCTGGTTCAGTCCATTGACAGCACATCGACCCCAGTATACCACATCATTCCAATTCACTCTATTTCTTGCAAGCCTTTCACCCTCCTGCATGTTTAGGCCCCGATCACTCAAAATCTTTTTCACTCCATCCTTCCATCTTCCATTTGGTCTCCCATTTCTCCTCGTTCCCTCCACCTCTGACACATATATCCTATTTGTCAATCTTTCTTCACTCATTCTCTCCATGTGAACAAACCATTTGAACACCCTCTTCTGCACTCTCAACCACACTCTTTTCATAACCACACATTTCTCTTACCCTTTCATTATTTACTCAATCAAACCACCTCACACCACATATTGTCCTTAAACATATAATTTCCAACACATCCCCCCTCCTCTGCACAACTCTATCTGTAGCCCATGTCTCGCAACCATATAACATTGTAGGAACCACTATTCCTTCAAACATACCCATTTCTGCTCTCCAAGATATCGTTCTCGCCTTCCACATGTTCTTCAACACTCCCAGAACCTTCGCCCCCTCCCCCACCCTGTGACTCACTTCTGCTTCCATGGTTCCATCCGCTGCTAAATCCACTCCCAGATATCTAAAACACTTCACTTCCTCCAGTTTATCTCCATTCAAACTTACCTCCCAATGAACATGTCCCTCTACCCTACTGAACCTAATAACCTTGTTCTTATTCACATTTACTCTCAGCTTTCTTTCACACACTTTACAAAACTCAGTCACCAACTTCTGCAGTTTCTCAACCGAATCAGCCACCAGCGCTGTATCATCAGCGAACAACAACTGACTCACTTCCCAAGCTCTCTCATCCAGCACAGACTGCATACTTACCTCTCTCTCTCCAAAACTCTTGTATTCACATACCTAACCACTCCATCCATAAACAAATTAAGCAACCATGGAGACATCATGCACCCCTGCCGCAAACTGACATTCACTGGGAACCAATCACTTTCTCTGCCTACTCGTACACATGCCTTGCATCCTTAGTAAACCTTTTCACTGCATCTAGCAACTTACCTCCCACACCATATACTCTTAATATCCTCCACAAAGCATCTCTATCAACTCTGTTGATGTAGCATTACTTCTGTGAAACAAGATCAGCGCCTTACTTTTGTGTTTGGGTTGCATGCTCACTTACGGATGTGGTTATATGGGAAACGTGTGCACATGTCAGTTATCGTACTTGTATAACCTGGATTAGAACACAGTGCAGTGGATAAGTTTGAAATGTAGTGAAGATATTGGAACTTCAAGGAGAGAGCTCCTTAAGGTTTTTCATATGTTTTCCCCAATTACTTCTTTATCCATCATATGTAGATAGGAATAGCATAATGATATGAATTCATTCCATGTTTGCAACATTCACTGACACGTTAATTCATATGTTATTAAAAGAAGTTTTGCTTTTTGCAGGTATCACTCCAAGAAGGCATTAAGAAAACTGTTAATTATTTCCGTAAAGAATTAATGAGATCAAAGCACTCTGAAAGAAACTTACACAGCCCAGTAGATGCAAGTAATATCAATAAGGTTCACAAAGCTGGAGATTATAATGACTTTTAAGGTAATTACTTGAGATTTTTGTTGGATACCCTTTAAGCAGTAAACGTTTTGGTCACTTGTGATGAAGTGATAATGCATCTTTTCATTTCATTTCATGGTTAAAATTTCAGATGATGGAAATTAGTATTAGTTAACCATCTGTTTTATCTGTTTCGGAAGCGTAAATTAATGAGCGAATGCTTCAAGGGTGGTTAGGTACTATATCCCTTAGAAGGCTATGAAAATGTAGACTTTTGGTTGGAGGAAAATAGCAAACATATATGAAAATGTGTATATGTATTTTTTCTTTTTTTTTTTCCTTTTCATATTTGATTGCTATTTCCCACATCTGCGAGGTAGTAGCAGAAAACAAACGAAGAAAAACTCATTCACTTGCATATGCATATATATACACATATGCACATACACGCACAGATTCATACATATACACACATACACACACATACATATACATATACTGTAGACACGTATTTGCTCACCTTCCTGCCCCCCACCCCTCCCCACAGGAAACAGCGAAGTAGTGCCAGTAAACAGATTAAGAGTGGCCATATTTGTTCACACTCAGTGTCTGGCTCTCATGTGCGATGCACCAAAACCACAGCTCTCTATCCACATCCAGGCCCAACAGACCTTTCCATTGTTTACCCCAGACATATTTATATGTATATCAGTTTCTTGTTGATGTTCTCAACTTGTCTAATGATTCTTTGATACTGCTTAGGTAGATTATTAATAAGCTGGCTAAAGTTCATTGCAAGGGTATAACCGAACTCAAGTAGAAACCAGTAGTGCAATTCTTCTTAGGTAGATGGTAACATGGTGTTTCATGACTCGTGTCACATTCTCTAGTGCAAAGACAGTATGATATGATCTCTTTAATGTGGAGGGTTTTGCTTGACCCTATGCGCCTTCAGATATTCGAGGCCATCTACATTGAGGAGATATTCTGAATATAGATCTGCAGAGGATGATCTTGTTTTACTGAGTGCTCAATGCTTGACCTGTCCCATCAGGAGAGAGATGAGAACTGGTGATGTCATGCTGCGATATGCCCAACTAACTTGACACTGCAAGCTTTCATTGGTCAGACAAGAGAGTAGCAGCCTGATATATTCATCCATCACTGGTCAGATTTTTGTACATATACCTAGACCATACCATACTGTCCTTACAATTGAGAATGTGACATGAGTCATGAAATGTTGTGTTACTGTGTACCTAAGAAAAATTGCACTACTGGTTTCTACTTGAGTTTGGTTCTATTCTTGTTATGAACTTTGGCCAGCTTATCAGTAATCTGCCTGAGCAGTAGAAGAGAACTGTTAGACGAGTTGAAAACATCAGCAAGAAACTGATAAATGCTGAAGTAGCTGTCATATTCAATAAAATGTTTACATGTGTATGTTTTTGTATGTATGTATGTATAATCTTTTTAGTGCTTGTTTGGTATTTTCTGCATGTCTGATGGTGTGGAGCTCTAGATGGGATTGGAGGGGAAATTGTTTTGTCTTTATTAAGTTATTGCCATGTGGATATGTGTCAATATGGTGGTTGCTTAGGATGGTGGGATCTGTGAATATAGGTTGTTGATAAGTGAGCATTTTATTTTTATATGCAGATTGGTGGATTGCTATGAATTAGTCTGGATGGGAGGGAGTTCTTGAAGTTGGGTGTAATTGAGTGTCACATATGTTGATGTGAGATCGTATTGGAAGTATTTTTGTTTCACCCAAGAAAATATTTTTTTTGGTCTATAAGTTTATGTTTGATTTTGAAACTTTTGGTGACTAGACAGGTGGAGTATAGTCTAGGGAGCAGTGGATGAATGATTTGTAAAGGATTCTAAGGGATTCTTGTCCAAAACTGGTGTTGTAAGTGTTGAGAGAGCATTTAGTTTATTTCTTATTTTTCCATTTCTGTGTGGGGTTAAGAGGGTGATAGGGTATTCCTGTGGGAGATTAAATATTCTTTTATGGGCTGACTAGTGTTCAAATCGTGGGATGTAGTGCTGCATATTTGTTTTTGCAGGTGTCACAGGATTTGTGGTGATACTACAAGTTAGAGATCATCCATAATGGGACATCTGTCAACTGCAGTGACATTGGATGTAGTTAAAGTTCCTCCTTCTCTTAGGAAACCTACCTTACCCTGCTCCATGTGTGTGATACTGAACTCTGCCTGTTGCAAGTTGCTTTGCAGGTGAAGGGTCAACTTTTGCAAGGTTGTAGCATTGGAATACAGTCTCATCAAAGAATTTTTCACTCCAAAGGGGTCTGCATTTCTCTGCTACTGGAAGTGGTGCATCCTTAAGCTGCAAGAGCCTTTAGAAAGGTCCTAGGTAACACCAGGATTCTTCTATAGAAATTAGTTCTGGGGTAATTGTAATGCAGGAAACAGCGATCATATATGGAAATGAAATGTTTGAGTGACAATATGTGGTGTGAGGTGGTTTGATCAAGTAAGTAATGAAAGGGTAAGAGAGAGATGTGTGGATATAAAAAGAGTTAGGTTGAGAGAGCAGAAGAGGATGTGTTGAAATGGTTGGGTATATGGAGACAGTGAGTTAGGAAAGATTGACAAAGAGGATATATGTGTCAAAGGTGGAGAGACCAAGAAGTGGGAGACCAAATTGGAGGTGGAAGGATGGAGTGAAAACGATTTTGAGTGATTGGGTCCTGAACATACAGAAGGGTGAGAGGCATACGAGGAATAGAGTGAATTGGCACGATGTAGTATACCGGGATTGATGTACTGTCAATGGAGTGAACCAGGGCATGTGAAATGTCTGGGATAAACAATGGAAAGGTCTGTGGGGCCTGGATGTGGATAGGAAGTTGTGGTTTCGGTGCATTACACACGATAGCTAGAGACTGAGTGTGAACAATGAGGCCTTTTTTGTCTGTTTTTCTGGCACTACCTTGCTGAAGCAGGGGATAGCAATGCTGTGGGGTGGGATAACACCAGGAATGGATGAAAGCAAGCAAGTATGAGTATGTACATGTGTATATATGTATATGTCTGTGTATGTGTATATACATGTATGTATATGTGCAGGTATGGACATTTATATTTCCTCTATTAAAAAAAAAAGAGGATAAAAAACTAGCCAGAGGTATTTCCTAGCTTAGTCATACAGTGCTAAAATGTTTTTAATTGAATACTTGCTTAAGTGATCCCTGCACTTTGCTGACTTGTCTTTTTCTTATGTGCAGTACAAATAGGAAATTGCCCGCATGCACGCACACAGTTTCCAGAAAGATTAAGATGGTAGAGCACATTGCTTTCTTTTACAAAGTAGGCATGCAATGAATTGATTGGTAGTGAATCAATTACTTGTCAAAGGTGTTCAGGAATACATATTGACATAGTATTAATATTCAGTATTTTTGTTGTATTTCATACTTTTATGGGAAAGACAGCAGAATTTCTTAAAGATTCTTTTATGCAATGGATCTCAAATTGCAGTTTGGTAGAGGTATAAGAACTTTGCCAATACCAAGATTATGGGTGTTAACATTTTTTTTTCTTCGAGTGTCGTGAAATGATTGTACGTAATAGATTATTTTGACATCATTATCTATTTGTAATGTTTAATAGATAAACAAGTCACCTTTTGATTTTGAAGTTGAATGCATTTGATTTTATGTAAAGGGTTATCCTCATGGTGAAAGTTAGAGAGTGATATTATCCATGATTTTGAAAAGTAATGTAGATTATGGGGAAAATATAGGTAGAATGTTGCTTTTGTGACCAGATGCTGGTATATTTATTTGATGTTTAACCCTTTCATGGCTATATACATTGATCAAGTGTTGAATAGCAAGGTGCTGTGAACATAATCCTACACACTATTTGTAAGAACTTAAATTCAGTGTGAATTGTAGGCTCCTGTGCTTAGCCATGGATGGCCTCCCAAACAAAGGATGAGTCACTCGAGTTGCCAGAAGACTTCACTAACACACGTGTGACCACAATGGGTGGTTGTGCTCCTTTACTTGGGACTCTTCGAATCTGTGGTGCTCAGCCTTGCCCTGAGGGATTGGCTGATTTGGGAAATATATCTCTTCCTAAACTACCAATGCATTATTATCAATTCATAAAAAAGTTTTGATAATGTTTCTGCTCCCATCGTATAAATCAAAAACGATTGGAAATACATGTTTATGTAACTTGAATATGTAGGATTGGCTAATCTGGTAGGTAATGTGCATTTCTAAAACTAGGAACAGTTAAGAAAAGAGATGACTATATTTTTGTGCACCTTTTCATTTAATAAAAGACTATTTTTCACACACTGGGGAAACTGAAAAAATCTTTTGCACGCTGAAAGGGTTAAGTATTATAGTGTCTACATGGAACACAAAGTCATTGAAACACTTGTATTATTCTTGAGGTTGTGCTGAATACTGTTAAGGCATAGTTTTAGAACATAAGTAATTTATACAAAATTTTGTTTAGTATGTTAAGGAAAATTGTTAAAACCATTTCATTATAGGCCACACTGTATATATATATATCTGTTTCATATAGAATATAAGTAGATATGGTTATATTCATGTAATTTATAGACTTCAGCTATTTGCATAAATTCACATATAAATACATTTACCATATTTGATGATAATGTGTACACGTACTATTTTATTATACATTCAAATACACTCCTCTCCTGTCCAGATATTTCTTTCTCTGTGGTAGTCTCACTTAAGCTTCTGAATTTTAGTCATGATTTTCTCATCTTCATCACTTTTTTGTATTTTAAAAGTAAGATATGCTGTGAACCCATTGATCATGTAGGTGATCATGAATTGAATGTACAGGGAGTTTATCTACATATATACTTCACATATTTACATTTTAAGAGAATAATGATGAAGAGAGCAGATTTTTTTATTTTGTGTAGATTTTTCTGCATTGTTGTAGTTACTTGAAGCTCTATACATTCATCATGTTTTCTTGTAAATACTTGTAATAAAGATGCAGTTTGTTATTTCATTTAGAGATATTTTATTGGATACCCAGTCCACAGCAAAATCAATATTAACTTCCCACTGAATTGGCTTCACCCTGAGTGAATTATGTCTTGCATAGTTTTGTGTACATGGCTTCCTTAATTTGCATCATTGCCAAATGAACTCTGCTAAAGTGATTTTCATTTACCAAAAAAGTATGTTTTCTTATTGGTTTTATGTTTGAGTTTCTTTTTGGCATAGTTGATCGCTGTTTCCTGTAATGGTGAGGTAACGTCAGGAAAAGATGAACAGTCTCATTCACTCACATCAATGGTCTTGCTACCATGTGCAGTGCACCAAAATCATAGTCTTCCATTTACAAATAGGCCCCATTGACCTTTCAGTGGTTTTCCCTTATCACTTCATGTGCCATGGTTCAGCCCAGTGATGGCAGATTGCCCCATATATACCGTATTTCTCCACTTTGCTCTATTCCATGCATTCTTCAAACCCTCCTGTATGTTCAGGAACACTCAAGGCCTCTCATTTCTTTCATCTCTTCTTGGTTTCACTCTTTTTCCTGTTCCTTACTTTCCTGAAATGTATATCCTCATAGTCATCCTGTCCTCACTCATCCTTGTCATATTTCCAAACATTTACAACACCCACTCATACATACTCCTCTTTCTGTTCCTCATCTCTGGTGATTTAAAATTTATTTGATCAACCCTCCTCACATCACATCTTGTCATCAAACATTTCATTTTCACCACAATTGCCCATCCCATACATTTTTTTCAAACGCCCACCCTTTGTATCCATACAGCATTGACAGGACTGTTATAGACATCTTTATGCTTACACACTGTGAGTTCTCTTTCTGTACATTGCCCTGTGCACCCAAGACCTTTGTCCCTACACTGATCCTATGGCTTACCTCAGCTTCCATGGTTTCATTCACTGCTATATCCACTTCCAGGTTCTCTTCATTCAAACTCATCCTCAAGAAAACCTCTAGTTACTGCTAAACCTAATACCTCCATTTTATTCACATTTGCTCTCAATTTTCTCCTTTTACACTCACTTCCAAATTCAGACACCGGCTTTTGCAGTGTCTCACTGGAATCTTCTACTAGTGCCCTATCATACACAAACAACAATTGACTCCCAGGTCCCCCTTATCTCCAACAGACTGCATACCTGCTTTGCTTACTTGATAAAAATCACTGACCCTAATAGCTTTCCTCCCACTCCATGTTTTTGAAACACTTTCCACAAAAGCATCCCTATCAACCCTAGTATATCCTTTCTCCAGATTAGTAAATGCCACATACAAACCTCTTTCTCTATAAGTATTTCCCACACATTCTTCAAAGTGAACACATAATCAGCACATCCTATATCAATCCTGGAACCACATTGTTCTTCCCCAGTCTGATTATCTGTGCATGCCATCAGCCTGTCAATTACTACTTTGCCATACAACTTTTCAGGTACTCTTAACAAACTTATCTATCTGTCTATTCTACCTATATCTCTGATGCCTGTTCCCTCCAAGAACTTCCATCAAGGGGATGGCCACAGCAAAAGGGTCTCCACATATCTCTGTCCTTACGTGCCATCATCACATACACTATTCTATGCATTCTTCCACCATTTCTCTCCCTCCAGTATTTGTCCACTCTATTTCTCCTTGTCACAGGTGGTCTTCCTCTCACCAACTTCTTTTCACATTCTTTTCACATGCCCATGCCACCTCAACATATTACATTTCACCCACTCTACCAATCCACCAATTCATTCCCTTTGTATTATCTCTCATTTACCTCTTCATTCCTTTCTTCATTCCATCTAGTCATGCCACATGCTTCTCTCAAATAGCTCATTTCCACAGCCTGGATTTTCAACCTCTTTGACTCATTCCATTTCCATGTTTCAGCTGCATAGGTCAGGGTTGGGGGGACTATATTGTCCCTTAAGCCTCTCTTCTTTTCCAGTCTTACACCTCTACCCTTCATTATTTATAAAGGGACCCAATGACTTTTACCATGTACTGCTCTCTCCCTTATCTCTCCTTCCATATTAACAGACTTAGCTAAGACAGCTCTTACATACTTAAATTATATCACCTCTTACAGTCTTTCTCCCCCAATATTTAAAACAGTTTGGAACACTTTCTTTCACTCTATACGGTTTTTCATAATCTATACTTTCACTCTTTCCTTTCAAACACCATTACTGTACTTTTATTTTCATTTACCTTCTATTACCTATGCTTACACACATCATAAAACACTCTTACAGTCTTCTGTAACTCCTTGTTACTTTCTGCAAACAAAAGTATTATCCGCAAACAGGCTTGCCACTGTACCTCATTGCCACACTCCATCTCTGAACCCCCTTTCCCTAGTTTTCTTTCATCTCTCTTATCACTCTATCCATATATATATTATAAGGCTAAGGTAACTACACAGTTATGCCTCACACCCACACGTATACCAAAACTTTTGCTCAAGTCTCCATCCACTCTTACACTCTATAGAAGGTTCTCGCACCATCCAACAGTTGGCCTCCCATACCCAATATATCCTTAATACATCCCATGAAACATTGCACTCAGCTCTGTTATACACTTTCTCTAGATCCATAAAAGTTGCATACAACTTCTTACCTTTTGCTAAATACTTTTCTATAGGCTTGTTCACCACAAAAATGTTATCCACACATCCCCTATCTATCTACATTTCTGATGCCTGTTCCCTTCAGGAATCCTCCTAAGAGGGTGGCCATGCCAAAAGAATGTCCATAACTGGTTAACTCCTGTGCTGCTTTTTGGCCTTTAGTGCCTCACCCTTAATAGGCCATTGGCATAGTGTAACTGTAGTGCAAAGTTTTCAGAGGCACCTACGAACTACTACCTAATGTCCTAATGTTGGAACAGACATCCCCTACCTTTCATAAAACTTTCTTGCTCCTTGCTTATTATGTATTCAGTCACTTCCATCACTCTATCAGTCATCATTCTTACACATGCTTTTCCTAACTGGCTTATTCCCCTCTAATTGCTACATACATCCTTAGCACCTTGTACTTTGAATCAAAGAATAATAATAACTCTCACCTAATCCTCAGGCACAGCCTTCTGTTTTTATGCTGAATTACACATCAGATGCATCAACTCTGTCACTTTTTCTCCTCCATGCTTCAACATTTCAGATGTAATCCCATCCACTTCAGGTGCCTTTCCTCAGTCACCTTACCATGATCCATACACTGGAAATCCTAATTAAACAATCAACAACACAGTTACTTCATTTCTTAAGAAATTCAACTGCAGTACCATTCACTCAAGGTGCCTTGCAACATTTCATCTTATATGGAAGGCTTTCAGCACCTCTTCACTTTACACCACACCAATTGCCATGACTCATTTCATATACCTCTCCAACCTTGTCAGTAAGCACATTCAACAAAACCTTCAATGTTCCCACACCATAACCTTAACCTTTTCATTTCATCTCTGCATGTTTACCACTTCCACTGTTGCCTCCTTCACCAGCATTCCCATATGTTATCTGTTATTCTGAAATTGCTACCTTACTTTTCATATTCTTCCTGAAGTGTATTGATACTCAGTCAACCCAACTCTTATTTGCCCTATTTTTCCGATATTGCACCTTCTTATTGACCTCCTATTGACCTGCCAGTTTCATTTGTACATCTCTCTCATTCACTCTTGTTCCCTGTAATCACTAATGCCCATACACCTCTCTTTTCTCTTTCACTAGCAGCTGAATGTACTCATCCAACTACTCAAAATCCTTTTTTACCTGCCTGCCTCCTGCATGCCACTTACCTCATTTTTTTTTTTAATTCATGATTACCCCAGGACCAATTTCTGTGGGAGAGTCCTGGTGTTACCCAAAAGCTATTCAAAGTCTCCTGTAGCCAAAGGATGCACTACTTCCACTGGCAGGGAAATGTACACTCCTTTGAAGAAGGTTTTTTGATGAGACTGTACTCCCAGTGATACAGCTTCACTGAAATTTGTTACACACAGTGTAACCCCAAGCAGGAAGAGTTTAGTAATACACACACACACACACACACACAAACACACACAAACATATATATATATAATTATTTTATAACTATACTTTGTCACTATCTCCTACATTTGTGAGGTAGTGCAAGGAAACAGATTCAGATACAGCTTCATTGAAATTTGTTACACACAGTGTAACCCCAAGCAGGAAGAGTCTAGTAATACACACACACACACACACACACACACACATATGTATATTTTTTTATTACTATACTTTGCCACTGTCTCTTACGTTTGTGAGGTAGTGCAAGGAAACAGACGAGAGAATGGCCCAACCCATCCACATTCACATGTATATACATAAACGCTCACACACGCACAAATGCATATCTATACATTTCAACGTATGCTTACATATACATACATAGACATAAACATATAGACACATGTACATATTCATACATGCTATCTTCATCCATTCCCACCGCCACCCTGCCACACATGAAATGGCACCCCCCTCCCCCCGCGTGTGTGCGAGGTAGCTCTAGGAAAAGACAACAAAGGCCACATTTGTTCACACTCGGTCTCTACCTGTCATTTATAATGCACTGAAACGACAGCTCCCTTTCCACATTCAGGCCCCACAAAACTTTCCATGGTTTACCCCAGACGCTTCACATACCCTGGTTCAATCCATTGACAGCACATCCAACCCCGGTATACCACATCGTTCCAATTCACTCTATTCCTTGCACGCCTTTCACCCTCCTGTATGTTTAGGCCCCGATCGCTCAAAATCTTTTTCACTCCATCCTTTCACCTCCAATTTGGTCTCCCACTTCTCCCTGTTCCATCCACCTCTGACACATATATCCTGTTTGTTAATCTTTCCTCACTCATTCTCTCTATTGACCAAACCATTTCAATACACCCTCTTCTGCTCTCTCAACCACACTCTTTTTATTACCACACATCTCTCTTACTCTTTCATTACTTACTCGATCAAACCACCTCACACCACATATTATCCTCAAACATCTCATTTCCAACACATCCACCCTCCTCTGTACACCCCTATCTATAGCCCATGCCTCAACCATACAACATTGTTGGAACCACATTCCTTCAAACATACCCATTTTTTCTCTCCAAGATAACTTTCTCGCCTTCAACACATTCTTCAACGCTCCCAGAACCTTTGCCCCCTCCCCCACCCTGTGACTTACTTCCACTTCCATGGTTCCATCCGCTGTCAAATCCACTCCCAGATATCTAAAACACTTCACTTCTTCCAGGTTTTTTCCTTTGAAACTTACTTCCCAATTTACTTGTCCCTCAACCCTATTAAACCCAATAACCTTGCTCTATTCACATTTACTCTCAGCTTTCTTTTTTCACACACTTTGCCAAACTCAGTCACCAACTTCTGCAGTTTCTCACCTGAATCAGCCACTAGTGCTATATCATCAAACAACAACTGACTCACTTCCCAAGCCCTCTCATCCACAACAGACTGCATACTTGCCCCTCTCTCCAAAACTCTTGCGTTCACCTCCCTAACCACCCCATCCATGAACAAATTAAACAACCATGGAGACATCATGCACCCCATGCTGCAAACTGACATTCACTGGAAACCAGTCACTTTCCTCTCTTCGTACTCGTACACATGACTTACAAATATATTTTATTTATTCATTTTTATTTTTATTATGCTTTGTTGCTGTCTTCCGCGTTAGTGAGGTAGCGCAAGGAAACAGAATGGCGCGACCCACCCACATACACATGTATATACATAAACACCCACACACCCACATATACATACCTATACATTTCAATGTATACATACATATACATACACAGACATAAACATATATACACATGTACATATTCATACTTGCTGTCTTCATCCAATCCCGTCACCACCCCGACACACATGAAAAACAGCACCCCCGTTCCCCCTGTGCATGTGAGGTAATGCTAGGAAAAGACAACAAAGGCCACATTCGTTCACACTCAGTCTCTACCTGTCATTTGTAATGCACCGAAACCACAGCTCCCTTTCCACATCCAAGCCCCACAAAACTTTTCATGGTTTACCCCAGTTGCTTCACATGCACTGATTCAACCCTCTTGCATTCACCTCCCTAACAACCCCATCCATAAACAAATTAAACAACCATGGAGACATCATGCACCCCTGCCGCAAACTGACATTCACTGGGAACCAATCACTTTCATCGCTTCCTACTTGTACGCATGCCTTACATCCTTAGTAAAAACTTTTGACTGCTTCTAGTTACTTACCTCCCACACCATATACTCTTAATACCTTCCACGGAGCATCTCTATCATCTCTATCTTATGCCTTCTCCAGATTCATAAATACTACATACACATCCATCTGTTTTCCCAAGTCTCCAAACCTGCCACCTTGCTGGCTTTCATCTCTCGCAAAGCTTTCACTACCCCTTCTTTGTTTACCAGACCATTTTCCCTGACCCTCTCACTTTGCACTCCACCTCGACCAAAACACCCTATATTTGTCACTCTATCATCAAACACATTCAACAAACCTTCAAAATACTCACTCCATCTCCTTCTCACTTCACTAGTACTTGTTATTACCTCCCCATGTGTCCCCTTCTCGGATGTTCCCATTTGTTCTCTTGTCTTACGCACTTTATTTACCTCCTTCCAAAACATCTTTTTATTCTCCCGAAGATTTAATGATACTCTCTCACCCCAACTCTCATTTGACCTCTTTTTCACCTCTTGCACCTTTCTCTTGACCTCCTGCTTCTTTCTTTTATACATCTCTCAGTCATTTGCACTACTTCCCTGCAAAACTCGACCAAATGCCTCTCTCTTCTCTTTCACTAACAATCTTACTTCATCCCACCACTCACTACCCTTTCTAATCTGCCCACCTCCCACCTTTCTCATGCCACAAGCATTTTTTGCACAAGCCATCACTGCTTCCCTAAATACATCCCATTCCTCTCCCACTCCGCTTACATCACTTGCTCTCACCTTCTTCCATTCTGCACTCAATCTCTCCTGGTACTTCCTTACACAAATCTCCTTTCCAAGCTATGGGAGGTGAGTTTGAATGGTGAAAAACTGGAGGAAGTGAAGTGTTTTAGATATCTGGGAGTGGATCTGTCAGCGGATGGAACCATGGAAGCGGAAGTGGATCATAGGGTGGGGGAGGGGGCGAAAATTCTGGGAGCCTTGAAGAATGTTTGGAAGTTGAGAACATTATCTCAGAAAACAAAAATGGGTATGTTTGAAGGAATAGTGGTTCCAACAATGTTGTATGGTTGTGAGGCGTGGGCTATGGATAGAGTTGTGCGCAGGAGGGTGGATGTGCTGGAAATGAGATGTTTGAGGGCAATATGTGGTGTGAGGTGGTTTGATCGAGTAAGTAATGTAAGGGTAAGAGAGATGTGTGGTAATAAAAAGAGTGTGGTTGAGAGAGCAGAAGAGGGTGTTTTGAAATGGTTTGGTCACATGGAGAGAATGAGTGAGGAAAGATTGACCAAGAGGATATATGTGTCAGAGGTGGAGGGAATGAGGAGAAGTGGGAGACCAAATTGGAGGTAGAAAGATGGAGTGAAGAAGATTTTGAGTGATCGGGGCCTGAACATGCAGGAGGGTGAAAGGCGTGCAAGGAATAGAGTGAATTGGAACGATGTGGTATACTGGGGTCGACGTGCTGTCAATGGATTGAACCAGGGCATGTGAAGCGTCTGGGGAAACCATGGAAAGTTCTGTGGGGCCTAGATGTAGAAAGGGAGCTGTGGTTTCGGTGCATTATTACATGACAGCTAGAGACTTGAGTGTGAACGAATGTGGCCTTTGTTGTCTTTTCCTAGCGCTACCTCACACACATGAGGGGGGAGGGGGTTGTTATTCCATGTGTGGCGGGGTGGCAATGGGAATAAGTGGAGGCAGACTATGAATTATGTACATGTGTATATATGTATATGTCTGTGTGTGTATATATATGTGTACATTGAGATGCATGTGGACGTGTATGTATATACATGTGTATGTGGGTGGGTTGGGCCATTTCTTTCGTCTGTTTCCTTGCGCTACCTCGCTAACGCGGGAGACAGCGACAAAGCAAAACAAAATAAAATTAGAATATATATATATATATATATATATATATATATATATATATATATATATATATATATATATATATCTTTTTCTTTCTTTCATACTATTTGCCATTTCCCGCATTTAGCGAGGTAGCGTTAAGAACAGAAGACTGGGCCTTTGAGGGATAATCCTCATCTGGCCTCCTTGTCTGTTCCTTCTTTTGGAAATTTAAAAACAAAAAAAACAAGAGGGGAGGAATTCCAGCCCTCCGTTCCCTTCCCTTTTAGTCGCCTTCTACGACACTTCGATACATGGGAAGTATTCTTTCTCCCCTATCCCCAGGGATAATATATATTTATTTATTTATTTTATTTTGCTTTGTCGCTGTCACCCGCGTTTGCGAGGTAGCGCAAGGAAACAGACGAAAGAAATGGCCCAACCCACCAACATACACATGTATATACATACACGTCCACCCATGCAAATATACATACCTTTACATCTCAATGTACACATATATATACACACACAGACATATACATATATACGCATGTACATAATTCATACTGTCTGCCTTTATTTATTCCCATTGCCACCTCGCCACACATGGAATAACATCCCCCTCCCCCATCATGTGTGCGAGGTAGTGCTAGGAAAAGACAACAAAGGCCCTATTCGTTCACACTCAGTCTCTAGCTGTCATGTAATAATGCCCGAAACCGCAGCTCCCTTTCCACATCCAGGCCCCACAGAACTTTCCATGGTTTACCCCAGACGCTTCACATTCCCTGATTCAATCCATTGACAGCACGTTGACCCCGGTATACCACATCGATCCAATTCACTCTATTCCTTGCCCGCTTTTCACCCTCCTGCATGTTCAGGCCCCTATCACTCAAAATCTTTTTCACTCCATCTTTCCACCTCCGGTTTGGTCTCCCACTTCTTCTTGTTCCCTCCACCTCCGACACATATATCCTCTTGGTCAATCTTTCCTCACTCATTCTCTCCATGTGCCCAAACCTTTTCAAAACACCCTCTTCTGCTCTCCCAACCACACTCTTTTTATTTCCACACATCTCTCTTACCCTTACATTACTTACTCGATCAAACTGCCTCACACCACATATTGTCCTCAAACATCTCATTTCCAGCATATCCACCCTTCTGCGCACAACTCTATCCATAGCCCATGCCTCGCAACCATACAACATTGTTGGAACCACTATTCCTTCAAACATAGCCATTTTTGCTTTCCGAGATAATGTTCTCGACTTCCACACATTCTTCAAGGCTCCCAGGATATATATATATATATATATATATATATATATTTTTTTTTTTTTTTTTTTTTTTTTTTTTTTTTTTTTTTATACTTTGTCGCTGTCTCCCGCGTTTGCGAGGTAGCGCAAGGAAACAGACGAAAGAAATGGCCCAACCCCCCCCCATACACATGTACATACACACGTCCACACACGCAAATATACATACCTACACAGCTTTCCATGGTTTACCCCGGACGCTTCACATGCCTTGATTCAATCCACTGACAGCACGTCAACCCCTGTATACCACATCGCTCCAATTCACTCTATTCCTTGCCCTCCTTTCACCCTCCTGCATGTTCAGGCCCCGATCACACAAAATCCTTTTCACTCCATCTTTCCACCTCCAATTTGGTCTCCCTCTTCTCCTCGTTCCCTCCACCTCCGACACATATATCCTCTTGGTCAATCTTTCCTCACTCATTCTCTCCATGTGCCCAAACCATTTCAAAACACCCTCTTCTGCTCTCTCAACCACGCTCTTTTTATTTCCACACATCTCTCTTACCCTTACGTTACTTACTCGATCAAACCACCTCACACCACACATTGTCCTCAAACATCTCATTTCCAGCACATCCATCCTCCTGCGCACAACTCTATCCATAGCCCACGCCTCGCAACCATACAACATTGTTGGAACTACTATTCCTTCAAACATACCCATTTTTGCTTTCCGGGATAATGTTCTCGACTTCCACACATTTTTCAAGGCTCCCAAAATTTTCGCCCCCTCCCCCACCCTATGATCCACTTCCGCTTCCATGGTTCCATCCGCTGACAGATCCACTCCCAGATATCTAAAACACTTCACTTCCTCCAGTTTTTCACCATTCAAACTCACCTCCCAATTGACTTGACCCTCAACCCTACTGTACCTAATAACCTTGCTCTTATTCACATTTACTCTTAACTTTCTTCTTCCACACACTTTACCAAACTCCGTCACCAGCTTCTGCAGTTTCTCACATGAATCCGCCACCAGCGCTGTATCATCAGCGAACAACAACTGACTCACTTCCCAAGCTCTCTCATCCCCAACAGACTTCATACTTGCCCCTCTTTCCAAAACTCTTGCATTTACCTCCCTAACAACCCCATCCATAAACAAATTAAACAACCATGGAGACATCACACACCCCTGCCGCAAACCTACATTCACTGAGAACCAATCACTTTCCTCTCTTCCTACACGTACACATGCCTTACATATATATATATATATATATATATATATATATATATATATATATATATATATATATATATATATCCCTGGGGATACGGGATTAAGAATACTTCCCACGTATTCCCTGCGTGTTGTAGAAGGCGACTAAAAGGGGAGGGAGCGGGGGGATGGAAATCCTCCCCTCTCGATTTTTTTTAATTTTCCAAAAGAAGGAACAGAGGGGGCCAGGTGAGGATATTCCAAAAAAGGCCCAGTCCTCTGTTCCTAACGCTACCTCGCTAACGCGGGAAATGGCGAATAGTTTAAAAGAAAGAATATATATATATATATATATATATATATATATATATATATATATATATATATATATATTCCTCTGTTCTTAACGCTACCTCGCTATCGCGGGAAATGGCGAATAGTATGAAAAAAAAAAAATATATATATATATATATATATATATATATATATATATATATATATATATATATATATATACTATTCGCCATTTCCCGCGTTAGCAAGGTAGCGTTAAGAACAGAGGACTGGGCCTTTGAGGTAATATCCTCATCTGGCCCCCTTCTCTGTTCCTTCTTGGAAAAAAAAAAGGGGGGGGGGGAGGATTTCCAACCCCCGCTCCCTTCCCTTTTAGTCGCCTTCTACGACACGCAGGGAATACGTGGGAAGCATTCTTTCTCTCCTATCCCCAGGATATATATATATATATATATATATATATATATATATATATATATATATATATATATATATATATATATATATAATTCATTTTTTCCTGGGTTAGCTAGGTAGCAAAATATTAACCCGTTCCGGACAGGATAATATTTTCTGCCTCGCTAACGCGGAAACGACGATCAAGTATAATGATTATACATACACACACACACACACACACACACAGACAAGCCATTTCCCGCGTAAGCGATTTAGCGTTAAGAACAGATGACTGAACTTTAGTCGGAAAAATTCCATACTTGACTCCTTGCTTTGTTTCTTTTTGTGGAAGTAATACAGGAAGGGAGGATTTCCACCAACCTGCTCCCTGTTCTAAGTCGCCTTCTACGACATGTAGGGAATACGCGTGCAGTATTCTTTCTCCCTCAACCCCAGGTAAATTATATATATATATATATATATATATATATATATATATATATATATATATATATATATATATATATGTATATATATATATATATATATATATATCAGTAGGACGAAGGGCTAGCTGGCGGCATTTGAGGCTAAGCAGCGGTGTATGAACCTTGTAAACAACACGGGGCTCTCCATTGGTGTTTTAAGGTTAAGAAACGGGGTATGGGCAACATTGCTTCTGTATTCAAAGGTAAGGGAACCCATGTTCCTACTTCTACTAACTTTACATAGTCTTCCTTAACAGTGACCTTTGTCATTCCTGCTTAACTCCATTTCCCAATTCCTGTTCCCAATGAAACTGTTTAGCTCTGTTAATTTCCCATGATTACATATCTTTTGGGTATGGTTTCATCTTAATTCTTTGAAAAGTCCTCAGCTCTCACACGATCAAACTCAGGCATTACGTGATTACTGCCCAGTTGGTGTGAGGCTAGTAAAGCAAACATAAAGCTAGCAAGTAATATATAGATCTAGTAAGGAGTTTGTAGAGCTATCAAATAGCGTTTGATGTTAGCAAGGAGCTCGTAAAGGTAGCAGCTGGTGTGTATGGTAAGCAAGGGGCAAGCCAGCAAATGGTGTGTAACACTAGAAAGGGACAAGTTTAACTAACGAGTAGCGAATAGGCCTGACAAGAAGCATGTAAAGCCACTAAGGAGCGTTCATTGCTAGTAAGGAGTAAGGAAAGCCAGCAAGTGGCGTGTGAGGTTAACAAACACTGCTGAGGCTCATGAGTATTAAAAGGTGGTAGCACAAAGCCCATGGCGGCCACTTGGCTGCCTCTGTGGCCGCTCCCTTCATACTCATTACTACTCCTCAAACTTGTCTCGTCTGACTTCCTCATAACGTATCTCATCAGTTGGCACCAATTTCCTCCTGCCGGGCCGCCTATGTTTTCATGCCTAACCCACGGCGCATCTCGTCGCTCATAAAAACTTTGTAATGACACGACGTATTTTTAGCAGTATTGTTTGAGGAAGTTTTTAATGTATATCAGTATAATGAAAGCAAAGACCATTGTACGAAGTAAAAAGGTGGTTACTTACCAAATTTTACTTCTAGCTATGGATATGGGTTACTGTATACCCGACCAAACTTGACACCTCCAGAACCCCCATTTATCCCTTTTTTAGTAGTTATGCACAAAATCTTCTTTAACTTCTAATTCGAATATATGACTGCCTGCTGTAACTAACTATGAAGATATCCCACCTACTGTGAGCACAAATGAACTTTTTAGCATACGACATCAGCAGCTGGAGACTTCCAGCATATAGTAAGGCAAGGAATCCACGTAAATATCTCAGGTATCGCAGGAGAGCGGGTCGGGCTCCGCTTAAACCTAAAGCAAGCACGTCTTTAGCGGTGTGGTATGGCTCATCGCCTTAAATGTTTTTGGTTTTATTTGGGGAAACTGTTTAGCCTTCCGATGTGCTTCATTTGGATACCACTTAAAGTAGGGTTGATTGTAGATTAAGTCTGGTGCAAATCATTTTGGATGACAATCTCCAGTCTTCAGTAGGCCTTTAAGATGGCAGGGATATATTTGAAACAAAGTTCTGATGCATCAGTAGCCCACGTTTTAACTTTCCACAGTTTCTCCTTAAGAGCATCGCAGAAAAGCGATATTTCGAGACCTTGATGGCATTTTCGCGTACCCAGGGAAATGATACTATCATTTACCCGCCAGATGGTTGGCTGGAGGGCAGGGGTCGGGGAGGGCAGCACTGTTCCTGTCCTCGTCGTCTCATGATTAACAAAAGGAACTGTTTTTCCATCCCTTATGGTGATCCCACTATCGATATATATTACTATATAGGAGCACAGGTTTCGTGACGTGGTACAGTAGATGTGGAGGATGCAATTGCCACACGTGACGTGGTAGTGAGCAGCACTCTACAATATTCGTGGGAAAAATAAGATTACATTTTACGACCTGGTTAGCTCGAGGTGTCGAGAATTATGAGTGGAGACTGTCAGTGGTAACTCATCATCTGGTATTAGATATATGATGTTATATCAGTGCACTGCTGGCCGCAAGGTATTTCTAAAAAGCCACCATGCTACGTTAAAGCAATAATGATTTATCTCGCCTATCCTCATTAGAATGATTCTGTTGTTCAGTTTATGCCTTATATCCTTTGGCCTTATAAATGATTTACATTGTTGTCCTTGTTTCTCCATGGAATTCTATAGAGGCTGCAACCTACATTATGATTGTTGGAAGTATTTTTTGGTAGAGTAGCATATCAAGTGTCACACGTTGTCACCTCAGACACCCAAGTGACGACAGTAACACTAGACGGGATCCCTTTGCTTATTCCTTCAAATCCTTCAAAATGGTGGTGTGTTAAATCATCGGACTCAAACGTGTAATTGAAACACTAAACTAACTTCAGTTGGGTTCACTGATTATTTTCGGCCTCCTGAAAGTTTCTGAATATTAACTCAGCACCTGGGAATGCCGAATCATATATAACATTTTCTGACAACGGATGTAGACTAGCGGCTGATTTTGGTTAGCTGCGTTTACTGAAGTTACTGGAGTGTGAGGGGCAAGTGTCCAAGCTTTATGAAAGACCAGTGCGTTTCTGCGGCGTAGTCATAAATTTCCCATTGCAAAATGTTAAACATTTACTCATCACACTCAAACCAAACTATGATTCGTAGAGAGATCGATAGGCGAGTTGATGGTACAACAGTCTCTCTCTGTTGCCCAGATACTGTGGTGGACTGAATTAATCAAGTTTATGGTTGCGAAGTGATCAATAAAAGTCCCTATATCACCGTCTACTGGCACTTGTGACCAAACACTGGCAAATCATCCACTGCTTCCCAGTTCCACCAGTGGACGATAGTGCTTCCAGTACAGTCTGCTGCTGCATCTTAAAGCAAGTCGGATTAATTTCCCGTGACGTAGAAATCATAAAAGGGGAAACAGTAACCTGTATACCTCGTGATCTTTTTAATCCAGGATGAGGAATCGCTGAATTCCCAAACCAGGCGGGTGAACTGTTGCACCATCTTAATGGTATACCAGTCATGAAAATGAATACCACTCGCCCATCCTTTACCCACATGAGACTCTGAGCTACCAATAAAGAGGTTCACAGTGCCGCGTTAAGGAAAGAAGGGCAGGCCCCTGGGTCCAGTAGCTATCGATGAATATCGTTATTATACTTAATCGCTGTCTCCCGCGTTAGCGAGGTAGCGCAAGGAAACAGACGAAAGAATGGCCCAACCCACTCACATATACAAACGCCCACACACGCTTTATACATACCTATACATTTCAACGTATACATACACAGACATAAACATATATAGACATGTACATATACTTGCTGCCTTCATCCATTTCGTCGCCACCCCGCCACACATAAAACAGCACCCTCCTCCCTCCACGCGCGCGCGAGGTAGCACTAGGAAAAGACATCAAAGGCCACATTCGTTCACACTCTGTCTCTAGCTGTCATGTGTAATGCACCAAAGCCACGGTTCCCTTTCCACATCCAGGCCCCACAAAACTTTCCATGGTTTACTCCAGACCCTACACATGTCATGGTTCAATCCATTGACAGCACGTCAACCCCGGTATACCACATCGTTCCAGTTCACTCTATTCCTTGCACGCCTTTCACCCTCCTGAATGTTCAGGCCCCAATCGCCCACAATCTTTTTCACTCCATCCATCCATCTCCAATTTGGTCTCCTACGTCCCATCGTTCCCTCCACCTCTGGCATGTCCTCTGTGTCAATCTTTCCTCACTCATTCTCTCCATGTGACCAAACCATTTCAATACACCCACATCTGCTCTCTCAACCACACTCTTTTTATTACCACCCATCTCTCTTACCCTTTCACTACTTACTCGATCAAACTACCTCTTACATATTGTCCTCAAACATCTCATTTCCAACACATTCACCCTCCTCCGCACAACCTTATCTATAGCCCATGCCTTGCAACCATATAACATTGTTGGAACCACTATTCCTTCAAACATACCCATTTTTGCTCTCCGAGATAACGTTCTTGCCTTCCACACATTCTTCAGCGCTCCCAGAGCCTTCGCTACCTCCCCCACCGTGTGACTCACTTCCACTTCCATGGTTCCAGCTGCTGCTAAATCCACTCCCAGATAAGTAAAATACTTCACTTCCTCCAATTTTTTTCCATGCAAACTTACCACCCAGTTAACTTGTCCCTCAACCCTACTGAACCTAATAACCTTGCTCTTATTCACATTTACTCTCAGCTTTCTTCTTTCGCACACTTTACCAAACTCAGTCACCTACTTCTGCAGTTTCTCACCCGAATCAGCTACCAGCGCTGTATCATCAGCGAACAACAACTGTCTCACTTCCCAAGCCCTCTCATCCACAACAGACTGCATACTTGCCCCTCTCTCCAAAACTCTTGCAGTCACCTTCCTAACAACCCCATCCATAAACAAATTAAACAGCCATGGAGACATCACGCACCCCTGCCCCAAACCGACTTTCACCGGGAAGCAATCACTTTCCTCTCTTCCTACTCGTACACATGGATATATATATATATATATATATATATATATATATATATATATATATATATATATATATATATATATATTATTTATATATTATACTTAGTCGCTGTCTCCCGCGTTAGCAAGGTAGCTCAAGGAATCAGACGAAAGAATGGCCCAACCCACCCAAATACACATGTATATACATAAACACCCACAAACGCACATATCATACCTGTACATTTCAACGTATACATACTTATACATACACAGACATAAACATATATACACATGTACATATTCACACTTGCCGCATTCATCCATTCCCATCGCCACCCCATCACACATGAAAAACAGCAACCCCCTCCCCCACGCGCGCGTGCCCGCAAGGTAACGCTAGGAAAAGACAACAATGGCCACATTCGTTCACGCTCAGTCTCTACCTGTCATGTATAATGCACCGAAACCACAGCTCCCTTTCCACATACTGGCCCCACAGAACTTTCCATGGTTTACCCCAGACGCTTCACGTGCCCTGGTTAAATTCATTGACAGCATGTCGGCCCTGGTATACCACATCGTTCCAGTTCACTCTATTTATTGCACGTCTTTTACCCTCCTGTATATTCAGGCCCGGATCGCTCAAAATCTTTTCCAATCCATCATTCCACCTCCAAATTGGTCTCCCACTTCTCGTTCCCCCCACCTCTGACACATGTATCCTCTTGGTCAATCTTTCCTCACTCATTTTCTCCATGTGACCAAACATTTCAATACACCCTCTTCTGCTCTCTCAACCACACTCTTTTCATTACCACACATTTCTCTTACCCTTTCATCACTTACTCGATCAACCACCTCACACCAAATAATGTCCTCAAACATCTCATTTCCAACACATCCACCCTCCTCCGCGCAACCCTGTCTATAGCCCATGCCTGGCAACCATGTACCATTGTTGGAACCACTATTCCTTTAAACATACCCATTTTTGCTCTCCGAGATAACATTCTCGCCTTCCACGTGTTCTTCAACGCTCCCAGAACCTTTGCCCCCTCCCCCGCCCTGTGACTCACTTCCGCTTCCGTGGTTCCATCCGCTTCTAAATCCGCTCCCAGATATCTATAACACTTCACTTCCTCTAGTTTTTCCCCATTCAAACTTACCTCCCAATTAACTTGCCCCTCAACCCTACTGTACCTAATAACCTTGCTCTTATTCACATTTACTCTCAGCTTTCTTCTTTCACACACTTTGCCAAACTCAGTCACCAGCTTCTGCAGTTTCTCACCTGAATCAGCCACCAGCGCTGTATCATCAGCGAACTGCATCTGACTCTCTTTCTCAGCCCTCTCATCCACAACAGACTCCATATATATATATATATATATATATATATATATATATATATCCATCGGGTTAGAGGAGAAAGAATGCTTCCCACGTATTCTTTGCATGTAGTAGAAGGCGACTAAAAGGGATGGGAGCGGAGGGCTGGAAATCGTCCCCTTCTGTTTGACTTCACCAAAGGAAGGAACAGAGAAGGGGGCCAAGTGAGGATTTCCCCCCTAAGGCTCAGTTATCTGTTCTTGACGCTGCCTCGCCAACGCGGAAAATGACGAATATATATATATATATATATATATATATATATATATATATATATATATATATATATATATATATATATATATATGTACAGTTGGGTTGAGGGACAAGTCATTTGGGAGGTAAGCTTGAATGGAGAAAAACTGGAGGAAGTGAAGTGTTTTAGATATCTGGGAGTGGATTTGGCAGCGGATGGAACCATGGAAGCGGAAATGAATCATAGGGAGGGAGGGGGGGGGGGGGGGGTAGAAAGTTCTGGGAGCGTTGAAAAATTTGTGGAAGTCTAGAACGTTATCTTGGAAAGCAAAAATGGGTATGTTTGAAGGAATAGTGGTTCCAACAATGTTATATGGTTGCGTGGCGTGGGCTATAGATAGAGTTGTGCTGAGGAGGGTATATGTGCAGGAAATGAGATGTTTAAGGACTACATGTGGTGTGAGGTGGTTTGATCGAGTAAGTAATAAAAGGGTAAGAGAGATGGGTGGTAATAAAAAGAGCGTGGTTGAGAGAGCAGAAGAGGGTGTATTGAAATGGTTTGGTCACATGGAGAGAATGAGTGAGGAAAGATTGACACTGAGGATATATGTACCAGAGGTGGAGGGAACGAGAAGTGGGAGACCAAACTGGAGGTGGAAAGATGGAGTGAAAAAGATTTTGAGTGATCGGGGCCTGAACATGCAGGAGGGTGAAAGGCGTGCAAGGAATAGAGTGAATTGGAACGATGTGGTATACCGGAGTTGACGTGCTGTCAATGGATTGAACCAGGGCATGTGAAGCGTCTGGGGTAAACCATGGAAAGTTTTGTGGGGCCTGGATGTGGAAAGGGAACTGTGGTTTCGGTGCATTGTACACGACAGCTAGAGACTGAGTGTGAACGAATGTGGCCTTTGTTGTCTTTTCCTAGCGCTACCTCGCGCACATGGGGGGGGGGGGGGGTTGTCATTTTATGTGTGGCGTGGTGGCGACGGGAATGAATAAAGGCAGACAGTATGAATTATGTACATGTCTGTGTGTGTATATGTATACGTTGAGATGTATAGGTATGTATATGTGCGTGTCTGGACGTGTATGTATATACATGTGTATGTGGGTGGGTTGGGCCATTCTTTCGTCTGTTTCCTTGCGCTACCTCGCTAACGAGGGAGAGCGCGACAAAGTATCATAAATAATGATATTAATATATATATATATATATATATATATATATATATATATATATATATATATATATATATATATATATATATATATATAGTATACACACACACACACACACACACACATACTATTTCTCAGACCTGCCATGTGGCGGCAAAAAAATGTATAACAGGACGTTATTATGGATAAGACCTGAGTCCGGAGGCTACTTACTGATCGAAACAGTATCTAAAGAAGTTGATGGTTAGTGTTAACACACAGAGAACTTTAAACTGAAGTACACGGGAGAAATGAGCAATGAATTTTTTTCCTTTATGTCCCCTACAGTGAGAACCGGTGTGTGGCCTACATTCAGTGCATGGATCAACTAGCCACAAATGTCGATTGAACATTCAGGAGAAGCAGTGACCCAGGGATAGAGGAGGGTCATGGCCACTGAGGTAAGCCATCAGACTTAATGTTTATCTTCTAGAGTTCTGTTATAGTTTGTGAGCACAGAGGTTTACCTGACAAGACACAGAAATACCGTATACGGGTCACTGAAGTCAAGACCCATGTGTAATCAAGTCCGCTCTTGTGTCTCTAGTTAAGACCATTTGATGCCACTGGCTTTTGTTTTTCCTCTCCTTATCACAACTCTCTTAAGTCTTCACTGATTTTATTCCGTAAGCTTCCAAGCAACTTATCCAACGACCGAATCAGAAATGCTTTATCTTTACCGACGCAAAATAAAGACCTTCAAATATGATTGGTAAATGTTTGTGCTGGTGGTGACACATGTTAAGTCAGACTTTGATAAGCACGGATGAATGCAAAGCAGGCTAATGTAATCGCAGTCTCATTATCATTTCGTATATATCTCTTGCTGTATTTTCTCTCTTTAACCTAACCTTATGTTAGGGGACGAATTGAACAGCACCAATCTGGCTTATCATTCATGTATGCTGATTGATATATGAAATAACTTTTCCTTTTTCCCATTCACCTATTATTCATCTAGTCGTTGTTACGTGAAAAAAAAAAAAAATGTAATAGGCTTCTGCTCGCGTAGTTTTTAGCGAAGTGAACCGATTATAAGTTGTTTTGAACTAGGTAATGTAAGCGGCAGTGTTTGGTATAATAAGTTCCTAACGGTGAAGCAGCAGTTCTTTACTTAGCCAAGCTGCATTAGTATAGCTAATATAAATATTTTAGTTGAAATTGAAACTATTTTGATAATGAGAAGTGATGAGAATCCTGAATAATGATCTGTTGGTTGAAGTAATTAGTGGAAAGATCTCAAGGTTAGTTATGCAAGTCGCCAAAATGAAAATATATCGAATGAAAAGTTAAAACTGCCGTCAGGTAAAGGAGGATTGCTTCAGTCGTACTGAAAGCTTAAGAAAGGATCAGATTCTTTGCTTCGGAAAAGGTTTTTAGTCCATTTACTCTCCAACATCTGTAGAGCATAAGGTGATATGAAAGGGAAAATACAATTTACTGATGCAAGGGTCATAGTTCGTTAGTTTCCTTCTTTTGTTTCAGAATGCATGATTACATCTTTAGGGCAAACTTCATTTCACAAGATATTGCGCCACTCACCCACTTGTCAGGGCTGCTACACACGCCAAGGTTTTCTCTCAATTTTGACAGTACAGGCCAACAATAGCTTCACGGTTAAACTTGAATGTGTGGACCGAAAATTAACTGATCAGTCTTAAATGTACAGGCCAAAATGTTAGCCTGAACTACAACAGTTCTGTGGCAAAATATTCTCCCAACACCAATAACATCACCACAAAAGCAGCACAAACCAAAATGCCTTCAACACTTCAAGGCACCAAATATAATAGACTAGAAAAAGAATCGCTTTGGATTCTCTACATACAATGTATTTGCTCCAGTTTAAACTATGCCTCACCTGCCTGGTCTTCCATCCTCCTAAAAGCAAATATAACAAAGCTGTAAAGCACAAAAAAAGCGCACGTAGAACAACAACAAAAATTCAACACTTACACAGTCAGACAAAGATCTTCGCCTTACATACCCACCTCAGTATGCTCCGAACATCATACTGAGCATCATCACTAGACTCCTCTCACACAAACCACTCCACCAACCCCCCAAGTACAAATCGCGGCTTCGATATATGAGGGAAACAGTTACGTTGGAATATTTCCTTACATATTGACCTATTATGGAAGAAGTAAACCAGGTTAATGCTTGTAATGATGCGTAGAAGAATGAAATTCCCAGGTTGTTTGATAAAAACCTATTATGTTCATATATATATTTGTTATCCCTGTGGATAGGGGAGAAAGAATACTTCCTACGTATTCCCTTCGTGTTGTAGAAGGCGGCTAAAAGGGGAGGGAACGGGGGGGCTGGAAATCCTCCCCTCTCATTATTTTTTTTTAATTTTCCAAAAGAGGGAACAGAGAAGGGGGCCAGGTGAGGGTATTCCCTCAAAGGCCCAGTTCTCTGTTCTTAACACTACCTCGCTAACGCGGGAAATGGCGAATAGTTTGAAAGAAATATATATTTGTGTGAACATTGCATTTCAGATAAACTTGTAAGCGGTTCTCTCTCTCTCTCTCTCTCTCTCTCTCTCTCTCTCTCTCTCTCTCTCTCTCTCTCTCTCTCTCTCTCTCTCCTAACACCTCGTAAATCCTGGGTACCACGAGCGGCCTCCTGGGTGCGTCGCTGTAGCAGACGAGGAAACTGGAGACTTGATGCAGTAAGTGCACCTCGTACCTCCCGGGACCACTGCAGGAGGAACATGTTGGAGGGGGCATATCTGGGAGGGTTAGGCTGGGAGAGGAAAAGCGGAAGGGACCTGACGGGGAGCTGGCGGAAAGGGTAATGGGAGATGGATAACAGGATAACAGACGTGCGTTACCGCCGAAGGAGATATGGTGTAGAGTCGTAAAGGGAAAGGAAGATGATGAAAATGATTTGTGAAAGTCTCTAGTATGAACATGAGGTATGGAGATGCATGGGTGAGAAAGATGTAGAGGTCGAATCAAATGTGGGAGCTGTTGAGGAGAAGCAGACATCAGTCGTGGGGAGGGAGGACGAAGGATTGTTGAGGTGTAGGAAAGTGCAGCAGACGATGGGGCGAAGCTACCGGATATGACGCCGACGAAGGAGGACTTAAGATGATGGTCCGAGAGGACAGGGAAACAGCAGGGTGTTTGCGTGGTAGAGAGGAGAGCATGATATTGGCGAGAAGGCTACCGGATATGACGCCGACGAAGGAGGACTTTAAGGTGATGGTCCGAGAGGAGAGAGAGAGAAACAGCCGGGTGTTTGCGTGGTGGAGATGAGAGCAAGATGTAGGTGAGAAGTTTCAATTCCTCCTGCATATCCCTCATCGCTCTACTATCTATGCAAACTCCGTCCTGGGAACAAGAGAATCGGTGAAATTCCTTGTGAACTACTGTGAAACTATTTAGATGGAAGTCGTCGCCCGCGCAGGAAGCATACTAATGTACACTGTGTCCTTCTTCGCGGGAGAACTCGCATTATACCGTCTTACTCAACAGACGAGATTGCTCCCTCGTTGACTCAGTTAGGAGTTAGAGCCTCAGTCTTAGCGATGCTTTGAGGCGCCACACGAGGACCACCGAGTTCGTGAAAAAGTGCAGGATTATCTGAGGTCCCGGGTTACAGGCCTCGGTGAACTGAAGCCACACATCTAAATCACGGCTTTCACAACCACGGATTTAGCTCTGCTTGTTTTAGCCGACGCTTTTACAAAGTGTATGTATGTGTGTGTGTGTGTGTGTGTGTGTGTGTGTGTGTGTGTGTGTGTGTGTGTGTGCGTAATTGCTAGTGTATATAATATAGGGAGGGAAGTGATCGGGTCGTATATGTGCGTGTATCTGTAAGTTTCCCCCGTTTGTACGGTGTGGGGAGGGAATTCTGGTCCCGTGGGGGGCCCCCCATCACATGAACTTACTCTGCTATTGTCTCACGTTTTCCAACTTCTGTCTGTTGTCTGCATATACGGTTGCCTGACAGCTTATCTCATTCATCCACCACTTCTGTACCTCATTTGTGAAGTGTAGTTTAGCTTAATTGCTTAGTATGATTCCTGGATGCACTTCAATTATATCTTTCAATAAACTGTTGATTATCGACAGTGTCGATTTGATTTAGAAATCTCAAGGTTGTGATTAAGGCTAATGTTACTCTCCTCTATTCAATAAAAGGCAAATTCTCTCTCTCTCTCTCTCTCTCTCTCTCTCTCTCTCTCTCTCTCTCTCTCTCTCTCTCTCTCTCTCTCTCTCTCTCTCTCTCTCTCTCTCTCTCTACGTATCTCTCCCATATTTCAGGTACCATCTTTGATGGCCCTCCTGTGGACCGTCTTTGCCAGACTGTTAAGTGTCTGAGGTGACCAGAGTTGAGATATATAATGCACTGAAACCACAGCCGCCTTTGCATAGCCAGGCCCTACAAGACCCTTCCATGGTTTTCCCCCTGATCGCTTTATATTCCCTGGTTCTCCCCATTGACAAGTGTTACCGGACTCCTCCTCCTGCATGAGGATACACCGCGAATGAAAAGTCGACTTTGGCATGGCTGTATCACTGGGAGTGAAGCCTCGATGAAGAACTTTTTGGCTCCAAAGGAGTCCACATTTCCCTGGTGCCCCTGAAAGCGGTCTTAAGCCACCTCTGCCATGTTTCGTTATGAACTCTAGCTTTACTTTAGAAATCTGGTCGCAACGTTGCATTCCCAACCATCAATTTGGTTGGTGTGGATTGTTAATATGATCAACCGTTTATAAATTTCCGGTGTGTGTTTTTTTTCCCCCCTCAAAAGTAGCGGTAGTTCCCTAAACCATCAGTTCAGCTAACGAGCAAAGCCCGGATGTGGTCAGTTGGTTAAGATAATCATCGAAAACGTGAGGGTGTAATATCGGCGGCCCGACTCCCACAGTGACCACAAATTATACCAGTCAAAGATGGAGAGATCCTTCCGTAGTGTTTACCCGCCAGAAGCTGTGAGAGCACTCCGAAATCTTGCCTCTCCAATCCCCCTCTCTTCGTGAGCAAACTGTCGCTGATCAATTGATCTAAACGTAATGTATTCATGACCATTGCAAGTCACTTCCACAGTGGGCTGCCAGAATCAAGTTTGTTGGAGAGTTTGGCGCTAAACTTGTAATTAGTCCAACAAATCAAATCAATGTTTTGTGAATTGCCCAGCCTTCCTGAATGTCAATACATACGGGACAAGCGGTGTCTTAAAGCTTTCTTCATGTTATCAGTATGTTCACGTTAACAGATATACTTCAGTGAAGATTAGTGTGATCACGTTAACAGATATACTTCGATGAAGATTAGTATGTTCACGTTAACAGATATACTTCAGTGAAGATTAGTGTGATCACGTTAACAGATATACTTCAGTGAAGATTAGTGTGATCACGTTAACAGATATACTTCGATGAAGATTAGTATGTTCACGTTAACAGATATACTTCAGTGAAGATTAGTGTGATCACGTTAACAGATATACTTCGATGAAGATTAGTATGATCACGTTAACAGATATACTTCAGTGAAGATTAGTGTGATCACGTTAACAGATATACTTCGATGAAGATTAGTATGTTCACGTTAACAGATATACTTCGATGAAGATTAGTATGTTCACGTTAACAGATATACTTCGATGAAGATTAGTATGTTCACGTTAACAGATATACTTCGATGAAGGTTAGTATGTTCACGTTAACAGATATACTTCGATGAAGATTAATTTTTATATTCCATTCTCACAGTGCACTTGTTTTTATCTCAATTCTTTTCTGTTAGCTTTATACTTACACTAATACTAGACATTACAAGCTTATACTGTTATTTTACGTGAATGTCACGTCCTGTAATTGAGTGATAACTGCAAGTTTTGTGTCAGTAAAGGCGGTTTATAGCTCAATAGGCTCTTTATGCCTCTCCTCTTAGGGTTGTGCTTGGTCCGTGGGCTGATTTTTGAGCAGTTCGAGTATATTTGTGTGTTGTTTAAGATGGGCTTTTATATATATATATATATATATATATATATATATATATATATATATATATATATATATATATATATATATTTTTTTTTTTTTTTTTTTTTATACTTTGTCGCTGTCTCCCGCGTTTGCGAGGTAGCGCAAGGAAACAGACGAAAGAAATGGCCCAACCCCCCCCCCATACACATGTACATACACACGTCCACACACGCAAATATACATACCTACACAGCTTTCCATGGTTTACCCCAGACGCTTCACATGCCTTGATTCAATCCACTGACAGCACGTCAACCCCTGTATACCACATCGCTCCATTTCACTCTATTCCTTGCCCTCCTTTCACCCTCCTGCATGTTCAGGCCCCGATCACACAAAATCTTTTTCACTCCATCTTTCCACCTCCAATTTGGTCTCCCTCTTCTCCTCGTTCCCTCCACCTCCGACACATATATCCTCTTGGTCAATCTTTCCTCACTCATTCTCTCCATGTGCCCAAACCATTTCAAAACACCCTCTTCTGCTCTCTCAACCACGCTCTTTTTATTTCCACACATCTCTCTTACCCTTACGTTACTTACTCGATCAAACCACCTCACACCACACATTGTCCTCAAACATCTCATTTCCAGCACATCCATCCTCCTGCGCACAACTCTATCCATAGCCCACGCCTCGCAACCATACAGCATTGTTGGAACCACTATTCCTTCAAACATACCCATTTTTGCTTTCCGAGATAATGTTCTCGACTTCCACACATTTTTCAAGGCTCCCAAAATTTTCGCCCCCTCCCCCACCCTATGATCCACTTCCGCTTCCATGGTTCCATCCGCTGACAGATCCACTCCCAGATATCTAAAACACTTCACTTCCTCCAGTTTTTCTCCATTCAAACTCACCTCCCATATATATATATATATATATATATATATATATATATATATATATATATATATATATATATATATATATATATATATATATATATATATAATTATTGACTGTACGAGAGGGTTTTAATTGCATTGACTTTAAAGTCAGAATTGGTACCTAGACCAGAAGAATTCAGTTTGCGAAAGCCTGAGACCTGGAGGTAACCATTGCTTGGGTGGGACTAAATCGTCATTTGAGAATCATTTGGTTTCGTCTTGTTTGAAACGAATCGACGACTTTACAATGGAATCCCCGCTTGGTCCTACGTTATCCCGAATCAATTTAAAATATTATTTTACCATTCTTCATAGTCTTTAGAATATATTAACAAACAGTATGAATACATAGTTGTACCTAGATACATGTAATTAATTCCAAACTTCCTTTTTAAACATGCTAGTCTCCCGTATTACAACTTTTTCTGGTCTTGGTAAGGTACCAGGTTTTTCGCTATTGCTGTTCTGACAGTAAAGTCAGTGCAGTTAGATCTCTCTTACATACAGCTTTTTCTCTCTCATCTAGTGTGTCCTATTTTCACAATAAGATATATTTTTGAGAGAATATCGTACAGGCAGTTGATTATGCCTTTCAGCTGTTTGATTAGGTTATTAGTATATTAGATTTCTGAGCAGTAAGTACCAATTAAACAGTGTACTAATCTGGTTGATAAAGGTGATTCATTTTAGGCTGCCGTATCTAGGGGAAGTGACTGTTAACAGAAATCCTTTAAAGATAAAGCTCAGAGTTAGATTTCTGGCAGATAAATCAAGATCAACTCAATTTTTTTTTCTTTTTTTTAAAAAAAAAAAACGAATGTCAGTTGACCTATGCTCGTCCGTTGTCCACGGTTTTGTATGCAGCACCAGGCAAGCCTAGGAAACACGAACGGGCGGTAAGTCGAGCATGACCAGCCATAGGGTGCGCGCTGTCTGTAGCTCAGAGTAGAGAGTACAGTTAGAACTGTGCAAAACCCTCTTATTTCCGGATGATTTTGAAGGACTTGACTGTTGTTAGACTGAGAATTTTAAGGGTTTTAAAGTCACTTTATATTAGAATACTCATTTCTTAGTTCCGGTTCCTTAAAACATATTTTAGATGTGATGTTTTTCTTCCTTTATTGTTCTTCAGAATGATTTTGGAGTTAGATCAAATGATTTCCTTTATATTGTCTTTTAAAGTAGCTTACTGTTTCTCTCAGCCATCTGATGATGACCGGTGTCGAAACGAACCCTTCCCAGTGTCTGACAATATTTTTAAAGCCATTTTTTTCCGTGAAACGTTGGGAACTCCAGCTTCATTCATTCAAATTAGGCGACTTAAAGATTATTAAGAAATGTCTCATTAGCATGAAGTCAGTGTTCATTCAGTCATTGTGTTTAAAATGAAATTTGTATGTCAAAATGTTATACAATTTTTTTCTTTATAAACGGCATTTCCCCCCATACAGTCGGGTGCCCGAATCATATATATATATATATATATATATATATATATATAGATAGATAGAGAGAGAGAGAGAGAGAGAGAGAGAGAGAGAGAGAGAGAGAGAGAGAGAGAGAGAGAGAGAGAGGCGTCTTAAGAAGAAAACTGGTGGCGCACTACTGAATCTTTTAAGACAGCAAGCAAAGTCTTGATAGAATACAGGAAGGTTTCGAATTCATATGTAAATGCACTCAAGATGTGTCATCCGGGAACTTGCAACTTCTGCGGTGGTTGTAGCAACAACGCTTCAGTTGTAGAGGTTTACACAATTTCTATTCGACCAAGATGCCTAATAAGAGTTGCTATTTAATATATTTTGTCACACGAAGAAATGTAGTCGGAAATGAACTATACTTAGTGATACCCAAAGAAGCAGCTGAGCCAGAGGGGAATTAGATATCAGTGGAAAGTTGCGGTGGCCTAAATCTGATTATTCGGACGCTTCAAAACATTTCATAAAAGCATCGATTAACTCATTCGGGATTTGTTAAATGGTTTAATTCATAATATTTCAGCCTTGTTTATCATAGATGAATGATAGTGAGAAAGCTTCACGTAACTGGAAATTGGTCATTTAATTACGTTATGTTTATTTTGAAGGTATTACTTATCTGCTCTCCTTGGCTTTTAGATTAAGGGTTCTTTCCCTTTCCAACGAGTGAAACACGAACGAGCCAGATAATCTAAACTTTATACCAACTTGAATAGATTGAAAGTAAATTTGAAAGTAATGGAACATGGCAGTATTACTGGTAAATGAATGATATTCTTGAATAATTTTCATCCTGACCTCTTGTTTCCACTTTTTTCTTTTTTTTTTTTTTTTACGCTGGAGGCTTCAGTCTTGGACAAAAGTCTACATCAAGGCCGGGCCGTAGTGGCAATATAAAGACGTTAATGAAAGAAAAAAAAGGAAACAAAAGTGTACTAATTTTGAATCGGAAAAAAACCTGTCTTTTAAAAAGTGCCAGCTCATAGTTATTGAGAAAGACATGAGACCGTAGATTGTTCAAAAGTTTCTGGGTGTAGGAAAAGAACAGTTATCAAAACTGCCCACCCCTTGAGTTGCGAACGGTCACACAGTAATCATGTGACGCAGCCAGCTTGCCGAGTATTGCATGGTCTAGCTAGAGGTGGAGGGCACACCATTTGTTAATGCAGTGTTGATTCACTTTCCCTCTTCTTCAGGTATTACTTACTCGACTCAGTGAACATACTTGGTTTTACTGTAACATCCACACTATCTTGGAAACCCTCATTACAGAAATAGGCAGTAATACCAAGTATGTTCATTGAGTCAAGTAAGTAATACCTGCAGAAGAGGGGAAGTGAATCAACATTGCAGCCGAAGTCAAGTGTGTCAAGTTTTGAAGTTAGCCTGGGACAGTTTATAAGTCGGATGGCGTTCGCCTTTAATTTGTCAAGTAAGGATGCAGAGCTAGATCCACCCCAAATGTGAGAGCAGTACTCCACACAAGGACGGATCACTTATATATATATATATATATATATATATATATATATATATATATATATATATATATATATATATATATATATATATATATGAAGTAATTGTTTGGAAGAAAAATTTCGACATCTAAACAAGAATCCCAGTTTCTTAGAGGCAGACTTAGCTATTTCTGTAATAAAGGTTTCCAAGATAGTGTGGATATTATAGTAATACCAAGTATGTTCATTGAGTCAAGAGATGGAATTACAGAACCCTTGAACGAAAAAAGAAAGTTTAGAGGAATTTTAGATAAAGAGATGGGCAGAAACTGGGTCTTGGAGGCATTAAACCTAACCAGATATCGTCTAACCCACTGAAATATCCTGTTGAAGTTGAGTTTATTGAGGAAGATGTGGCATGAGATGGAATTCGGGTGAGAGACGGAGGAACCGATATAAAGGATGTGGAGGAATGCAGTGTTTGAATTGTCGGCCTATGAGTGCATTTGGTTTATCTGTAAAGGAAAGGAAATCGTTGATAAAAAGAAAAAGAGTGAGAGACGGGACAGAACCTTGAGGAACACCACTGTTGATGGAGAAAGGGGTAGAGACTGATCTGTCAGAGAGGAAGCTAGATATGAGGGAGCAGAGTGAGGGAGGGAAGCCAAAAGAGGGGCAACTACACAGGATTCTCCCAAATCTTTCTGGGATGACGACCATACATTAGTAACATAGGAAGGAATATCATCAGACTGTGAGAATCAAGATATCTGAAGGTATGGGAGCTGAGGTGGGATTAAAAGATCAGGATACATCAAGTTAGGCTTTGTCAAAAGATCGTTTTTACAGCAGCTTGCGGAACTTCTCATTGGACATTCTGCCATTCCAGTTAAACGGAGTTTTTTCCTTTTGTGCTCCTAGAAAGGCCTTTCCAACAATTTTATCAAAGTATGCATAAGACACTGATTTTTGAATGACGTTTCTAGCTGCTTAACTTGGAAATTGTATGGAGAACACGATGATGATTACATTGTTCGATTTCTCCTTTCCGCTAAAGCGAGAGTAGCTGCTAGGCTGAATGACGCGACTTCTGACACAATCTAATCTCCTAGATTAGCAAATGTCGGAAAAAATAGAACTAAGCACAGCGTTCAACTGGCACATTGAATGCAGAATCCATCGCAAACTTTTTTCATAGATCAGTTGATAAGAGGCCAAAGCGATAGTGAGTCTGCCGGTTTGTTTAGATTTTAAAGTTGTTGTTTCCAACATCGTTCAGTTGCTCGCCGCTGGTATGTGTCGTCATGACCGCTACACTTCGGGTCCTCGGTTCATATGAGATCAGTTAGCAACAAGGACTCACACAGGGTAAGTCTGTGCTTTATTCCTAAATCATTCAGTCGAAAATGCGACGTGGCCTGATTATTATCTAGGTCTAGAGTGATCGTCATTTACGACTTTGGGGGTGCAAATTGTGGGCATGCGAATTTTGAGAGTAATAAACGCTTCACGTCCAATTCGAAGATGGCCCTATTGAATGATATTATTTTCACTCCACAGCAGCAGATGTGGGAGATGGATTTCATTATGCTTGTTTAGAATAGGATCACTATGGGGGAAGACTTATAATGTAATATTAATGGAAAATATCACGTAAAAAGACTCTGAGTCACTAGGAGTGGTGACAGTAGGCTCCTGTGTATTTATAGAAAGGACGAGTTCTCTTACAGCAAGCTTTCTGCTTCAGCTGAGCATCATCCACATTTGAATTAGTACAGTGTAAACTTAAAAAGAGATTAGGATCAGAACAGGCAGAAAGAAAATACGTAGAGTGACTGTGTTTGTTGAAGACAAGGCACTGATGAGATTTGTTAATGTTTTATAGATATCAAACTTGTGCCATGGTTTTATTTATGGCAGTCAGAGGAAAATGCTCGTTTCTAGAGCGAAATTATGCATGGTGATTTTTTTATAACAGTTTTGAGAGGTTCGTTTAGTGTAAGAGCCATTTACATAATACTACAACAGTTTAGTTCGTTACCTCTTATATTTTGTCATGTCATATTCATGAAACTTACAGTATTTCCATTTCAGTTCTGACGACCTTCCCCCGTAAATGTGTATATTTGCTTTTTTTTTTTTTTTTTTACCGAATGATGGTTTACTTTGCCGCCAGGGAGACCATATCAGATCAATTATACTTTAAGATTTGTAATTTCATGAACTATACAAGGCTATATATTTATTCTTTCCTTTTATCCACCTGGGTTTATCCTCTCCTTTCATCCATTAGGCTTTATGGTAATATTTGATTTAGAGCCGGATGTATGTGATATACATTACACGGGATGTCAGTGATGCATCATACCTTCTGTAAACTAAAACAATATTAATAGTTTACTTCTTGTACTGGGTTACAAAATTTAGAGATTTGATAGTCAAGGAACTGCTACTTTACTTCGGGTTGTGCTGGTTGTCCTCCAGTTTAGACCAAATTAGATTAATTGTGAATAATGCTATCCTTCACGGAAAGAATATATATATATATATATATATATATATATATATATATATATATATATATATATATATATAATTTTCTAACTACTCAGGTAGGTTAAAATATTTTTTTCTGCAGCAAGTATTTTCTCAGCCATTTTGCAGGGAGGTATTTAACCGACACTGTTTTTGTCTCCAAAAATTTAAAACGATGAAATTGTTGAAAACCAGCACTCCGGAAAAAGTGGTAGGGTGAGGCTGCGGACACCAGAATACTTTGCTGGGAGCTTTTCGATACAACCTTGCAGACGGGGAAAGCTTAATGTTCGGGTCGGCGTTTAGAGTCAAGCTTCATTTTCCTTACTCAGATGTCATTGTCATTAATGACAAGCATTATCAGCCACACTGTATTTATCCTTATTATTTTTTCCCCCCAGGTAGGGCAGGATAACCAGTCGTCACGCCAACACCAGCCACATCAAGCTCTTAAGTGTCGACTAGGCTTTTTCTGCCGTCGAAGCTTCTGCCAGACATCAGGTATGAACATTGTTTACATACGACTGTTATTGACTTGCAGAGGATTAAATCTGAAATGGCCTGTGAGAGTGGATCTGTTCCTCTTTAGTGAGGAAGAGGAAGGTTATTAGAGGAGAGCCGAGTGAGTGCTTGGACGATTTTGATGCAAATTATTGAATCCTCGTGGTGGGCGATTTGGATGCAAGAGTTGGGGGGGATGTGCCAGTCAGGGGAATGATTATGGGGCCAGGGGTACTCAGGTTTAGCGAAAATGGCGAACATCATATTGAGTTCTGAGCTGAAAACGAATTGCTTATTTAGGAATAACCGTTTTGAAGGAGAAAAGAAGAAACAAAATAAAACAGCATACACGTGAAGGTCAGTGAGATTGGGTGTCACTGGGTAATTGTGGATTAAATAAATACTAACTGATAGGCATGTAGAAGAGAGGTTATTGGCTGTGAATATGCTTCGGAGGGCAGCCGATAGGATGTCCGGCTGTTTTTTGATAAGAGGTTTGTGAACGTTTTTGGTGGCGTGAGGAAAAGAGGAAATGGTTGGGAAGAAGATGAGAGATGTGATCGAGCCTAGAAAGGGTGCTTTTGTTACCGAGATGCCAAGAGAGTGTGAGTGAAGCGTTACACACGGTGAAAGTAAATGAAACAAGGAAATTGGACAGGGAATGGAAAGTATTTAGGGAGGCATTGCTGATGTGTGCGCGCGAAATGGGTGATATGCGGTAGGTGGTAAGATGTAGAGGGATGAAGTTAATTCGGTAGTGACAGAATAGTGAGGGTAATGGACGCTATCTGCAAGGAGGAAGTACTGGGCTGTGTACAAGGAGTGGGTCAAGGAGAGGGTGAAAAACCTGAAAAAGACGGCAGATGGGGTGAGAGAGGATTGGAAAACTTTAGAGAGGGTAAAGAAATTGGTTTGGAAGGAGTTGCATAAAGAGAATACATAGGAGCTTCAGATAGGGAAGGAGGTGGGGAGGTAATATTAGGCAAAGAAGAGGTGAAAAGGAGTTGCAGTGAATATTCTGAAGGACGGTTGAGGTTGTTGGATGACACGGAAGTGATTGGGGCGAGATAGTTGGCGGATCAATAGTCATGACGTAAGGTTTGGTAAAAGGGAAGTGATGCGTGAGATGGTATGGCGAGGCGGCGGCAGGAATGGATGGGATTGCAGGTGATATAGAAGACAAAAAGGAAGGAGAAGGGTTGGCCCTTGTCATAAGAGACAGCCGTTGGATTCAGGAAATGCCACTAGATAGCCCATCCACGCTATAGATAATGGGAAGACTAACTTTAGAAACAGTGGATAGGGATGTTTGACAACGTATATAATTCTCCAAAGAATTTGACTGCACCGCAGCAAATATATATTGATAACCATGAGAGAACAGCCAGGTTGGCGCGCGAATTAGTAAAACGCGTGCATCTCAGAGTTGGTTAAGGAATAATGACTAAACGTTTCAGTTGTAAAGAAGTCGAGTGAGGAATTCAAAGTCTCACGGAGGCACAAGTTATGCAGAGAGTATACTCGAAAACTTCTCTTAACTCCCACGTCACTAAGTACCCTATGATCAGAGGGACTGGTATACTATCATTACTCGGTCTTATAATCATGCAGAGTAGCATGGATATTGAGAATATCATGTATGATACAACAGTTGGAGAAACTGATCATATTATGGTAGAGTTCGATTACTTGGTAGATGAGGACATAATAAGAAACAGCGAAGAAAAGTTTCGCAGATACATTCATGGAAATTATACATAACTCAGAAATATTAGTGATGGCATGAGCTGAGAGATAGAATTTGATAGCCAAGAACCAAAGTATTTTTGAAGGTGAAAACTTCAAGATAAAAAAAAAGAATAATGTTCAGATCGGAAGCAATATGAAGAAATCGTAAGTGCAATTCTGAAATTTCATGTTGTTTTAAAAGGACAATGTTTGCTTGAATAACAAGACTGAGCCCCTCGTAGTACCTGTGTTGCGACACGGGTTTGCAGCTTCTGAAACGGTAAGAGTGGAGCCACCAAGCCAGGGTAGTTGGGTGTGTTTGGGCCCACCTTTGGCACGAAAGATTTTTGAAATTAAGTTTATTTGTTTTGTCCTGTAAAGGAGGAGAGGGATCGATTTTGCTTTTATTTTAGATATATTAACCCAGCACATCAATAGGTAAGCACCTGGATATTGTGTAAAACTTCAGAATTTTTCGTTACATATTTTGAATGGAAATATGAGACTGCAGGCAATGTAATGATAAATTTTACTTATGTCCAACCATTAATGTATTGCATTCTGTCGTCGCATGAGTAAACCGTGAAATAAGAATTATTTAAGACTTTCGAGTCTTTCATAGAACTGTCTTTGACAGGAGAATGAAATATATACATTTCTAAGGATATGGATAAACACAGAAATGGACCGTAAGTGCTTGCCTGAATGGACCAGTTCAAATTTTAACAATACGTACCTTACATTGTATGTTGTAAATCATGTCCAAGAAATTCTTTCTCAGAATATTTACTTTAATTGCTTGTTATTTGATAGATTTTGATATCGATGTGGAATGATGCTGTGTAGAAAAATTATGTATTAGACATAAGACTCTAAATATGAATGAAAAAATGTAAAGGGCCGCTGTAGGCATCCCAGTTTTTGTTTGAGTGTGAGCTTTTTCAGTAAGGGCTGGAGATCAGTTATGGAGTGGTTTGCATGGGAGGAGTCCTAGTGTTACAGAGAAGCGTGTGCCGAGCATGTGAAGTGGCATTTCATTGGGAGGATTTTTGTTTCATTGTGTAGAGGTTGAGTGTTTGTGGTTCTTAGCCAGCCATTGATTGTTCGGAGTGCATGTGTGTGTGTGTGTGTGTGTGTGTGTGTGTGCTTGCTTTGCAGCTTTGTTATATATGCTTTTGAGAGGATGGACGACCAGCCAGATGAGGCGTAGTTTAAGGTGGAGCGGATGAATTGTGTTTCGTGTTCACATCTGATTCCACTTAGTGCTCTGAGGGCATTTAGTTTTTATGTTGCTTTTGTGTGGATTTTTGGTGTGGAAAGTGAATGTTATATGTGATGCCCAGAATAGTTGATGTTTTTGTTTGGTGGGCGTGATTGGCCTTTGAAAATGATTACAGGGTTAGATTCGTGTTTGAAATATATATATATATATATATATATATATATATATATATATATATATATATATATATATATATATACATATATATATGTTTTTTTCATACTATTCGCCATTTCCCGCGTTAGCGAGGTAGCGTTTAGAACAGAGGACTGAGCCTTTGAGGGAATATCCTCACTAGGCCCCCTTCTCTGTTTCTCTTTTTGGAAAATTTAAAACGAGAGGGGAGGATTTCCAGCCTCCCGCTCCCTCCCCTTTTAGTCGCCTTCTACGTCACGCGGGGAATACGTGGGAAGTATTCTTTCTCCCCTGTCCCCAGGGATGATATATATATATATATATATATGCTTGTGGCATGAGAAGAGTGGGAGGTGGGCTGTTTAGAAAGGGTAGTGAGTGGTGGGATGAAGAAGTAAGAGTATTAGTGAAAGAGAAGAGAGAGGCATTTGGACGATTTTTGCAGGGAAAAAATGCAATTGAGTGGGAGAAGTATAAAAGAAAGAGACAGGAGGTCAAGAGAAAGGTGCAAGAGGTGAAAAAAAGGGCAAATGAGAGTTGGGGTGAGAGACTATCAGTAAATTTTAGGGAGAATAAAAAGATGTTCTGGAAGGAGGTAAATAGGGTGCGTAAGACAAGGGAGCAAATGGGAACTTCAGTGAAGGGCGCAAATGGGGAGGTGATAACAAGTAGTGGTGATGTGAGAAGGAGATGGAATGAGTATTTTGAAGGTTTGTTGAATGTGTCTGATGACAGAGTGGCAGATATAGGGTGTTTGGGTCGAGGTGGTGTGCAAAGTGAGAGGGTTAGGGAAAATGATTTGGTAAACAGAGAAGAGGTAGTAAAAGCTTTGCGGAAGATGAAAGCCGGCAAGGCAGCAGGTTTGGATGGTATTGCTGTGGAATTTATTAAAAAAGGGGGTGACTGTATTGTTGACTGGTTGGTAAGGTTATTTAATGTATGTATGACTCATGGTGAGGTGCCTGAGGATTGGCGGAATGCGTGCATAGTGCCATTGTACAAAGGCAAAGGGGATAAGAGTGAGTGCTCAAATTACAGAGGTATAAGTTTGTTGAGTATTCCTGGTAAATTATACGGGAGGGTATTGATTGAGAGGGTGAAGGCATGTACAGAGCATCAGATTGGGGAAGAGCAGTGTGGTTTCAGAAGTGGTAGAGGATGTGTGGATCAGGTGTTTGCTTTGAAGAATGTATGTGAGAAATACTTAGAAAAGCAAATGGATTTGTATGTAGCATTTATGGATCTGGAGAAGGCATATGATAGAGTTGATAGAGATGCTCTGTGGAAGGTATTAAGAATATATGGTGTGGGAGGCAAGTTGTTAGAAGCAGTGAAAAGTTTTTATCGAGGATGTAAGGCATGTGTACGTGTAGGAAGAGAGGAAAGTGATTGGTTCTCAGTGAATGTAGGTTTGCGGCAGGGGTGTGTGATGTCTCCATGGTTGTTTAATTTGTTTATGGATGGGGTTGTTAGGGAGGTAAATGCAAGAGTCTTGGAAAGAGGGGCAAGTATGAAGTCTGTTGGGGATGAGAGAGCTTGGGAAGTGAGTCAGTTGTTGTTCGCTGATGATACAGCGCTGGTGGCGGATTCATGTGAGAAACTGCAGAAGCTGGTGACGGAGTTTGGTAAAGTGTGTGGAAGAAGAAAGTTAAGAGTAAATGTGAATAAGAGCAAGGTTATTAGGTACAGTAGGGTTGAGGGTCAAGTCAATTGGGAGGTGAGTTTGAATGGTGAAAAACTGGAGGAAGTGAAGTGTTTTAGATATCTGGGAGTGGATCTGTCAGCGGATGGAACCATGGAAGCGGAAGTGGATCATAGGGTGGGGGAGGGGGCGAAAATTTGGGAGCCTTGAAAAATGTGTGGAAGTCGAGAACATTATCCCGGAAAGCAAAAATGGGTATGTTTGAAGGAATAGTAGTTCCAACAATGTTGTATGGTTGCGAGGCGTGGGCTATGGATAGAGTTGTGCGCAGGAGGATGGATGTGCTGGAAATGAGATGTTTGAGGACAATGTGTGGTGTGAGGTGGTTTGATCGAGTAAGTAACGTAAGGGTAAGAGAGATGTGTGGAAATAAAAAGAGCGTGGTTGAGAGAGCAGAAGAGGGTGTTTTAAAATGGTTTGGGCACATGGAGAGAATGAGTGAGGAAAGATTGACCAAGAGGATATATGTGTCGGAGGTGGAGGGAACGAGGAGAAGAGGGAGACCAAATTGGAGGTGGAAAGATGGAGTGAAAAAGATTTTGTGTGATCGGGGCCTGAACATGCAGGAGGGTGAAAGGAGGGCAAGGAATAGAGTGAATTGGAGCGATGTGGTATACAGGGGTTGACGTGCTGTCAGTGGATTGAATCAAGGCATGTGAAGCGTCCGGGGTAAACCATGGAAAGCTGTGTAGGTATGTATATTTGTGTGTGTGGACGTGTGTATGTACATGTGTATGGGGGGGGGG